>NC_088302.1:32831822-33167856 GCF_032854445.1 Liolophura sinensis | reverse complement strand
GTGGCTGGTGGGAGAATACATTTGATTGCATAATGATGTATATCTACACGACATATTTTCATACTGTCTATTAACTAGACTATTAACATTCAAAGACGTGTTTATCATTATATACATACAATCGTTCGCGATTTCTGCATCTCTGTACTTTACAGTATACGTGTGTGATACAAGTGTGGGAACTCAGTGAGGATAATATTACCTTAGGCGACCCATGAGAAATGTTTCTGTCTTTGTATGAAAATGGACAGTCTGTTTGCTGAATTATTAAAATCACTGGCGCAAGAAGGATATTCTTAGCATTCTTTAGGCACATCGCACTCGCCGAGGCTTCTCGGAATTGACACCTTTCGTATTCTTGTTTCGTCCAAGAACGCCTTGGGCTTTGCCTTGATTGGGCCGCGTATCTCAAAGCTAAGGCCTAAATTACTGTCAGTATGATCTGACTAACTCTTTGTTTTACGGCGGACCAACTCTAGATTAGAATTGTAATTCCCACGTGGCCGGGGTATAGGCATGATTCCGCGAATGTGGGAAGAGCGGTAATTGGCAAGGGACATAGGTTAAGATGCACGCGATTTGGGTAGAGCGGCCATGTGGGATATGGCCTTCAAATAACCACAATATGGCTGTCGACGAGAAACTTGACCTTTGCTAATGGCCTCCTTATTGACATTTATCGAAGAATTATTGAAATTGGTGTGTTATATGCTCCGTTATTACGTGAATCCTGTCTTGTAAACTATTTTGTCTCCCGGTCTGGTGATCATCTTGTTCACATACTGGGCACACATGGACTTGGTGCTAAGTGAAGATGGGATGAAATATGTTCGGTTTATCCGAAGACTCGTTGTTCAAAAAGTGTCTTAAAGGCTTTACTCGGAATTAGATCGTTATACCCATGTCTACCGTAATGCATTGCTGATTGAACGTTAAAGTTAAACTAACGCCAACAGCAGCCTTAAATCCCCATACAAGTTTGAAGAATCTTTCCTAAAAAGCCACCCAAGAGCATTGGCAAACCACTGGATGTTGTAGGTTTACGATTATCCTCCCTCTTTGCTATTTGCTTAAGTTTCAATCATTTTTATCTGTCTTCAAACAGATCTTAAATCCCGATCAAAAAACCCTTGCAAAATATTGGCTAAGAATTGAGTCATACATAGCTAAACGTTGTATAAGAGTTTCCACTGCCAATTCCTGGCACGCTGACCATATATGATGATAAGTAATACCCTTTTATATTCGTTATGCATGGTCAGAACAAATGCACTTCGGATTCAAATTAATGAGAATTGGTCAGGCAACCAACTATTTCCGAATGTTCATGTATATGGTTTAACAGTAGCATCGTACACAATTCCTAGCGCCATAGCTCAGGCAGAATTATGAAAAAGTTCCGTCAAGTTAGATAAATTTTGTTGGGCGTAGCTGGTCTAGAATTGGTCAAACTACTGTGTTGTCGTCACATTTAACTCGGGGATAGCAGAACCCCAGTTTATGAAGGAATACAAATATAAATGACTACAGGGTAGAGGGTAAAACCAGGACAGTGACGACAGTGTGATAGGCAAATGGTCTCACATGTCACCGGTGAAATCAGTCTGAAGTAACAGACGTAACTGATTGCTGAAAACCTTATACACCGACGTCATTTGCCAGCAGTTCACATTACATAACGCTTCACCAAATCCATAGCGTCAACGATGCGACTTCCAAAATTGCTGTGATTCAATTGGCAAGACAATACTTTAAGCACTGGCTTTGGACTGGTCGACTGACATAAAAAAACGAACACATGATCTGGGCATCAGTCGATTAGAGTGACGATCGCATAGAAAATATGCATTCTTTATAAGACGTGAACGTTCTCTAGCTAATGGATTGTCCCAGAAGACCAACAGACTTCCACTAAAAGGTCTAATTTTCGAATCCAACAACTGTTAGTTTCACTGTGGCTTTTTAATTTTCACCCTTTTGCCGAGCGTCGGGTCAGATAAATGTATCGTTAAAAGCAAAGAAAACACTAAAATGAAGTATCTATCAGATGAAAGACCAGGAAAATAGTTGCATTTATTTTTTTAACTTAGTAAAATGCATTTGAATACTTCATTCTAAGATGACATTTTCCGGCCACAGTGGGATCAGTGACGTCATGTAAGGTTTTTGCTTCTCAACACTGATTATATTTCACCATTCAAAATGCATATACATATAGATCTATGAATACATTCGCCGATTTGACCTTGAAACGAACTACTTCAGGCAAAAAGTATAGATGTGACGTCACTGATACCCCACACTATCGTAGAATTTGAGGTTTTAACAGTTTTACTCGGTCAGAAAAACAGTAACAAAAATAAATCCCACTATTTTCCTGAACAGTTTTTAATGGTCTTTCATCTGATATATACTTCATTTAAGACTGATCTTTGCCTCTAAGCTTGAGACATTTTGGTGGCCATTTTGGGTGTGATTTGTTGGAACGTTCAAGCCCTTAAACCTAGATAGGCAGATTTATTTTGATTTTTAGACCACAAATTCATAAATAAAACCTTGTTTCAACGAGGGAAATTGTCGATAATAATCAAAACCTAAAGAAATAAAAACAAAGGGTTTGCTAGTATTTCAATGAATAGGCTGGATAGTGCAATTAAAATGTGAAACCAGCCCCGTCTTTTTTGGGATGAAGCTTTCAGTTGGTAAGGAGTGAATGATTGGTGACAGGAACTGGTGAGGTACAGTGGTTTCTCTTAGCCTTTTCATATCTTTCCTCCACCGTTATAGGTGAAATTCAAGTGCATATGAGTATGGTGAAAAGTACACGTGTTTAGTGCCGAGCACTAGCCATGCAGTTTGACAATGAACTCATTAGTTTATGCGATTCTCCATTTTGTAATAAATTTAGGCGAAGAAATAAGAGAGAAAAATGGAAGCACTCAGAAGCTATCGGCCAACTGTACTGAGGATCGAAGCCTGTCGCTTTTGCCGTGAAGGATTCCAGATGAACCGCCTAACCGGCGGATCAATTCCAGGCTGGACAACAGGATTGTTTAAGAATAGAATTAATCCGAAGTCCTGGGATCTGGAGCAAATTCTGTTTATGATTTCTAAATGTAGAACATTTCCTGATCCCGAACAAGTTTTGATGGACGCACGCATGGATTCATCCACTGATTGGAGGATAGCTACGACTTCCTGCCTATCCAGGACTTACGCTCCTGTGGGCCGCTCAGGACCGCTTTTCCGATAAGCGAGTATACTGCATGTTCGCAGTGCGCTGTCGCCGAGAAGATTCGATTTCCTACGCCTCAGAGTTAAGGTATACGGCTCTTTGAAGTGACAAGGTCAATATACAGTGATGCAGATAACAAGCCGTTCATCTTCGTTCATCTGATGTGTGGGTTCACGCCGCCTGTATGTCTGTATATAGCACACTTATTGCTGTGTCAGATGGATGGGGAGAGCGATGTCATTTTAGCAAAATGAAATGATTGCTTCCTGTATACTTTTCACTAATGCCGACCTGCACGCGCGGATTCAAGTGTAATATAGGAAATGACGTCATAATGAGGCAAGTATAGAGCACCTATGTTAATAAACTTGGGAGCCCGGAGAAGTTGGCTGTCGACGCCTGCCTGCCTGCCTTGCAGGTCTAGATTGTAGGCAGAAGTCGATTGGCTGCTGGCTTTCCCCAGCGGAAATCAAAAGTCAACAATCAGGCCTGATTATGGAAATTGCACGTTACTTTCACTAACCATCGGAACCAGGTTCCTTCCGAGGAAATGAATATAGGTTCTGCCACGCATTCTCTTTCTTTACGCCTGCTCCACAAGGATGTTTTACATCCTTCCGGTCCCTTTTTGTGTGTTAGCTCTCTCTCTCTCTAAGCTCAAAACAGTGGACTTAGAAATTTAGTAAATATTTAGAGAGTATTGTGTGTTACTGTCCGTTGAAGCGAACTCAATTAGATCTGTCTTGTCCCAAGTCTTCTTAAGCGTATTCCTTGCGGATACATCATGGTTCTACCTTATTGTTACAAAAATAACCTAAATACCCTTCGTGTGTTATACATAAATATGCAAGATGCCGGAAACAAGCTGTTGGCCATACTACATCTGAGCAATTGGATTAATCTGCCTAAGCCTAGGTTTGTCTGCCCACGGCGAGAGCAGGCCTGACCCGGGATCACTCATTATTCCACACCCATTTTCCCCGGACAGCCGCACAATCATTATACCCACACTTATAACGGAACTCCCATGGGGCATTAGTCGGTTGATATACTCTCTTGTGATTATATCTTCTCGGACGGCGATATGACTGTTCCACATTCATCAGCATACCCAGGTGTATAGTATATGGCCTAGAAATTCAGGATTGAATTGTGCAGGTGGTAAACCTGACTAATAAAGGAATCATCGCACTATTCATCTCCGCTAGTAATTAAGAAGCCCACCTGTAAGGTGAAGTACTGTTTACTGTATATGTTCTTATACAGGGATTTTAGCGTTTGATTCCGTAGTACTGTCATCAAGCGATGCACATATGTTAAGTAAGGTTCATGTTCTATCACTGGAATGCAGTTCTTCCTGTTGACATACAGAGGTTTATATCGGTATGCGTTTTGCCAGTTTCAGATGATTTGATTCATGTTGTATTGCGTTAAAGCACTTGTTGGTTTCAGGTGTTCCAAAACTTTAAGAATGATTAGCATCTTTACTCGTTGTATGATTTAATTCTCAACAACCGTTATATTTCTTTACTGATTTCTCTCACCCGTACACTGAAGTACACGATTTTTTGTTTTTAACATTGAAGAATTGTTTTTATTTTCATTGATTAGGTTTAAATTTAATTATTGTTTCACGCCACACTCAAGACCTTTTCACTCATACGATAGTGGCCCGTTTTATTAGTGAAAGAAACCGGAGTGCACAGAATAGGCCACTTTGGCACGTTGCTGGCGGACTCACATGTGGAACAAGACCGCTTTGGTGCCTAATGGTTAGAGCGTCTGTCTCGAAGTCGGGAGACTTAGGGATCAAACAAGAGTTGGGTCATACCAAAGACTTTAAAAATGGTACTTACTGCTGCCTCGCTTGCCGCTCAGTACTGAGAGGTTGGAGCAAGGAAACGACTGGTTGGCCCGGTGTTAGTATAATGTGACTGGTTGGGTTGTTATGGTGTCTTCAGCATGATACTTCAGTGGCGGCAGCACATTGGCGGCATGGACTCGTCTTTCCACAAGAAGACACAATATGTGTACCCACACCTAATGTGTCCTCCTACGTTAAACCCTAAACATACGTACATACATACATACATACATACATACATACATACATACACACACACGCACACGCACACGCACACGCGCACGCGCACGCGCAAGGACACGCACACGCACACGCACACGCACACACACACACACACACACACACACATATATACATACATACATACACACATGCACACGTGGAAAACGCGACATTCAGGCAACACCACACGCACCAGGGAGCGCTGTCAACCACTATTATGTATCAGCACCAAGGCCTCGATAACATTTTTGAAAACTCCCTGACTCTAACTGAGATTGAACTCACGTCTCGAATAATGAAAGAAAGCACCTTAGCCACTAGGTAACGACCTACTCCAGGTTCGGGAGTCACAATGACCCAGGAGTCTCCCGCCAATGGGGTCGTTGTGAGTTCAAGTCCGGCTCATGCTGGCTTCCTCTTCGGCCGTATGTCTGAAGATGTACAGCAACCTGCGGATGGTTGGATGGATTTTCCCCGGGCTCAGCGCGGTTTCCTGCCAACATAATGCTGCCCGCTCTCGTATAAGTGAAACATTCTTGAGAACGGCGTAAAACACTAAATAAATATCGGGAGTAACGATGTCATCATCGACATTTTTTCTATTAAGTAAGCATTTGCATGAACAGTTAGAATAAAATCCTAGCTGAGGTAAACTGACAAAACGCCGTATTTCACCGAAAATTCTCAAACATGTCACACACTGTCGTCGCTCTAGTTTTACTTTGTATGCTGTAAGTCTTTTTATTATATTAATAACTTCTCTTGTAGCACCACTGTAAAAAGTCCAACCGTCTTTGCAGCTTAGTATCCAAAGCCTTTACCTGCGTTATTTTCTCTACGAAAGCAGCCCCTTGGCAACGTCGGTTTATCCAGGACTCAGTAGCACACCGTGTATAGTACTTCTACACAGTCTCTGAGAATACTGCATTGATGCCTTATGATCAGATAATGAAGCCTTGGGCCACTGCCAACAACACCTTTGATAAAGAGTCCTCCTTAAGCAGTTATTTGGAAGCCCACTTTCTCGTTGATATTAGGTTCTGCCCGTCAGTCACTGTTCAAAGCTCTTTGCTATTAGCGAATGACTTCGATGGCGCACACCACATGCCTAGGTTCGCCTCAAGTGCGTCTGTCTTCAAGGCCTCGAAAGCCTCATTCCTGAATGGCCGGGATGATAGAATAACAGGTACATGGGGACTCGGATAGGCGTGGGTAGAAAGGCAGAACGCCAGTGCATGAGACAATATGATGGGCTCCAAATTAACCCTTAATTATGGTAATATAATATGTGTGTACAAACGCTACACTGAATGCCGTGTAAAGTCCGCGATTTAATCCGTGCTACTTTTGTCTTGCAATTGTCCACGAATGCAGACCAGTTGTATAAGACGATGTGCGTTGTGTGTGGTTTTGGTGGTTTCTCTATTTAAAATATACCGGCCCGGATGGCACAGTTGGTAAAGCGTCCGCTTCGGGACCGGTAGATCCAGGATCAATCCTTGATCGAGTCACACCTAAGACTTTAAAAGAGGAAGTTGTAACTTCCTCGCTTGGCGTTCAGCATGAAGGGGATAGTGCAACGACTGGTTGACCCGTATCAGTATAATGGCTCGGGCGGGGCGGCTTACTTGCCTTCGGTAAGTCGTCTCAGTGAAGCAGCACTAAATAAAAGAGCGGTGGAAATCCGTCCTGCAACAAGGAGGCACATTACACGTACATGCACCCTAATGATTCCTTCGTCGTCATATGACTGAAAAATTGTTGAGTACGACGTTAAACCCCAAGCACTCACTCACTCACTCTATTTAAAATACACTATATGATTACATCAGTTACGTTTACAGATAAAATAAAATAAGCATAAGATAAGTACTAAGAAAGAATCATTTGAGATATATGTTAAAATGATGATTATCAGTAGAAATGAAATGTTGAAATCGATTTTTAGTGTAACACACAAGCATATTATAAGAAGCCATTAATAATTTGAGCGGCCTGAATGATAGCTAATTAAGCGCCTACATGCTCCTCTTCTTTTCTTCTATCAGTACTAAATTTGAGTATTCACTTTTCCTTCACATATTGAATCAGATCGCTGCTATATTTCCTGGAATGTGCGATTTATGTCAGTCCTGTAGACGAAGCCATTTTGCTAACGTTTATTAACACCATGCTCTAATTCATTTAGGAATATCTGATGAAATAGTTAGGGAGTTATACGCACTGAAATATTAAAGTGGGGTTGATCTATGCAATTAGCTTATCAGAAACATTTTTTTCACGGTGCTTCAATACGCTCTATTTGTCTCATAATTCATTAGTAGAAGTCATTGTGAACGCTACGAAATACAAGTAATCTAAAAGTACTGGATTCGCAATAAGCTACATTCCCAGTTTACCATGCGCGCTACTATAATGGCCACAGCATTCGTAAAAACAGACATTCGTATACCAGCTGTGAGCCAATATGGACGTTCGGGGTAAATAATCGCCAGGACAATTCCCAAAACGACGTATAACACGAAAGAAGTAAGAAGGTATATAATGTACGGAAATAGGATGGAATCATACAAAGTGTAGCTGTCAACAAGTTTCATTGATGTAGGAAAGAAGCGAGATATGTTCTAGGCGTCAGACAGAAATCAGTATTCAAACCCTGTAGCATGCTTGAATATAAGTTATCGATAATAAAATATCTATCTCAATCTTGCTTTGATTGCCAGTTTTAATATATCCACAGTGGTGACTCAGTGATATCAGTGACAGAAATTATCTTCTGCGTCAAATGAAATCAAAATATCTTTTTCTTTTTAGTAATTTGAGTTTCTCGAATGTTTTGCCACAAGTCACTGCAGATGACAGTAACATTTGCAATGGAACATTTCAAATAAACTGATAACTAGTGAACATGTCGCCTCCAGGATAAGACACACCAAGAGCGAAAGTTAGCATACAGCTCTCAGTCACAGCGAGACTAAGAAAATTCCGACCATTAGAAATGCGAACGTGGTTTATAAATATATAAATCCTAACGGTCTGAGCTATCAGAATAGTAGCTACATCGATGTCAAAGTCTAAACTCCATATCAGAAAAAACGGTCGAACAGAAAATAATTCAGAAAGCGCCTACATCAAAAAACTTTCTATTACATTACACGACAGACACAATGTAGTACACACAATCCTGCCCTATTAAAAATACATACATACATACATACCTACATACATACATACATACATACATACATACATACATACATACAAGGCAATAAGATGTGTTTTAGGGATTTCGGCTGTTCTAATCAACATCAGTCAATCTCTACAGGAGTATTGCCACAATAATTTGGAAAAAAATCTGTGGAACCTGCATAAATAGTTTCCCACAGCTTTAAGCGTAAACTTGCATTTTTGGAGGACAAAGCACGATCCTCGCAGTTGGGTTAACAATTCCAAATTATTTGTCTTTGTGCACAGTGCTGCGGACATACGAGTCTCCATCACTATCACTATTACATGCCTTTAAGTTAAAAGGTTTCCAAACAATTTCCAAAACGATGTCTGCTTGCATGATAGATTACAAAATATTTGTTGCAACAACACATATTTACTGATCGATTAAGCCAATGCGATGTTCTCAATTTTCTTTCGAAAGCCACCTGTTCAATCAATATTTCACAACCAGTCGCAACAGGTGAAATCGACACTTCAAATAATAGCTCAGGAAGAAGGATGAGAAGTTCATAAAGCAAAACTTGGACGACGAAGTTTTTGGCAGTCAGGAGCGAAAAAAGTGAATTTTTGGCAAAATGGTGCTAGTCGTCGTTTTGTATCTTGTAAGGTATTGCAATGCGGCTCGCGCTATAACTTTCTACAAAGCTCGGACATTGACCAATGTGTCATCCACATAAAGAACTGATTGAATCTGAAATGTGATGACAACACAGCATTTTGAGTAATTCTAGACCAGTGACCTCTGATAAATTTCAATTAACATCACTGCATTTCTTAACCTATTTCTGCTTAAGCCATGGTGCTAGAGGACAGGTAATTTGCTACTATTTATGCATTTACACGAACAGTTAGAATAAAGCCCTACCTGATGTAAATTGACAAGAGTACGTGTTTCACCGGTTATGTGTGACCGTTTGCCAGCTACCACACTGTTTGGTTTTTCATGCTGTGCTGTATGCCTTAATTATATTAGTTACACTATGACTTCAAACAGAGAGTGAAGTCCAGCTCATGCTGGTTTCCTCTCCGGCCGTACGTGAAAAGGTCTTCCAACAGTCTGCGGATGGCCGTGAGTTTCCCCCGGGCTATGCCCGGTTTCCTCCCACCACAATGCTGACCGCCGTCGTATAAGTAAAATATTCTTGAGTACGGCGTAAAACACCAATCAAATAAATAAATAAATAAATCACACAGACGGAAAAACTTGATTTGATTCGATGCAACCGATCGCGATTAACTCGCCAAAATATGGAGATAAGTCTATTTAAGTATTCATTAGATCGGGGCTTTACATCTTGCCCTGCAGTTTTCTAACGTATACAGTATCACGATGCTTCATCACATGTCAGAGTGACGAGTGACGAGTGACGTCAATCCTCTGCATGACCCAGGAGCCTCTCACCAATGCGGTCGCTGTGAGTTCAAGTCCAGCTCATGCTGGCTTCCTCTCCGGCCGTACGTGGGAAGGTCTGCCAGCAACCTGCGGATGGTCGTGGGTTTCCCCCGGGCTGTGCCCGGTTTCCACCCACCATAATGCTGGCCGCCGTCGTATAAGTGAAATATTCTTGAGTACGGCGTAAAACACCAATCAAATAAATAAATAAATAAATAAATAAATCCTCTCCTTGTGACGTGTGGATTTCAACACCTTCCCACTGCAGGTGAAGGGTGGCGCCAAGCCAGGTGTTTCTAGGTCAGTCTGTTGAATATATATATTTATTGGCAGCTTTTATTCAGAACATGGAAAAATCTTTTAAAGAGACATGTATTTTGCAGACATTTAGCTTCCGTGTACTTTATTTTGAATGTTTTCCCGCTGATTCTGCCCGATTTCCCCGTATCATAATGCTGAACACCAAATAAAACACCCACCCAATAAATAAATGAATTGATGTTGAATGTATAGTTTTGTACCGGCATAGTATGCTCTAACACGAGAAGCATGCTTTTATATGACAACATGTTAAACGAATAACGGAACCTTGTTTCAAGGGATTGGCTTTCGTATTCGTGTTTTGGATTGCCTATTAACTGTCTTCCGAAGATCTGACACTGACAGTTATTTTAAGAGAGGTTTGAGTGTTCCTTGGAATCTTTATCTTAATTTATAAAGATATAAAACAGTCGGCCTTTATGATGCTTTATGCTGTTAAGGCTGTTAAACAGCAGTTGAAAACTAGCTGTTTTTAGGCTTGTCTTATTTTTAAAGCATCATAATTAACATGTTTTATTGGGCAATCTTTTCCCCTCCCTTCCTTGTAAATCATGAAGGCACAGGTACGCAGTTATCACACATGATGAGGTGTGGGATTATAAGCATCCTGCAGGCTAAAGCAGACTGGGCTTTTCTGTAAACTATCTTATTCCGCGATTTACGACTAATTATTTGCCGCTTTGGCACAAACAAGACTGGTCTCCGTGACCTGGGTTCTTTCCTGTCAACCCAGAACGATAAGCTGGCAAATTGATTAAGGTTCACACATCCTCGGCCGCACACTTGCCGATGTGATCATTATAGAGAAACGCTGATCTACACAACCAGCCGAGAAAACATGCTTTTTTCCCTACTTCGGTTACTGCTGCACGGTGTATGGGCAAGGAGGAACGCGTTTTATTTCCCTGCTTCGTCATTCAACGATTAGAGCAAAGAGAAGTAAAACCAGAGCAGCGACGACATTGTGATGGTTGAGAGAGGGTCATACGTAATCTGTGAAATCTGACCTCTTGTCAGTTTACCTCAGGGTTTTATTGTAACTTAAATAGTAACATCATACGTACGCTCCTTTGTACCATGACTGAGGCTGAATTAACTACAAGGAGAAATTAAAAGGAGTGCAGTGATGTTAAATGCAATATACTAGAGGTCACTGATTCCCATTTAATAACATTAAGTTGAAAACAATACAAAGGGAGGGCTATCAAGCTGTTGTAAAGAGCTGTAGATGTGATAATGTCAAGGCGATAACGGTTAGCGCAGGTGTATGAGTAATACCGGTTGCCACTTATTATCACCATGAGGATCAACGCTAGCAGCTACAACATCTACGCTCGCGAAATACCATGGACACAGCAATACCACTGCTTGCTTGTGTGTGAGTAGTTGTCGTCTTCCCCGTACACAATCTACTTTATTCTGCATGAATGTAATTCAATGGAATATAATTAAGACGTGCAGCATGGAGAGAAAACCCCGAGCACCGACGAACGCGTGATAGCTGTTTTCACCAAGTTTTTCCCTATTGCCATCGCAAGACACGACTCTGGACATTACTAAATTCTGTGTAAAATAACAATTGGGATCTGATGTGTTAATAAATCAGTAAAGGAGTACGGATAGGAGCGAACAATTCGATATTGATTTTAACGGCAAGGGGTCTCACATTACTTATGTCATTACTTGTATGCAGTGATACGTAACAGTAGATGCCATTGGAGTACTGTATATAAGTGCTGCCCTAAGTTGAAACCTGGATGTTGGAGGGGAAACACCTTATAGGTGGTACTAAACCTAATAACTGTGAGGTGTGGTTACCGCTGGTGTATGGTAATACCTTTCCGCACTTGTGTTTATCTTTTGAATGCAGGTAACAGGTGAGATAAAATGGGATAAAGATTATCACGCTGTGATCCTCAATTCTGGAATTATTTATTTATTTATTTGATTGGAGTTTTACCCCGTACTCAAGAATATTTTACTTATACGACAGTGGCCAGAATTATGGTGGGAGAAAACCGGAAAGAGCCCGAAGGAAAACCACGACCATCCGCAGGTTGTTGACCGACCTTCCCAGGTAGTTTAGGAGAAAAACGCTTTTGGTAGAATACCATCCAAGTTACACAATTCAGTTAGTTCGACGCGTAGTTTATGGAAGTCTTATTTATTGAACCGATAATGATTAGTCTTGTACAACAGATGTACATTCCACCAAATGTTTAGCATAAGTTCTACCTGGTTCTAAGTGAATAAGTGCTATACACTGATGGAAATGGAGAATGGGGTTGACACAAATTCAAATTATGTATGAACGTAAGGTTAGTCAAATAATTAGTTATATTTTTAGCACCTTTTATTGGTGTGGGTATCGTTGATTCATTTACTCGTTTTCCACGTGTGTCATTAAATTCTTTCCTGAACGTTATGTGTCACGAATTCATGCTCAAGTAATAAGCTCAGTGGGCATTCGTTGTAATTTAATAATTAAGGAATTATTTTCCGTTCTATAAATTTTTATATATTGTGGATTAGAAACCTATTACTCCGATTGGTTTACGTAGGCAGGTGTTAGGAACGGACACGCCCACAAATAAGGTGTGAAACAGAACAACCATGTACAACATGTGTTTTAATTGTTCTCTCCCCTCCCCTTTTCAGATTGATGACCTGGTCTGCCCACACTTAAAACTCACGTGTATGTCCGAACAGTTCATGCAGAGATCACTGCTCATTCAGGATGGAGTCCATGAAGGAAGTCAGGAACTGGCTTGTGAACAAGTGCAAGATACAACCAGCTTTTGGACAGCAGACGAAAGAACAACAGAGTTACGGCTCTGTCGTGACTCCTCAGAACATTCCGGAGTTTATTATCCCGAAGTCGAATTCGGATGGTTCATCGCAGCGTGACAGTGGGGAAAAACTGTCTATCGAGGAAGATGAGAACAGTCGGAACAGTGTCAGCCCTCCGGACTCTCGACAAGCAAGTCCCCGCCTTTCTCCTCGAACTTCATTTCTTGGACTCGCTCCTGATATTTCCAAATGCAGTCGGTCTGCTCCGACAAGTCCATACAAACCAGCAGCGCCTTTGTTCAAAAACGTGGACTTGTATTCTTGCGAAGATTTGCAGATATTGAAAACGAAGGATACAAATGCCGATCCGCAATCCATGGCGGCCATGAGCCTTCCGCATTTCCGTACAAAGACAGCATACGGATTCACAACTCTAAACCAGGCCCCGCATACACGCAGAAAAGAGTCTCTGTTCCACTGTGACACAGAGTCCATACCAAGTATGCTGAATCGTCGACAATCTCAGAAAAAGAATAACTCAATTGATATAGCGCGCTCGCAAGATATAATCGTATCTTTGTCCCCTAATCCACCTCCGCTGGGGCAACCTGACGAGGAGTTCCCTTTGAGCAGGCGCGGAAGTCGCCGAAGGGAGACTCCAACGACTGTGGTCACCCCAGTGACTATCCTGACAGGCAAGAGATGTAGCCCAGAGACAAGCCCCTTGCCTAGTCCAGTCTCTCCTGCCTGCCCGTCGCCCGTCCGCTCAGGCATCGGGGCAATGTTGAGCCCCTACCACCTCTGTCCAGATATGGCGAACACGAACAGAATATCTCGTCGAAATAGGCTGTATTATCGTCGAAGGTCCTCCCTGCCTGGTTTCGAAGAGGACGAGCAAAGTTCGACGGAATGCAGCTCTGCTGAGACTAGCCCCATCGGTCGGCGAAAAAGTAACGGCACTCTGCTGGTTCCTGGAGACGTGAACTTACAGAAGCGCCATTCTTCACCTTGTCCTTCCAGCGAGCAGGAAATCTTACAGTGCTCCGTGATGGCCCTGAAGCTGTCGTGCTCTTGTTCGGACGCGTCCCCAACACGCTTCCAATCTCACATGTTGGCCGAGTTCGGCGAGGTCAAACTCTCTTTTCAGTACTTAACAGATACTAGGCAATTTAAAGTAGGACTGATCAAAGCCGAAAATTTGGGAGGTCGCAACAAGGGGGATCAAAACATAAACTCTTACGCGAAAATTTACCTAATGCCGGGCAAAGTTCAAAGACACACGTCTGATACTGTGAAACGAACACGTGACCCAGTATACAATCAAGAGTTTTATTTCAACGATATAAACATAGATGAACTCAGATCTATGAAGTTAAAGATCAAGATATTCCATAAGGGACATAACTTTTCCAGGCATGTATTTATCGGGGAAATTGTCGTACCTTTGGCGAAGTACAATATTCAACATGAGCAGAGGATGTGGAAAGATTTGGAACCCAAAATGGATTCGGAGGTAAGTCATGTCATATTTAGTAAAAGAATTAATAATATATCTTTATTTTATCAACTTGATTTGCGTTTTATGTGACTTGTTTATTAAATCTGATGGCAACACAGCATTTTGAGTAACTGTATACCAGTGACGTTTAATAAATTGCATCTAAAATCACTGCATATTTCATTTTAATTCTACTGTGGCCATGGTGTTAGGTGGTGTCACCTGTCACTGTCTGTTCTAAAGTCCTTTATGTTCAAATACAACGCACTAAAGAATATTTCATTCAAGGCTTTCAAGTTAGGAATTGAGGAGAACAGTTTTAAAACCCCCATTATTACCATCTTCTAATGTAAAATACACTTTACAAGTCATCGAGCGTAACTGTATGGTGTTACTCAAACCGTCATAAGATATATCCTTGCCCGGACTGACTAATCATCTCAAACAGCAAGATATATAATTCAGATCGAATTCAAAGTACTTTCCGAGCTATTCCATACACTGAGCAGATTTATTCAAATTAACTAAGTTTGATCAAATTTCGAGTGTTTCTGGTATCTGCTGTTTATCGTGATTTACAATGATTATAATATAGCGTGCCTTTGCGGGGAAAGTCTACCAGTCATGATTGCCTGAATCGGTGAAAGATAACCCTTGATTTCTCAAACAGCCATCTGTAGCTTTAAACTCAGGCTTATACAATGACTGCAATCAACAAACCTGCCGAATTTAGTTTGGTTACGTGTTAAAATGAAAACATGAAGCATACATGGTTTTGGCTTGGTTTAATCTGATCTCGAGCGTATGTTCGTACCTTTGCTTTTTCCTTTCCGCCTTATTTTCTGTAGAGTTCTTCCCCAGTAAAACTATTGTATTTGCACGACGTGTGCCACATTAAGATCAACCGCGGCTGTAATGACACATAAATCAGCAGAATGTATGCCTGGAACAACAACCATGATAGATTTTTATGTTGTTCGTGGGCCTGGCATTTCTGATATTAATGACAAAAAAATTACGTCAACCGCTGAAAGACGTTATTTCGGCTGATTGTGTCTGTTGATGTTTCCATCAACTCGTGGGCGTATCAGTGTTGTCCACTCTGACTATTTTCAGTACAATCTAGTTTACTGGTGCGCAGGAGGGTACTGGAGACTGATGTATTAAATATAAAGGTACAGTCCCTAGTATGTGCACCGGCTGGTCATTTTTCGGTCCACCATTAGGACTTAATATTAAATTAAAAATGTATATGCACATTGCAATTTTTAAAACATCTGTAAAAACTTGAGTTTCTCTAGCAATTGTCGATCGGGGACGATCGATTTCGGTTGACGGTGGTGTACCAATGCCTGTTCCGACGCCTAGATTCAACGACGCCTAGATTCAACAATAAAAGTGTATGGCAAAGTATTTATCTGAATAAATTATAAACAAACTACGTAAACATTCAGATTAAGATATTACAGATCGTGACGATCACGAATTAAGGTTTCAGCTTGGTATACATTTCACTCTGAACACTAGGAAGTAAGAAATCACCGAGCACGTCAGTTATTTTTACGTGTCCATTTAAATCCGGTCGTGTAATAAACTCGGTCTACAGTGATGTTATTTCTAGCAATGTTATTTCCGTTAAAACATATTTCATAAATAAAGCTTAGCACACTATTGTGTTCAGGATTATCATTTATTTATATTTGTAATAAAGTCCATTGCTGTTTACCTCCAATGTGTGTGATTTTTAACTTATATGAAGATTGTTAGTTTTTAATGGTGGGTGAAACATGAGTGCAAGGAATAAACCACTGAGCTTTAGCAAGTTGCTCGAAGAACACAACAAGTAGCATACAATCAACGTGAAACGGATTGGTGTAAAAACCTGACATATGAAGTCACCAAGATTTGAAGATCAATATTTCCGAATTGCGTCCATTGTACACTGTCTGGAAGTACTAGATGGTCACAATGGGCATCTAGATTTGTGTGGAAGAATGACGATTCTAGCTAGTTTTACACTTCTCCCATTAATCCAAATTCAAAAGAATTACACCAGTATACCATCGTAGACGTACAGTATAGCGAGTAAGGCCAGAGCAGGGACGACAGCGTGATACCTTGCAAATGGTCACACCTAACCGATGAAATAGGGCCTCTTGCCAGTTTACCTCAGTTAGGGTTTTGTTGCAACTGCTCATGTATTCACAGTAGCAAATTCACAGTAGCAAATTACATACCCTAAAGCACCACGGCAGAGTTAGTTAAAAAAAAATGAAGTGATGTTAATAGCAATTTCTTAAACGTCACTGGTTTAGAATCATGCTGTGTTGTCATCACATTTCATATAAAATAACATTAAAACAATGCAAGGGACCAGGTCTCGGGGAGGCTTAGTTTACCAGCAGAATCCTGGTTTAACACCTGATGAATTACAGCCTCTTGTCAATTCTCCCCACTTAAGGTTTAATTCTAACTGTTCATGTAAATGCTTTAACAGTAGCAAATTATGAGCCCCCAAGAACCATGGGCTGAGCAGGATTAAGTTTTAAAAAATGCAGCTATATTAACTGTAATTCTTCCGACGTCAGTTGTCTAGAATTACTCAAAATGCTGTGATGTCATCACATTTCATATAGAATAACGTTAAGACAATGCAAAGGGGACCAGGCCCGCGGGGATGCGTAGTCTACCAGCAGAATCATGGTTTATGCAGGCATACTATATAACTATAGACCCACAGCATAACAGATAAGACCAGAGCAGCGACGACAGCGTGATAACTGGAAAATGGTCACGCGTAAACGGTGAAATACGTCCTCTTAAAACCCATCTAATCGTGTTTCTTCTGACGTGTTTCAATAGATATAGTGTTGACATGAGCTACATAATGCTCTGCACATCACGAAGCCTTGGCTGATATGTAGAAAGTTAACACAATGTTTGACATTCTGCCACGGGCTTTTGCCTGGGAGACAAGTTCCTTTCTCCTTTAAATATTGAACATGTTCATGGTCGATTCTAGTGAAATACACCCCTGGTCATTGCGTTACCCGGACAAGCCTAGCTTCAACATCATCAAACTGACATTAAATATTTATGAGCTGACACCAGAGTCCAGCAGCCATAACATCACGTGAGAGCAATCCAACTCCACGTTCTTGCAATTACTGAGCAATTACTGGACTTTGTGGGGTTTTTTTTATTCCGTCACCTTGCTAAAGTTTTCAGAAGTCTACAACACTGAACACCTTACCAATGACAATTTTAGAAAGGTTCATAGGGTTACTCTTAGTTCAAAACGACACGTCACACCGGTTGTAAATGCCAATCACATCTACTGTATGCACAGCGGTTCTACTCTGCATGTACTAGTTACCCCAGTGTCCGTATAACATGACTGAATGGGGTGTCATGTCTTGAGTGTTCGTCATGATGCTTCAGTGGCGGAAGCACATTGACGGCATGGGACACACCCTGCCACAAGAATGCACACCATATGTACACGCACCTAGTGACTCCTCGTCGACATATGTGTGAAAACTTCTTAAGTATGACGCAAAACAACAAGCATACATGCATACTTACATACATACATACATAGATACATACATACATAGATACATACATACATACTTTAAAGTGCTAGCAAGAGTCCAGCTAACACTTTAAAGAAGCCGAACCAACCATGGCGTTAAGCTTGAGAAAAGTACGTGTATACCAGTCCTACCCGATCTCACCTTCGGCACCCTTACACATGTTCACACCGTTCCACTGCCACTACTCATCAAATGAGATATATCACCCGCACGTCCTTGGAAGTAAGCATCGCGCCTTTTATTCCATTCCGCAGACTTCAACACTGCAGCTTCTAATTCACCACAGTAATTTTATTGGGATTCGTTCCTACAACAAAGTAGACGCTAGATATATTTAGAAACATTCTGCGTCCCTTATCAGCAAATATCGTTAGCTATAAAATAACGAAACGTGTGTCAAATGTCCTCAGTGTTGATTGGCTCACTCAAAAGTTGAAAAGGAAAGCTATCTTTACTTCCTCGTATGAGTGACAATACATGAATAATGATCAAATAAGTGAACCAACAATGAAGAACGTAACTGACAAATTAAACATAATTGGACGTAATTCGTAATGCGATACATTGGATTTATAAAAAACGAGGTATAGAAGTATAACAAGTAATATTATGCGTTTCTTTTATGACAGAGTATGTTTAACTTCTTTCTTTTTTCGTGTTGAACGTGTGTTTTACTTGGCTTATTCCGTGGTGCTAGAGGACGTGTTATTTACTGCTATTGACACGAAAGGTAAGAATAAAACCTAAGCTGGGGCCGAATTTTATCAGTTACGCGTGACCATTTGCACCATATCACACTGTCTTCGCTGCTTTGGTTTTACACGCCTATATTGTATACTGTATATTTTGTTATACAACTGATTCAAAGGTGTATGAATGTGCTTATCAAATGCTAGAGTCAACATAAAGAATCTCTGACGGATGTGTTACATCTATCAATAGTCATTTCAACAACAACATGATCACTGGCAGGGTTAAACTACTTTGCTAAGAGCACATTGATCAGAAATGAGAGCGATTACCAAAGACGTCAGTCCGCCAGCTGAAGCAGCCATGTGTCACTGAGGACCCAAGAAGCGCCTGTTGCAATAGTGCTGAAAATGCAGATAGTGGATATTTCCAAGAGTAACAGAAAAATGTTGCCATATATAAGTGTATCACTCATCCCATTATTGCTCAGCTAAGCACATTATTGCTGGAATCAAAATCATCTCACTCGCAAACGACCCGTAATCACTTGGAAGAGTTTGAGCACTCAGACGAGCGTATTGCGGCCCTGTGATGAAAGAGTAGCCAATGGTGTAATTCCATAAAAGACGCACAGCATAGAAAGTAAATCCAGAGAAGCGACGACAGTGTGATAGTTGGCAAATGGTCATAAACAACCGGTGAAATACCACCTCTTGTCAGTTTACCCCAGTTAGGGTTTTATTCTCACGGTTCATGTAAATGCATAATTAGTAGCAAATTACACGCCCCCTTGCACCATAGCTGAAAAGATTTACTAAAAAATGTGCAGTGAAGTTAAAGCGAATTTCTTAGACGCCAGCCGTCTAAAATTACTCAAAATGCTGTGTTGTCAGATGTCACATTTGATATACAAAAACACATGATGTAAATGGTATGTATTTTGTTTAGTGAAATGGAAGAGGTCGCCCTTTGACTTCCAAATCATCTTCCTCATTTGTGGCATGACCACGATAGAAATGTACGTCTCAAGCGTCTTGCAGGAAGATTGGCGCAGAATTTCACATGTTCGGATCCAAACATTGCATGGTCCATGCTCAGGAGGTTCGCATCAGTTTTGGAGGTACACTGTGACCTCAGTAGATAATGAGAACGGTTCCATCGCCGATTTAAACTTGAGGGGTTTTACTGATTGTTTAACGATTGCAGAACTTGTTGTGCAGTTTGGTTTCTAATGACGACGATGAAACCCACCTTAAACAAAGCAGATTAAATATGCGAAAATTCAGCTATGCGTTTCCTTTCTGACAGAGCATACTTTTTAGTTCTTTTGTTGCCTGTGTTGATGATTTGTCTTGCTTGACTTAAGCCATGGTGGAGGGAGGCGGGGGGGGGGGGGGGGGGGATTTATAACCATTTTAGTAATTAGTTCAAAAGTTAGAATAAAACCATGACTGATGTTCATCGACAAGAGGCTGTATTTCTTCAGTTACGCGTCACTATTTGCCAACTATCACGCTGTCTATGCTGCTGTGATTTTACCCTGTATGCTGTAAGGCTTATATGTTCCTTTTTTGATCTGGGAAGTTCACGATGGCTGATGATTGCTATACGAATGTCTGCTACCACGTCTATAAATTGGTGTATATTCAACATCCACTATACCCAATGTTAATTGGGCGTTCGAGGTCAAGACTTTTGGGACAGAAATGTTAAGGAATGTGACAGCAACAGATAATGTACCTGTAAATCTCAAAGATCCACTTTTATGTCCAAAATTGACCATACTATAAGTGAGAGTCCGCAATAGTAATCTTATTTTCAGACACAAAATTTTCACTTGTACGCACCTCACCACAAGAATGTTATGCTTACGCACACCAACACAAGATTTTCATATTCACGCACCTCGAACACAAAATTTTAATTTTCACACACATCTACACAAGATTTTTACGTCCAGTAACCCTAAATCAAGATTTTAATTTTCGCGCTCTCTAACACAAGATTTTCACGTTCACGACCCCACACAAGATTTATCGTTCACGCACCCCAACACAAGATTTTCACGTTCACGCATCCTAACCGAAGATTTCCACGGTGAGCCACCTGGGGAAAAATTTTCACGCTCATGCATCCCCACATAACAGTTTAACTTTCACTCATCTAAACACCGTATTTTCATGTTCAAACACTCACATAAAAACATTTTTACGTTAACTCACGCCGACAAAAATCGGTGATAGCAAATAGTTATAGTTGGCATGGAGATTACAATTATGTATTGTTTAGTCTGATTTTGTATACCAGTGGACATTTTGACCAAGCAGTAATGTTGCATGAGAAGTTCCAAGCAATCTGCAGATACCCATTTCCGTTGAAAGAAGCAAATACTAGTTAGTTCGTTTAAGGAAAACGATTGCTGCATTGAATAACTTAAACGTTGGCATTCAGGAACTCTTTAAACTTTTCCTACGTATACATTTACATTACTGCGAAGCCACGGTGAAATTCCTCGCCTGAACAATGTCCATAATTGTTAAAGCTTCTCAGAGACTTTTGTCACCGCATATGGGCATTATCTTGTAACATTAAACTACGGCCACATCTATCGAACAAGTCTGTCGTCGCGTTTATGTGTCCCAGTGTGATATTAACCGCCGAAGGAGGACGAAATCGCTTGGTGAAGGTAATTTAAGCCGACACAAAGGAACGTTTGGCTGGGAGACTGACAGCTATTTTTGGATGAGGAACCGTAATTTTAAAACGTCTTTCCACGCAGACGGCGAAAACAACTTAGTTAATCACATTTCTAGTAATGTTGAAAACATTACCATGTCCAGGTTTTAGTTGTTTCGAAGTAGTATTGTAAAAAAATATCTAATGAAGTTTACAAAACTGGGGCTGGGGCTACAGTAAAACAGTAAAATCCACTCCCAATGTCCAATTCGCTGATGCCACTTTCATTTAGAAATCTCATCATAAATTGTACAAACTATACTTAATTTGTAGGAAGGTTAGCCATCAAGAAATCAGGACAGTGAGCAGTATGCAGTGGTGGCTGAAATACATATAATGGCGTCTAAACTGCATACAATGGTACCTGAAATACATACAATGGTTCCTGAAATACATACAGTGGTTCCTGAAATACCTACAGTATTTATTGTTGCTGAACATCATAAAGGTGGAGTTAGTGGTCAACATGTGTAGCTAAGGCATGGCACTGGGGGCGTGTAAATAGCGATCGTTCAAGCATTTACATGCGCAGTTTGAATATAGCTACAACAGATTTAAACTGACAAGAGATAATATTTCACCATTTGCCAACTACAACAATGTCTTCCTTCATCTGATTTTGTTCTCTATACCGTAGTCTTCCTATGACGTACAGACACGCTCACGGGGTAACACCCAGCTTTTGGTCACCCTAGGGACCTCTAAAAGCGAGAGAGGGAGTATTTTCTAATCTCCTTACAATTATTTACCAGCGAGAGTATTGTGATAAAATATTCGAAATTTAGGCTGAAGATGTTTGATGAAGATGTTTTTATCTTTTTTTTTGTTTTTATCTTTAAAACACTAATTTTCGAATCTATAAATTGTTCAATAACGAATATTGAAATCATAACATTTTACTCAAGATCTACCAAATGGTACAAATCGAGATGTATATGTCATATGTAGGACCCCCTTTTCATTACTGTCTCTGACAACGAGATGGAAAACTTTTGTCATCCTGGTTCATACAGATATAGTCCAAATAAGATGTATTGTCATGAACATGAGCTGTCTCCGTTGAAACGAACAAAGATACATTTCTTTCCCCCGCCTTGGCAACGTGGGAAATATTTATTGCTAGAAGGTCACCAGTGTACCACCTGGTGAATGAGAAACATTGAGATTTAAAGATTGGGTTTGAAGGTTATCTGGTATGTATGACATTGGCGGTTTTCGGGAGCTGCTTATGTTTATTTGATTGGCGTTTTACTCCGGACTCAAGAATATTTCACTTATGTGACGGCGGCCAGCGCAATGGTGGGAGAAAACCGGGCAGAGCCCAGGGGAAACCCACGACCATCCGCAGATTCCTGGCAGACTCTCTCATGTACGGCTCGAGAAGAAAATGAATTCGGCATGTTCCAACAAAGCTCTGCCACAAACAATCGATGGTGTAAATAGGATTTATGGCTATTGTGACAATTCCAGAAAGTGTTAATGTGCAGGAATCTACATCTGAGATTTAAGACCGTATATAATTCGACGGCTTTCTTGACCTCAGATATGAGCAATTTTCACCAACACTTGCAAAACCATCCCTGGGGAGCGGAATTTTTAAAGCAATACTCAACTATTTGGGCTTGAAAATATTCAAACATCTGAAATAAACATCTGGGCCCAGTTATTCTAAATTGTATTAGCTAATTCTGGTATTAAGTCATTTTTATATTGAAGATTTTAGCCAAATTCAGAAGCCAAAACAGTTTTCCAAAGATTTAGTTCATATTGTACGCAAATATTTTCGGGCTATGTACTAAATTGAAGACTTAGCTTAAAGGTGGAGAAAACATAAAAATGACATAAAGTTCAGACGAAAGAGTGCGAAAAGTTATTCCTAAATGTGCTCTTCAATATTTTTTCCGATTTTTCCTTAAGGAGAAAAACACACCTGAAAATAATTTTTGTATGGTGAGTATTTGGCACCACCTTTTGGTATTTATAGTCTTTGTTTAATAATGTCATCAATGAGGATGTAACACAGGTGTAATATATATTTTCGCTTTAGACTTTGTTCTTTTCACCTAACAAATGTATTAAACCTAAATTTGGATCATATTTTTATTTTGAATATGTTCATAAATATTATCATAATTTAGGTTAAGTGCATATGTTTTGATATAAACAACAAATTTACATCCAAATAAATGTATTAGACAAGCATCACATCCTTATTTAGAACATTGTTATGCAACAACGATAAATATCAAAAGTTGGTCCCAAATACCCACCATGCAAAAATATTTTCAAATACCCTTTTCTCGTGAAAAAAAATCCAAAAAATATGAAAGATCATATCTGCAAATAAGTTTTGACGCTCTTTCATCTGATTTTGGCTTCGATTTTATGTTTTCTTCTCCTTTAAAGTTAAATCTGATAATTAGAAACCGCTTTGAACAACCGGGCCCTGGCGTATAGATGTTTAACCCAATATGTTAAGCAGGCCAATAAAGGTGAGAAGGTGATGGGGTGGCTGCCTTTATATGGCTCTGCTATGCATCTTGGTATGTTTGAATCTTTTCAACCAGCTTATAGTTAATATTGTACTCAATCGCCTACAGCCTTACTTTTTGGAGCTTTTTTGGCCTTTTGGTTACTCTTTGTTTGCGTGTGTCCATTCGCTTGATGGACGTTATGGAAATCGTATACAGTTCTTTCTTTGACGCCTTAAGCCGTTAGCACCTCTATCGTGTCATCGAGCAATAAGACATCGTTAAGTTTACCACCGAAGTGGCAAAACAATTCTGATTGGCTATATCCAATTACCGGCTGTGTCTATCATGGATGATTAGAACACGAATAGGTAAATACGGACATATGTACATATGTACATTACACATTGATTTCCATCCCCACATAGGCTTTAATGTTATTATTTATTTAATGCGATGGCATTTTCAGCTGTTTTATGCCAGTGACGTCTGATAACTTGCAACAAGCATCACTGCATTTTTGTTTTAGCTAATTGTGCAATAGTCACGTGTATGCTTTACTTTTAAAGCACGCACATAAACAGTTGAAGAAAACCCCCAACTGATGTAGACTGACATGAAGCCTGCTTTCACATGTAATGCTTTTTGCCAACTATCACACCGTAGTCACCGCTCTGATGTTACTCTCTATGCTGTGGTATTGGATGTTATTTGGGTTTAAAGGAAAAGATCACACCAACAAGTATCTCACGTAAAGTTTAAAAAGTGTACCTGTAGCATGTGTTATCTTTCCTTTTAACGTCGTTTTCAACATTGTTTTGATCACACCATGGCGATGTCACCTTGTAGCAGGTCAGTCCTTATGCATATAGAGGCCAGGCCCCCGGGATTACAAAGCGATCTTAGACTCAAAGCACTTTAAAATTGCTTTTTCTTAGGTAATAAGTTCAAAATATTGCTTGACCAACCTTATATTCATGATAAGTTATTGTAATAGCTAAAATAACGGAAAACAACTTACCAAGTTTAATGAGATTTTGACTTAAGTCTAAGATCGCTTCGTGATCCCAGGGCCTGTTCTGCTGCCTCACTGGAATACGGAATACTGACACCGGGTAGATCAGTACTTAATCCGTCCTCTTATAAGTTAAGAATGAAGCCAAGTGCCTAAACTATGAACTTGCTCGGGATTGCAATTGACTCCCTTGCCTTGCGAGGCGACCGCTAAAGCGCCTTATCAAATATGCGAATAATGGCGTGAGTTGCCCACCTATTTATCTCCCAGTGACTAATGCATCTCGGGAAAGAGAATAGACCACACGTTGGAAAGGTGACTTATTTTGTTTATATAAACGATGGACAATAAGGATATTTTATGCTTTAAATGAGAGCCAGTTATGAGCCTTGTGTGTGCGCCCTTTGAAACACATTTCATCTTTCATGTTATAAGTGATTTTTGGTTATATTCTACTAGAATAAATGGCCCAACAAACTGCCAATACTTGATACAATACAAACTTGACCAGGTGTCGTCAATTAAATAAAGGTAGAAATTAAGTATCTGATGTCAATTTCTAACTCCGAAAGAAAAAAGTGTCAAAAAACCCCTTTAGCAAATCAAGGAAAAAGCTCAAACTAGGAAAAATTCGGAATTTTCCCAAATCACACCCAAAATACCTTTGCTTGGTCAGGAGAAAGTATGGAAGTATGCGTCTTTCGGAGTGTCCAGATGGGACGCCCAACAGTCCTCTTGCCATACTGACTCGCTACGTCTTAATCAAGGATATATCTAATATATCATATCTAATATATCTCTCACCAATGCGGTCGCTGTGAATTCAAGTCCAGCTCATGCTGGCTTCCTCTCCAGCCGTACGTGGGAAGGTTTGCGTTGTAGGAGTAAAATACTGTTGCAAAAATTAACGAATTTTTTTGTCCACTGCGCAATATTTTTTGTGGGTGGGGGTTGCCTAGGCAAAGGCATCCACACATACCCGTGTGCAGTTTATTAAGTTATTCGACACTCGGCTTTATAGCTACCCCAGCTATTTGCGGGACATGGGAAAGTAGTTCAAGTAGCAGTTAATTGCGTTCCACACGAAGAAGTATTCTGAAATGCTCAGGAGAGCTAAACAACATGCTGTTATTCTAATTGAAGATTCAGATTACCCGTTAGCTTTCAGTTCTCCATTGTAGATCGTGTTACAGACTTGTCCGCACCAATCGGGGTAATGAACTCGGCGCTTGTCAACATAAATTGGGAAGCTTCATTTATTCCGCCAACCAAAATCCCCCGGAAACGCCAGTCCGTTTCGTATTTCGCAATCCATTCAATTTTACAGCCTTTGTGGCTAACTTCCGTTTATAAGCTACACCTGAATAACCCAGTTTACATCCTTACATTTCATGCCGTTTATTAGCTCTTAAAACTAACCATTAACCATAACTAGAGTACACAACACATACTTCCCGGATATAGTTTACATGTACTGATTTACCTTACTACTTATGTAGTAAATTTGTAAACTTAAAAAAAAAAAGAAAGTGCCCCAAAATACATAAGTTAGGAGACAAATCTTTACTTTATCTTCACGAATTGGGCATTGTTAGCGTATAACCATATCAATAGTATGGTACGGTGTTTGTCCTTTCGGCTCTGGGCATCTGGTCAGGTGATAACAGTGTCGCATAACTTCGTCAAAGGGAGATTGCCGGCTGTAATTACCTGTACATAGAAGACATGCAGTGCTGAGCAGAAAATGAGAACTTGATGTTTTCTTGTGAAGTTAATCGGGAATATGGTTTACTGCCACTTTAAATATGAAAAAGTCTGACGACGGCGACAGTGTGTCCAGCTCGCCTCTACTTACCAAATATAATGCATCAATATGCAAATTTTATTTGCGAAACGGGTTAATTCAAACATCACGAGCGCTACATATTCAGCCTCACTTTAAAAGTGGACGTCATCAGCGTTACCATTGCCTCCTTCCTGGGTCTGCTCGCTTCTACTTGCCAAATTTGATATATATATATATATATATATATATATATATATATATATATATATATATATATATATATATATATATATATATATATATATATATATATATCAAATTTAAAAGTAAGTAGCAGGTTGATCCAAGCGGCGAAATTCCTTTATATTTGGCTCAACTGAAAAGATTATCAAGGACGTCATCAGATTTGCCATTGCCTACTTTAAGTCAAGTTCGTGATATTTCATGCTTATCCAAACTCTATGGCGTGAACAAAGAAATAAGAAACCGGCACAGGCTAGCTGGTCCTGGTTTATGTAACCATGATACTGAATCTCTACACGCTAGACACAACAAAGGACTTGGAAATGCCTTTAACAGGGCGTCGCTTAGCAACAAAACATACCTCGGCAGACATCTGACCCAGACTGGAGGTAATCATAACCCGTTCAAACGGTGCCACTGAGTTTGGTTGACTTTTAAAATGGGATCAAAAATCCCAAATGCATCAAAATCCCATTCCCTGCCCTGCTTCTGTCACATCAAGAGGCCTTGAGAATTCAACCGCCATTCACACATCAATTTTACCGCTGACTCATGACTATATGGGGATTACTTATACCATACCGGTTTGATAATTTTCATACTGGTGATGGATCACTGAATGTCCCTTGAAGAGACAACAGTGTATTTAACAGACCGTGTAACTGAATAAGAATATGGGTTATTATCTCTAAGCCTACAGTACATGTAATATAGGATTCCGAGACGATCTTGTCGTGTCTGGGCAAGAAGACATCAGTTATGTTGTGATCAGTTTTATTAAGGATTAGTCATAAGTTTTCACTGTGAGACGTGATAGTGGAGTGTGAAACTGATATTTGATGAAGTCTGACCATGCAGATGACGGGAAAAAATGCATAAAATACGCAGGCAGACAAAATACAACACTACACTAAATACAGAAAGGATCACAAAAGTGTAGGTTGAAAGAGGTGCAGAAATGGGGATTACCGTGATTGAATACAGCTCTGAATGTCGCTGTGGCCTAAAAGACGATATTCTGTTTCAGCTAATCCGATCTTATTGTGTCTATCTTCCTTAGTATGTAGCGTCACATTAACAGTATTTCAAACACATTCTCTCCAGAGCATGCAAAAACCAGGAAACTGTTATATAAGTTTTGACAAAGACAACAGAGTATTTTGAGAATTTCTAGACCAGCGACGTCTAATAAATTAGTGACGTAATCAACATCACTGCAGTTTTACCTAATTCTTATTTAAGCCGTAGTGTGAGAATTGTATAAGTTGCTACTTTTTAAGCATTTACATAAACCGTTAAAACGCTTTCTGAGGTAAACTGACAAGAAGCCATATTTCACCGGTTACGTGTGACCATATGCCAAGCATCACCATCTCGTCATTGCTCTGGTTTCATTCTCTATGCTGCATTCCTTGTTGATTATATTTAATCAACGAACCAATTAAGGTACCCACAGTTTTCCCTACAATAGTTACGCTTGCATGATGATAACGTCTCAGTTTCACTAGACTGCATGTACAAGCGTTTAAAACTTTAAAATATACGTTGTATTATGTATGCTCGGCGTATGCATGTCTAAGTCGGTAAAGGTCCCAAGCTGTCGGCTACAAACATCGATACCATAGACTCCAAAATAGATAGATTGTGAGAGAAATGTAGTCGTTCAGGTAAAATACCTGTCTCCATTAAGTGAAAGCACGATGAATTTCCTGTAAATATAGGTTCGTGACAAACCCAGCCTAAAAGCTGGTAAATACGGATCGGAGTTGCAGGATGATATTCCCGTATTGGGCGAATCGTGAGCATAATCTGGCGTCAGGATATCAGTAGGGAGTGGACCATGATCTGGCCAGAATGCATGTTTGTAGGATATTCGACTGAGTCCAGGCCATAATGTACGTATCAGCAAGGGCTGGTACAAATCATGAACAAAGACTGTCTTAGAATAATAGCGAAATCACATTACCTGCACACTTACTGTATATCTACTTTTTGCCAGGGACATGTTATCTCAGACAAAATCAATTTCAGGCGAGAGGTGACCCTGGTTTCTGAGAACTGTGAACGTCGAAATCAGTCAAATTAGATTAACAAAATTGAAAAAAGCACCGGGATTGATTTTCATCACAGCAAATTGCACCTGACCAGCTGGCTGTGTAAAAAAAAGACTATACCGTAAAACTTGCCACATTTGCTTTATCGATTTGCTGTTGGCTAGCTTTGAGTCAAAGCTGTACGCAAGACTTAATTTACACCTCGACCATTTTGCGATTCCTGAGTGGCATGGATCTGGCTCCATTGAAGTGGCTCACCGTATTCAGGACTTTCCGTTACACTAGCTTTACTGAAGTATAAATTGAGTATTAATGCTTACAGAGTGGAAAATGGTAGCAAAAGAGTAATTTACAGCATATTACAACGAAGAGATAGGTGCACGACCGTGAATTTTAAAAGCAGATGACAGATTTTGATTAGTGCGCCTATTACGGAAGCTGCGTCTCAGAATCGTAGTTAAGTTTTTATTTGGTTTATAATAGTTCTTAGCTTTGTTCTGCCATTCTGTATCAAAACCGCGATAAAAGAGTATGTCTGTTGCTAACAATTAAGCAAAGTAATGGGACCCAATTTCTCCTCAGACAGACTTCGAGGTTAACCCTTCTCACATTTGATTGGACGATGTAAATGTTTGGACGATGTAACATATAGTTAATTACAAATTGCATATGGTATTTTTTTTTATTTAATAGAAGCCTTCAGACCAATAAATGACATGACATAATCATTCTTCCATTCAGATCAATCATTGAAAACTAATCATACTTAACTTTCTCCTTTTTTTTCAGGAACTTGGATACCTGCAGTCGTCGTTAACCTTTGACCCTAAATCTGGTCGTTGGGAAATTCCCGGATTCTCCCAAGCCAAAGATCTGCCCAAACATCACATAACTGGTGCTCCAGGTAATGCTGCTTCATATCAGAATAAAAACCGTACCATTTTCCACTTGATAACAATATTTATTATAGCATCTTTCCGACTATCAATTCCAACAGGGTGAATAACCATATCCGTTCTCTCACAGCTTATTATTACGCAGTAACATGTAGCAAAATCCTCATTATCATCGTCGCCTACGAGGTTGTAGGTTCGAATCCAATTCTCGCTGATGTTTCATAGGTTTTATAGGTCAGAAATGTATCAGGTGCATGGAGATGTTCGATGATTTACGTGGGGGTATTCCGTTTTCCCCACCCATAAATCTGACCTACGTCGTGTAAAAGACAAATCCTTAGGTACGACGAAGAATCTCTATCAACTAAACAAATAAATGTCTTCAACGCACAATATACATGGTGTCATATGTTGTTGAAAAAGGGTTTTTTATATGCGAAATAGTGTTTTCATATTCTTTAAAAGCACACGATTTTGATGGTACTGATCAGAACTGAAATATTTATACGATAAAGCTACATATAGGTGGAAAGCTAATTTTTGGCTAAATATAACGAGCGCCATATTATTTCCACTTGTGGTAAATATTCATGATAGATCACATACAGATACACATTAATACATTCTAAATGTGTTATTAGCGTCATTAGTTTTAAGTTCCAGTATGGAGTGCTTTCACTAAACCCAATATGAATAACGCGAGTGTGGCAATTTGAAACACATCATAAAGCGACAACTGCATTCCAGCAAAATTTGCATTGATAAATATAACTAGTTGAGGCTGGTGGTTAACATGCTAGCGCAGCACAACGACCCAAAAGCTTTTCGCCAGTGCGATTGCTGTGAGTTCAAGTCCACCGCATGACGACTTTCTCTCCAATCATGTGTAGGATGGTCTGTCAGAAAACTGCGGATGTTCGTGTACATCCCCCGAACTGTGTCCGGACTCGTCCGCGGTAATGCTGTTTCCCATCGCATATGTGAAATATACTTGTGTACGGCGTAAAACACAAATAAATAAATAAATAAACAAACGCTATTGGAATTTGAGGCGCGAAGGACATAGTGAAAGTCGTGTAGTATTTACAAACATATTGGTCATATGTACATTCGCAGAATATGGAGTAAGTATTACTCTAAAGACTTAGTGAAATATATTTACACTATGTTTCAAACTGTCACAGTCGCGTTATTAATTGTGAGTTGAATGACAGTTTTATTCATTTCTAATTTTAGACCCGTATGTCAAAGTCCACGTGTCCCTGCCGGGCAAAGCTGACATGAAAAAGCAAACAAGGATAAGAAAGAAAACGACACAGCCAATGTTCAAGGAAGTTTTTCTTTCCTTATTTCACCGAAAATAGAGGACATCAATTACACTGCAATTACACTGACTCTGTTTGACCATGATCGCATTCGAAACGATGACGTCATTGGTCAAGTCCGATTGGGTTACGGATCAACAGAAGAGACTGAAGTGGACCAATGGAATGAAGCGTTACAGAAATCCAGGACAGGAAATTACCATGTGGCATTATTTGATGGAAAACGAAGAAGATGCATAAGGTCCCATCATGCACAATAGTCCGAATTTTTCTGTCTAGAACTTATACAGCAGACAGTGTGATAGTCCGGAATCGGCGCATGTCGAAATGATTAAGAGTTTTCATATTAAACCTAATTTACCTACTTTACCCTCCCGTTTATCCAACGTTCAAACAGTTATAACCCTTCTCTCCTCGTCTACGATCTTCTGTTTGCATGGTAAGTCAATTTTAAACAATACTGATTGTTCGACATCTCATGTCCGTTTGCGCTTTCACTTAAGCTGTGGCCTTGTACTCCGTCAGACACATGTAAACTCTTAATCACTGCAAATGGAGCGACTTTGACTAGAGTTGCAGCCTGTCGTTAGGCGTATCATTACATCTGCTGTAAGCTATAGTCAGAAAATTAGGACTACATGTACAAAGGCATGTCCTTCGAAAGTTGCTAAGGGAATTTCGACACATTGACGGATATGCCTTGTTTTTTTTCCTTCTTTCTTTTTTAAATGCAGTGCATCTTTTAATCCAGGAGTTTCGAGTTGGAACTCTTTTGCCGGCAAACGTAAAAACAGTCCTACAGTGTCATGTGACTTGGCAACCTTTGTTGACATCAATTTACTGATCACCCTCCTTACCCTTTTCGAAAGGTACAAATGACGCTTCTTTCTCCTTTTTACGGCACATGTTTCAGACGCTCATGTTATAATGAATGTGATCAAAAATAGTTGCCTTTTGTCAGGTCACATCATACAGTTGGACTTTTTCTACCTCCATCGATAAAAAGGTCCGAACTCGAAAACTCCCCTATTCTGCTTCTACGGTGGCACTGCTATACATTAAATCTACTTTAACGTCTTTAATGTTAACCTTCTGTTTATACTTACACAGTATGACTAAGCTAAACGCCACTGCCTTGAGTGGGCTACCTTAATCTGTTCTCCTGTTACTTGAACAAATGTGTAATCTCAGAATCTGCTGTGTAATCATGCTGGAAGACACACTGGAGTGCCTCAAATGTCGTTGAATACTGGGTGTCCATGTACTAGGTGAAGACTTTATTTACAGTTAACTGATATTGTACTGTTTAACAGCGGGTAGAATTCTCAGCATCTGTCGTATTAATCTGAAAGCAGTGTATTGACAGGAGGTTTGGTTTTATTTTGGAGGTTCTAATGCTTTTAACAATCTTGCTGTTGAATGTCATGCGCAAGATCAGAGCAAGGAATATCCGGTTCATAACCAAACAACAGCAATTTAATAGTAATATAATTTAAGCCCGCCTCTCTTTTTTTTATTTTCAAATATCTGTACATCAGTTGTGAAATCCGCTGTAACCGATACAATTTCTGTGTTGTTTCATCTAAGCAATGGTTTTGTATTTGGCTATTCCTTTCGCAGACGTCCATATGTCTGTGTCGTGTTCGAACTTTTATTCCAAATTAACGCTTCAAGCTTTCGTATTATAATCTCTCCCCGAGGCTGTGGCTGTTAATTTCCTTACACACGACATCGCCTTTTTTCACTATTAGTAAATGACATTACAGAGGTTTATTTATGGTATCTGAACTCAATTTAGCTCATGGCTATAGGGTAATGTGAGTAAATATTGCCCTCTCGCAGTAACCTTGGATTATTGCAACGTGACTGTGATTTGTTTAAGCCAAAGGATCTTTGAAGTGCTAAATTTTATTATACATTTAACGGCAAATTCTCGAATCACTTGATTCACACAGTTTCATTTTCTTCACACTAAGTGCCTGTTTTGTTTACCATTAAGGTTTTAAAATGCATGGATTTCTGCACTAAATGGGTACATGTAGTTCCACATGTACCAGTGACATGGAATTAATCACAAAATTAAGTATGGTGCCATGTGATTTTACATATGGCTTGATAATGTTTAACTAAAGTGGTTAGTAAGCTTATTAAGCTTGTTAAAACGGTATCGTAAAGCCGAAAGTATCTTGTACCTTGTATTTTCAGTTCCAGCCTTACTTATAGCATTATGTGACTTAAAGGCGCGATCACTATCTCCGTCGCCCCCGTCTCATTCCATCAACATCAACATGCATGTAAAAATGAATCGGTAAATTATTTATGTTTTAACTGCGTTATTATTGTATCAACGAGACATTAAAGCTTTGCCGCTAGTCCAGTTTAGATATCATTAATATGTTCAAAAGTTATTAAAATCGTAACATGGTAGTAACCTGAATTATGTGGTTACGTGATGTTAACACTAAGGTTGTCCTCCCTTCTCATTCCAGTTGCTAACATCAATAAGGTTGTATGCAAAAGTGGGTAAATTCGGAACTGGGTAGTAACCTGCATTATGTGGTTACGTGATGTTAACACTAAGTTTGCATTCTGTGCAAACGATTTGCTGATTTTGGCCATAGATACTTTCATTTATTTATTTATATATTTATTTATTTATTTATTTGATTGGTGCTTCAAGCCGTACTCAAGAATATTTCACTTATACTTCGGCGGTCAAGGTTTTGGTGAGAGGAAACTGCATTGATACTTTGAAGATTCCACTTTCAGTTTTCAAATCTTGTTACGTAACAATGATATTGTATTTGAATGTTCTTGTCAGGTATGTATAGCCGCATTTATTGACGTGCAGTGACGGTGTAAGCTATGCAGTCGTGTTGTCGCTGATTTTTTCCCATGACTCCTTCGACTGAAAAACATGTTCGTAAAACTGTTGAAATCAATTATCAGGTACTCCGCTTTAATTATGTGTAGATGACAATATCTAAATCCCACATACACATTATGGAGCCGAACTTGTGTCATTAAAGACAATTCTAAAGATGAAAGATGAACTTTGTGTGGCGTATATGTTATTCTGCTATTGCGATTTTCTCTGAGGACGCATTTGTAGGATAAACAGAATCTGCAGTTGTGACACAATAAAATTCACTAAACCAGAGTCAAAAACACATTTGTTCCGCTTTCGTTTGATAAATCTGACACCATTGTTGGAGGTCCTATAATCTCTCTTATGTATGAATACAAAGTATGAGCAAAGTGTGGAAAAATTCCTGAAGTTTCAGGCAGCTGCATTGTTCTATGGTCATTTGACGCTATCGCTATGGTTTACCCCATTCATTACTGTCCTGTCTGTTAACGTAAAAATATATCAGTCACTTCGTTATCTTTCACCTGGATTCACCCATGAACGATCAACAGCTGCAAATCTGTGTTCTTTTTTTCTCCGATATAAATGTTAATATCTCTTGTGATACCACGTTGTGGTCCCCGAACAAGTGGGTTGTTGAATTCTTTGTATATGTTACTTTTATTCTTCTGAATAAATACAAAATAATAACAAACAAAGCTGTCTGTAATAAAACGTGTGTCACCTCTGTCTTGTGTGGATTTATATACACGCTTGTTTTCAGGATAGGTTCCGTGTTGAAGGCGAAGAAAGTTACAGAATTTGCTTTAAAGCACTACTTCAGTGAAAATTCCATTAATGACAAGTTCGCTATTATTAGACATATTCATACCGGGATTTATTTATTTATTGGATTGATGTTTTACGCCGTGCTCAAGAATATTTCACTTATACGACGGAGGTCAGCGTTCTAATAAGGGGAAAACAGGCAGTTCATACCAGGAATGGTATATGGCATAGAAATCAATACGAATTTGAGTTGTTTTGGTGACATTTTAAAGAACACAACCTAAAAACATGACACTATAGGCTGAGAAGAGCACATTTTTTCTATCTGTTGGTGCCTGCTGCATAATTTTGCGATTTTTCCTCGCCATACACGTGAAGCCTGAAAACGGCAAAGCTCGCGTAAATCGCCGAGTCCATCGCGTCCTCCATCTTTAACACCCTGTAATTTATGCTAGGGGTGTGTTGCCTCTCAGTCAGTGGGATGTCGTTAAAACCGCAGGCTTGTTCCTGTAAACTCGGAATCTACATCCAACATTCCGGTTTCCCGATCGTCAAGCGGAAAACGAACTGCACTGTTCGCTACCTTCTGCGAAAAAGAGTTCTACCGGAAATGTACGAACTGCACTTCGGCGGTTTCCGACGGCAATTCGTCTCCTAGCATAGAAGACTTCAGGACTAGTTCTTAGGCAAAATGGAGTCGCCCAAAGCGGATTGTGGCGCTGACTTTATTTATAGTTTGTCAACTTGAGGTACATATTGGAATTTTTTAATGGCATGCACCTGCGAGGAAAAGCATACTCTTTTCAATGGTATATGTTTGATATTTAAATTTTCTTCGCCTTTAAGTGCGTTCTGCAATTGCGCCGAAGAAGCTCATATGAAGAACGGGATATGGACCGCGTGACGTCACAAGCAGAACAAAGGATCTTGGACTAATTATTTACCCTTAGATTTTGAAACTTTTGTCTGAACTTTTATAATATGGTCACATATCTAATTATAGGGTCCAAATGTAAGCTCTAAAAATCGCATCTCAAATAATGACTTAAGTCGGAAATGGCTTTGTGGAATCGGCAACAGCTCTCCTCCTAGCAAAATGGAGCATAAGGTAGTGACACCTATAGAAACTGACTCGGCATAACTCAACTTGTAGGACAAAAATACCATAAAACTAATGATATCCCTTTACATTGAAGAATTGGCCTTCAGAAAAATATATTTTCAGAAATGAAATCACTTCAGGCCATGTGGCCTGACCAGACTGGATCATGAAATAACATCAGAATGGTGCACAGGGACTAAGCCTCGGTGATGCTTAGTCCACAGAATACTAGTTTATATAGGAATGCAACTGGCAAATGGTCACGCGTAGCCGTTGAAATACACCATCTTCTCAATTTTACCTCAGTTCGGGCTTTAATTTTAACTGTCCATGTGAATGCTTAACTGGTACCACGTTACACACCCAATAGAATCATATTTTGGGGCCTCCGTGGCTCAGTCGGTTAGCGCGCTAGCGCAGCGTAATGACCCAGGAGCCTCTCACCAATGAGGTCGCTGTGAGTTCAAGTCCAGCTCATGCTGGCTTCCTCTCCGGCCTTAAGTGGGAATGTCTGACAGCAACCTGCGGATGGTCGTGGGTTTCCCCCGGGCTGTGCTCGGTTTCCACCCACCATAATGCTGGCCGCCGTCGTATAAGTGAAATATTCTTGAGTACGGCGTAAAACACCAATCAAATAAATAAACAAACATATTTTGAGCAAAATTATGTAAGAAAATATGCAGAGATGAAAATTACAATATTACTTGACGTCACTGGACTAGAATTACTAAAAATGTTTTTTTTTCATTATATGTAATATATATAAACACTTTAAAGCAATACAAAGGGACATACTAGTGCCGATCGACTAAAACCATGCAAGGTAAATTTTACTTGATCTAACAATGGCTTCAGAAAAAACGAGACTTCGTTCATAATCGCCCAATGATTTTTGACCCATCAGCCATGATACGGCCTCTGTGTACTGTATCGCTCGATACAATTTTCATCTTCGCTTTGCTGTAGGCTTTTATATTATGTGAATACTGTATAACCATACACCAGTCTGGATCAAGGATTTACATTTCTGTATTTTTTCGGCATTCAGGAAATAAATCAGTAACGAATAGCACAGACTATAATCTGAACGTTTGAAGTGTATATATGGGCATGCACCAAACAAAACTGATGACATTGACCGCAAAGAGTTCAGGTGAAGTCCAGAGTAGGTTGTTTGATTTGTGTGTGGATTTAGCCCTGACCAGGACAAAAGAACCTCATTAAATCCAGGCCGTACATCTCTTGGAGAACAACAATAGGAATGGATGACAAAAACTGGAATTCCACCGAGGGGAAAGGTCAACAGACACAGAAGCCAGCAGTCGGAATGGTACTACACTTGGCGATCTTCTGTTATGTATTGGTTGGGGGGGGGGATAAACAAAATAGTAGACATATATGTGTCAGAACAATGGTGCTGTATTAGTGCCGCGAAAAAGCACTTCTATCAACCAAATAAAACTCGACGCTCCCGAAACTAGACGTCGAGTTTCAAAAGTTTACGTCCACTTTGTGCGTCGAGTTTTTGCATGTTAACGACCCATTTAAAACCGAACATGGTGTTTTGAAACGCAACGTCGAGTTTTAAATGGGGCTTTGACGACATACTAAAGGTTAGTCTCTATATAGCTTATTGATGCCAGACCAATGAGGTCCCAGGTTCGAATCTATCTTGCACTGGATCAAGAGGTTTGTCAGGTAAAGATTAACATTTTTCCTCTTCTCCAGACATAATGTCTCTAACAAAATTCATGTCGGCAAGTGTCTTTCAGCCGCTAGGTTCCATGTGGTGTGAGTTCAAACCCGGCCTTGGACAGGAGATTTGTAGATTCTCCTCAGTATCACTGCGTGAGGGAGACAATAAGTGGTCGACGATGCCAGAGTGGCCGTTTGCGCTATCTAACCTTCATTGTGGTTAGTTGTCTATGTTGTACACACCTGTGCCTCTAATGTGGGAAGTTATTCAGTAATTTGCCAAAGGTGGATGGCTTATACCGGACAGTTCGATGTCCCCCACCGATGAAACTGGCCGCCATCTTGTTTTATGTAATTATTCTTCAGTGTGGCATTCAAAAGGCAACGAAATAAATATCTACTAGATAAATAGATCAGCAATTGCTTCAGTCTTTAAAGCGTGCAATTTTCGAAAGTCACTTTGAAGCCTCAAATGGATCAGGTCTTATGGACGGTAAACCGGTCTATTTTTCAAACGTTTATTCACAGATAAACGCCACACTGGCAGTATTTCAGCCATATGATGACGAGAGTGTTACAACCAGAAAAGCTATGGTTTTTCAACGAAGACAGCACAACATTTTGAGCGTTTCTAGACCAGTGGCGTCTAATAAATTGCAATTCACATTACGGCATTTTTCTTACCTAAATCTACTTAAGACATGATGTAGGAAGTGCGTATGGTGCTAATTTTACATGACCAGTTAGAATGAAACCCTATACCTGAGATAAATTGAGAAGAGAGTGTATTTCACCAGTTACGTGTGACAATTTGCGTATCACCCTCTCGTCGTGACTCTGGTTTTTACTCTCTGTGTTTTATTTGTTATATTGAAACAATGAAGCTCTGTAGACATCAGCAGTTTTATCTACAGTAGATGTTAAACGTTTATACTGATTACGTCACAGATTTACTAGCCTGTATGTACAAGCGTTTTAAACTTTAAAATCCACATTCTGCTCGGCGTACGCATGTTTTATTCCGGTTTTCACCGTTTATGTGTGACCGTTTACAACACGGTGGTGCTTATCCTTTTCTCTTTTCTTTTCGTTCGCTGGACACCTTTTTCCTCTGACTGAAAACCTCTCTGGCACACTTCTGCATGTTTGGGTATTACCGTCGAATGGCACTTATTTCTTGTAAATCTGTTTATATATTTTCGAATTTTTCGGAACACTGCCTATAAAATACTATATTGCGGGGCAGGTAAACTGTGTCAGGTTGTTATTTACCAAGCAGTGTCCTACAGACAATATTAATCTCTTCTCCAGGGTCCATTATTTATAGAGCTTTTCTTATCTGCTGCTGTAATATTTATAAATAGAAAATCATGACGTTTTCGATGAATGATCTTTGGCTTGTGGACGTGAATCTGCCTCCAAGAAAGGGAATGATAGGGCATGCGAGAGAATTACACAGTTGGCATTAAGGTTAAAACCGTAGAGAATCAGTTGCCGAACATCACTTCGCCCACGATGTTTCACAAGCTCAACAAAAACGGCTTGGGACGTGATTGCGCAAACCTCTCTTTGTTTCTTTTACATTAAAAAAAAGCTTACCGGAAAGGTTTGCTGATGCGATTTGACGTCGGGTCAGAATCTTTAAGTTTGTAAGGCTTTGTAGAAGTAGTTACACAAACAAAACTAGAATCGAAATCGATACTGGTTCCCGTAGGAGGATCAATGGAAACCAGGAGAGTTATGTTTCAGCTGGGTTACATGCGAATATCAACGTGCACCATTTTCAGGGTCAATGAAAATGCAAACGACGCTGTAACGGGTTACATCTCTCAGGAGTTGATTACAAGTACAAAGAAGAGGTTACTAAAACAAACCACGTCATCTTGACTGTATATTGTACTTACTCTGTTGATTTATTTGATTGGTGTTTTGAAGTATTCACTTATGTTTACGACATCTCTGGATAATACCAGAGCATATTTGTAGAGTATGCTTACATATCCATGCTACAGCAAAGCGGGACACCTGTCAAATAAAGTCAACAAAGGGTTTCCAATGTGCAGCAGAAAGCATGCGCAGAACAATGCTTAAAAGGCAAACAAAACCACGTGGAGATTTTTGTGCTCCTTCCACAACATTCAAGTCACTGTTACAACAGAGCACTTAGCTTAGTTCTACTTCGTTTGTTTTCTATTTAAAACTATGCTCGGTTCCGTGCAAAATATTAGGTGTCATGCACAAAACTCATATAAAAAGAACGAAATTTGCTCAAATTGTGAGTGACAGCAAAGGGTTACAATGCTTTAACATGAGGCGCGCACCTGTGACATTCATGTGTCAAGCACATCGTAGTTTATTCAAGTTTTTAGTGGCTGGCGATAGTATTCCATATCAGAAGATTATTGGCTTCTAATTATGAATGAGTAATTTAGTTTACTAAGTAGAACTTTGCTCTCAGGAATTGTTAACTCACGATGGCGTTTTTCATGTTTATGCTAAACAGACACACCGTATCTATCCAGATTTCGAAAATCCATCTTGACCTACAAACGCAGCCAATCCTGTGTAACCATGCAGCATCGAAACATAAGGAATCTTCTCCCTAAAGTAATTCGAGTTAAACGTCTGGGTTCTGTTGTTCGAAAGCGTATTAACTCATAATGATATCAAAAGTTATATTTTATATCTATATTTTTATCCAAGCTCTTCAGCCAATGGAGCTCTCCAAAGACAAAGTATAACAGCAGCAGTTTTTGCTCTTATTTAATATATAATTACACAATTTTTTAAGACTAAGTGCAAAATTGAAGACTTGGTTTAAAGTTAAATGTTGTATTAGGTCTTGAACCAGTTTTGAACAACTAGGCTCTGGGGGCCTCTTGTACAAAGTGATTGTAGGCTAAGCTGATTGTAACTACCAAGGCGACATATGTTTTAACATGTATCTCCATGGTAGTCACAATCACTTTGTGCAAACGGCGCCAGTAGTCCGTTGTTATCTGCCTTTGCGATAACGTTTTGCGAGAAAACAGATAAGATCTTACTGGTACATTACATGGGAACAATGGTCAGCTCATTTGGGAAGCGATTCATCAGTGCGCGGGAAGATGTAAAGGTGATAAAATCGAGAAAGCCTCTTGTTCAGCTCGTGGTACTGTGGCAAGAACAGGCTATAGTGTTGGAGCATATAAACATGCGAACGAATAGGCCTAAAGAATTAACCACGGTTTCTTGTGTTATTTGAAATGTTCTACAAAATGAGTTATGAATCACATTTTATATTGGTTCCACAATAAAGCAGACAATACATTAAAGCGAGGTTTTGTTTATATGTCAATTGAGTAAAGCTGTGGTATTAGCAACTACAATATTGCTCTAGTACAATCCGAAATCTTGTTACAATCTTGTAACATTCAATCTCCAAAACACCTATATTCGTGCCATTTTCTGCGCTAACAACGAATACGGCTCCTTCAATCCCCTAAATACCTATACAACCTTGCCGTTTAGAGAATGACAGAGAGCGTTTCTGGGAGTATTCTGGTGAATGTCTAACTAATATGATAGTAGGCTACCGAGTCACTACAAATAACTAGACATAATAGTATCATCGGAATTCATGCGGAAATCGTGTTAAAGTTATACAGAGAACTAACCTACAGAGAAGGCTTACATGAGCTGCTTTACAAAAAGCTTTGAGCAAAAATCGGCTGGAGATTGATGTATGCGTAGATGGCAAAATGCTTGACGACCCCGTGTTTCCTGGGGACCTTTGCGTTTGTCAGGGATCGAGTGGAGCAGCTTGTATAGACAAACGCTAAGCAGATTACGTAGATCTCTCTAGACCAGCTTGTGACATGAATCCAGATGTAAGTAGTGAGCTAACAGGTAATTTGAAGCTTCGAACAGCTGAACAACATCTTGTTTAGCTCTCCCTAGGCGATTTAGAATATCTCTCCGTGTAGAAAGCAATTATCTGGCATTGAACCACTACGACATACGCCATAGGGGACAGGATATAAATGTAGCCACGTGGTGCCTGGATCCACGCCAGTAAGTAATTACCTGTGTAAGTGTAGAGGTTTTCTTTGACATCCGCGAATCTCAGTGAAGACGAAGACTGTGTTCCGAATTTCACCATATCCATAGTACATCTGCTCTGGTACTGAACATAGCCGTAAACTTAAACTTCTTAGTCACTGCTTTGTCACCAGTGTGATGTCACGGTGTCACTTCTGCAGCTTGTTCCAGCTTGATTCTGGTGATTACCCCGTGTCACGAAAGCAGAGCGTATCAGTGTACACCTATTTAGGTAACTATCTCTGGCATTTCGTCACCGGGCGTCTGGTATGTCAGAGTACCGTTATGTCATAATCTGGCCACCTAATGATTCTGTGATAAAGGATACATGTGAAGGTACTATAAAACAAAGAGCATGGTTTAAGGATAATGAAGAGGTATATTTTATATTTCTGAATAATTATACGATGAACATACTGGAAACTCAGGGTCTGCTTAGTGCCCACATTTCGGTATCTTCTTCCAGTAGCTTTGTTTCGACAGCTTTCAACGTTGACGTCACCACAGCAGGCTACTTAATTTCTTGACTAACCGTTGGGACCTTACGAAAACTTCAGTTTAAAGCAATTTTTATGCCCAAAGAAGAAAGCTGATGTGCTTTGGTGTACTTTTATAAGTTAGGCCACACCATATATTTCGTAGTTGAGAAATAAAACCAAGCATTTTATGTCATTTCTGTGGAATGTGGTTTGAAGGACTACTAATGGCTGTTATTCCAGGAGTAAGATCATCCAAGAACCAATGCGTGTTATAAGTTATTGAGAAGTTAAAGCCATTTGTAATGACGTGTATTGATTTGTCACGATTTACAGATGTTGTCTAATCTTATCCATATTACCAAGAATGTAACCGTCGGACCGAGGATTAATAAGTGTTCGATATGCAACGACGCGAAAATGTTCTGTGCCTGTTATAGTTACAATAGATATCCCCACCTAGTCAGGTTTGTGCACATTGACTCATTGCGAACCAGTGTTTCGCAATTACAGTAATGGGATATGATAACTTAATCTCTAAATATCCACCACTTCAAAATAATAATTAAAATGAAGACATTACTACTCAAGCAGCTCTGTCGATGATGTTGTTGTTGCTGGAAACCTATGTGAATAAAGTGCTAATTCAAACCTTGTCCTCTGCTATTTATTATCACCTAAGGGTTAACAAAAAAGACTTGAAAAACATTGGAGATCAAGTGAAATGTCAAATAATTTAACAGATTGTGCTTGAAATAAAATAACGTTTCCCACAGGATAACTTGTTTACCGTAACGTTCCTCGAGGCGCAAGTGTGTTTCATGGAAAAACTTAAAAACTGATAATAAAAATGCCAGCGAGCTTGAAAATAAATTTTAAAAATAAGGAACTGTTTCGAGCGTAAAATTGACGGGAGAGTGGATTTTTGCCAAATGAAGAGCTAAAGAAACTGTTTTTTCTATGTTTTTTCAAAAAGTCGTCCTGCACAACATCTGATTCAAGTTTTACTTAGGGATTCTTCATTGCTACACAATGCAACCTGTCAAGTGTGGTTAAAGAAGACACAGCTTTATACGACCAAAAATTTCCAGAACTGAATATCTCTTTGATTGCTGAACTTAACTTTTGTCTTGTGACACAGATATAAAGACCACAACATATTCAGACTAAATTCAACGACGAAGGTGATGATGGGCAATGGTCAAAGGTCAAAAAGAAATTCGGAATCTTGTCAATTTGCATGAACCTTCGTGAGGGTTTTATTCTAACTCTGCGACTAAATGCTCAAATAGTAGCAACTACCTATATATGTCTCCTAGTTCCCAAATCAACTACCTATATGTGTCTCCTAGTCCTCAAATCAACTACCTATATATGTCTCCAAGTCCTCAAATCAACTACCTATATATGTCTCCAAGTCTTCAAATTAACTACCTCTGTATCTCTGATAGTCCCCAAATCAACTACCTATATATGTCTCCTAGTATCAGAATTTCAGCATAATTAGGTAAACAGAAATAGTGTGATATTAATTGCAATTTATTGGTCGTCATTGGCCTAGGAATGGTTTAAAAATACTGTGTTATCAGCAGATTTTCCTATAAAAGAACCAGAATAAAGGACCAGATTTCGGGGACTCGTGGCCCACCAGCAGAATCTTACACTTTGTCGGGCATTCACTATGGTAGTAACTCGATGTCATCATACGGAACTGAATTAATATAATTTTATGCCTAAGACTGAGCAAACATCATGACAAACTGCTTTGAGAGTTAGGAGATAGTATGAATTGCAGGTGAGCAGAGAAAAACAGGAATCTATGTCATACATTGTCGTAATAGCAGATTTACGGTCAGAAAATACCCTACATGATGACAAGTTCATGACAGTGCTAATTTAGGGGATATGCATTCCACGATAGTGAAAAATATTATTGACAACGATCAGTGGTTATGCAAAAGCCGAACTCATGACCTTGCACACCGCAAATTGAATGAGCAAATATCAACCTTCCGTTCCAGCCCGCTGTCATTGATCTTCATCGATCTTTCTAGTACAAATCATGACAATTGCTAATCAGCCCTATTATTTAATCTGCTCTGAAACCTGTAGAAAAAATAAATTCGATCTGAATAATTTTTCAAAGCAGTAGTGGTATAAACAGGTGGTTGTTCTAAGTTACTAAAAAAATGTCTCCGTCCAAAAGATAAATCGTAATGACCTCATCTGCATTTTAATTTAACGTATGTAATATGCAGTCTGTAATAGAACGGAGTTCAGTAAGTCAATTCTGAGCCTTTCGGTCCCACGAAATATATCACTTATGATTTTGCAGGAGCTTATATTTTTGGAGCCACTGAATAAATTCTAGAGTATGGCTTAAAATATAAACGTGAAAAAGGCAGCGTAACATTTTAGCTTGAATACACTGTAGTAAACTATGTTGATATCAGCCGTTACGTTTTGTTTCGAATCACATGTTCCTTAGACTGTTAGAATTTCTAGTAAACGTTCACCGAGTACTGTTTATGTTTTACACATGTTGTATAAATGTTTACCTTTTACATTCCACGTTTGTAAGCTGAACGAAGGTATTTTTGCGATAATAACGGTCTGTAAACCTGCACATGTTCAGGTAAATCCCACTCTCCACACAAATAGCCGGACGTTTACACCTGGGCATGTAAAACGCTTGTGTTGTTTTAATTATATATATTAAATCACTAGATTTTCCTAGAGCAAATAGGCATATATACCTACTACAGCATGTATAAATGAGGACTAAATAAATCTTGGTTGCATCCTTTTGAGTATATGTTTCAATTAATGTTTATTCATGACCACTAAAACTTTTATCAAGGTAAGTCTTAACCACGCTACAAATGTAAACGTATAGTTTTGTGTGCAGTCCAGCCACACATTTTACAGTAAACGTATAAGGGGAAATTTTAGCGGTGTACCAGTCAGGTATATAGCTCTGGTGTTTATGTAAAAACATAACATAATTGGTGTGGCATGTAATGTCTGATGGTGTGAAAATTGGTTTGTGTCCTGTAGTCATCCATGGAACATCTGTCGCTGAGGTAGAAAACCGAAAAAAAAGATTTGTTTAAGAGCTTTGCGGGGAGGATCATTATGGAAGCAGGTGTGTGAATCGGAAGAAGTTAAATGAATGGTTTGCGTAAGTACCGACAGGTTCAGCTCCCGTGTGGTCGTCCGTGACACTGTGCACTGTGGCTTAAAACGGTGCATGTTTATGCTTCCCAAATTCACCGAAACTTTATGTATCATACTCTATCAGCCCGTACCTAACTTTTTTTTTTTTACTAATAAGCCATTAAGCAATGCTGATCTTCGATTTATAACTAGACACACCGGCTCCTTAAATCCTGTAATTGCTTCTTGCTTAATGTTTATTATTTTTGTCAAGATGTACTGATGCATCCAGCTGGTTTGATCAATCTGCGTTTACAAACCTATCGTTACATTTTAAATATTAATCTTGTAGTGTTTTCCTTCTCTGCCAGAGTCAAATGCCACCTAACCGCCCACCGAAAGTCAATGGTCAAGAGTTTATAATCAAGCCTGAGAGATAATATTGTCAAACGCACGGATGTCGTGTTTTTTTCGATTTCGCTTTTTATGTTTTCTTTGTTTACATAAAAAGAAATATAAAGAGTTGTTTTGCGCAATCACGCTTTGTACGTTTCTTATAACTGTTACATATCCGCACAATATTTCAGTCATATGACAAAGAGTTGATTGTTGAGTGTGTGCACTGCTTGTGGCAGGGCGCCTCCATGCCGCCGAAATGCTGTGAACTATACTTCACTTCGGTGGCATGGAGGACACCGAAGACACCAAACATGACACCCCACCAAGTCACATTATGCTGACACCGGGCCAACCAGTCATGTTGCCTTGCTCTGACGTCTGCAGTGCTGCATGGGCGTCAAGGCTGCAGCAAGTAGCATTTTCAAAAAAAAAGCTTTGATCCCTTTGTCTTCCGACTTCGCTGTATTCATGTGTCATTCCCCATCGTTCCTTTTTCGGATCTAAGCGTCAAGACACATTCGTATACCACCGGTTTTGATAACGGTGTCTTCCGACTTCGCTGTAGTCATGTGTCATTTCCCATCGTTCCCTTTTCGGATTTAAGCGTCAAGTCACATTCGTATACCACCGGTTTTGATCCCGGTGTCTTCCGACTTCGCTATAGTCATGTGTCATTCCCCATCGTTCCCTTTTCGGATCTAAGGGTCAAGACACATTCGTATACCACCGGCTTTGATCCCGGTGTCTTCCGACTTCGCTGTAGTCATGTGTCATCTCCCATCGTTCCCTTTTCGGATCTAAGGGTCAAGTCACATTCGTACACCACTTGTTATCCGTAAAGGGCAATGGTAGTGGATGTTCCAAGTCAATAATCACAAAACCCAACCAAGTTCTCAAAGGAGTACGTATCTAAGAAATCATATGTAAAATTGTAAATAAAGCTTCTAACATGTATTAAGCGAAGCAGTCATCAATTTTCAATGATGACAAGAAGACAGTAGTCTTTCTGGGCATGAAAGCCATTTAAAAATTCAGTTGTAGTTCGTGAATAAATGTTTGCAAGTAAAGTCGTAAAAGTGTTATGGTGATGAAATAAACATGAATTTACTGTGACAAACCAATAATCCTATACCGTTAAGCGCACTGTTCAGTCATAAACACCACAGTAGTATATGAGGTCGGTTATAGAAATGATAGACACCAAAGAAAGTATAAACTCTACAATAACACTAACAGTTAAATCAGCATCAGGCTGTTCGCGTTCACGACCATAGGAATCTATAATTAATTCAGCGCAAAATCTGCAAATAGATCAATAAATTATGGATGTTTTGATCAGCTGCCGGATTCTTTTTTTGTTCTATGTAAACATTCAAGAGTGCGTGGAGTTTTTTTTTAATAACGATCAAACGGTTAGTGATCGAACATTATGTCCATTAACACTGAAACAATACTTTCATTTTCTTTACTCATCAACATATGAATGACCTTTGGCTAAAGTTTAGAAAAAAGGATTAAATACACCTTTTCAGCGTACTGACGTAAATCCATGGTATACCAGATCCATGTAATTCCTGCTTTTTAGCTCTGCCGAAGAATGTTACATGCATGCTTTTCCCGGAGTGTGTCTGTCTAATTGTATGTCTGCTGGCCTCCGTGGCTGAGGTAGTTAGCGTGCCAGCGCGGCGCAGTGACCCCCATGTTGTCGCTGGGAGCTCAACATATGCTGGTTTCCTCTGCGGCCATGCGTGGGAAGATCTGTCACCAACATGCCGAGTTTCCTCTCACCATAATGCTGGCCACGGTCGTATAAGTGAAATATTCTTGAGTACGGCGTAAAATACCAATCAAATAAATAAATGAATATGTCTGCCTACTTATCTGTGTGTCTGTGTGTCTGAATGTCCGTCTGCCTGTTTGTCTGTCTGTCTGTGAACAACTTTACAGAAAAGATTATACACGGATTTGGTTGAAATTTTGTGGTTAGGTTGGCCAAAGGGTAAGGACAATTCCATTTAATTTTGGTGTTGATCGGGATAGAGAATAAGAACCAGGAGCCTCACACTGATACCTCTTTACCTGGAATCCATCGTTAAGCCTAACAGTGGGGCTGTTATTTTACCCCGCTGTCAGTTGCTGCCCGTGTGCAACTATACATACTGAATAGAGCGGACCTTTCAACATCAAGTGTCACGCAACATATTGGTTGCTGTGTTTACCTCCCCGAATAAAACATTGTTTTGCTGTTTATTTCTGCAAATAAAATGATTTGAATTTGTTTACATGTTAGATCTATTTTTATGATTTACGTATAGGTGAAATATCGGAATTTCCTTCAGTGAGAAGGGTTTATAAATTAGTTTTTTTATTACTGAACTTATAGATTCCTACATAAGTACATTACGGAGCAATACGACACGACTTCATTTATGAACAGATTTGAAATATCTAGGCCAACTCCATTAGCTTGCCGCTGATTAATCTAAAATTCATGAGCTTTGCGGAAGGGGTGAAAGAGAACGACAGCGTGAAACAGGTCGTATTTCCACTTCTTAGTATTAAGCGTTGTTGCGTAACTTGTCAAATCCCTCGAATTCTACAAAGTGCATTGATTCTCAGAATTTCACAAGGTACGAAGCAAGGTTGTTTGGTATAGTGTTAAACCCTTAAATCAACAGAACTTTGGAGGGATATGGCACCAGGAACCTGCTGACCACATTCATAAAACTCCATAAATCCATTTTAACTTTTAACTCGCATTTGAGATGGTCGATGTTAACAAGCAACGTTGTTTTGTAAAAACAACTTCATCTGAACAATGCTGTCGCTGTGAGTTCAAGTACAGCTCATGCTGCCTTCCTCGCCGGCCGTAAGTCGGAAAGTCTGTTACCAGACTCGCTGTGGTCGCCACATAACACGACTTAATATCTGGGTCTTCAAGACGTATTCCTTAAACGGAATCAATCCATCAGTCCTAATCAGTCCATCAGTTATTCTGACAGATACATTGTCTGTCTCGAGCTTGGAATCACTAAGGCCCCGATATATTTGCAGTTGGGGCATAACAGCAAGATAGCTGTTATGGTCCGCAATTGTACTCTCATGAAAATATTTTGAATCGCCTGTTAACATTTATACTATTGCCTTGGTTAAAAGAAATAAAAACAATCTCAAATCGGTTATGCTGATAGCGAAAGCACAGTGCCGATAATTCCATTAAAGAAGAAAGAATTTACACCCTAAGATAAACCGAATCACATGAATGTTGAAATGCAAAGGTAATGTGGTAGCCATATGGTCCTAATTAGCGGAAGTGATGAAAATGTCCAGTGCTGGCTTTCTCTGAGGTTGTACGTGGGGTTGTCGCGGCTGGTGACCACCTTGGGCGATTCGTTTGAGTTTGATTCGGCTACTGATAGTGGCCGAGTGGTTAGAGTGCTAGCGCAGCACAATGAATCAGAAGCCTCTCACCACTATGTTTACCAAAAGTTCGTCCAACTCAAACTCCCGTGATGAGAGATGGAGGTCAATTTTGACACTTGCCGGTCAAGCTAGGGCAGACACACGAGACATACGTGCCATGTTCATGATAACAAGTAGGCAGTGTCGTGGTTGAAGTGTCATTGAAGATGTCAGACAATCACTTGAAGACAAGAAATGATGAAATAAAGTTGCCTGCTCAATTCTGATGCAGTTCATAAGACACCTCGGTTATGTTTGTAAACATTTACTGGGACTAACAGACATCACATATAACAATAGATTACAGACTTATATGGCAGAGATTCACGACACCACATCACAGAGAAGAGATGAAGTTTAATAGCGGAGACAAATACATACGAAATAGCTTTTTCAGCTTTAAGTCAATGTATTTTAATGTGTCTGATCAGCTTAACAAATTTTAACACTTGTTGCATGTATTAACGATACAACAGGCCAACCTTCTTCTGCTAAAGCGCCGCCCCAGCTTCATATTTCTCCGAGAAATCTCTAACATTCACCAAAAACAGGGCAAGGACATGACGTCTTCCTAGTTAATAATTAAAATGAAGACGTGATCAAGGAGAAAATTATCAACCACTGCTACAAAGAAGTTTCAAATAATTTTTTTTTCGCAAGATATTTCACAACTATTTCCCCATGCAATCAGTGGCTATTGTGCAGTTGTTATGGGCTCGATTTCTCTTTGTTTGAACGTGCGCAGAGCAACTATCTAGATTCCAACAAGACCCTTTACCCAACAAGACCCGAAATACATATCCTTTCTCAGCAAAAAAAAACATAATTTCTTGTCAAAAACTGTACTGAAATATGTCATTTCTATGACAAAGCTTCGAAAGAAACTATTGTACCGTGCAAGATAACCCTGCAAGACAATTCTCTATACGCAAACATAACGACTTCTTTTGGCCATTTCAGATAAAGCAGTGGTTTCACCGCAGCCGATCGGTCCCCACTAATGAGGAAGCAGGTTCAAATCCTACTCTCGCTGCTTAAGCTGAAACTTTAGATCAAAAAAATTGTCTGGCTATAGGATGGTGAATTATATACTTTTATATATCAAACGCATGCATCACAATCAAAAAGAGGACACGGAAATCTTTGTTTGCAAAATATATTTGAACCGACAATTGAAAACATGGCGAGTAAGATGGCAATACAGCAGACCAGTGACACTGGTCACACTGTCGCCTAAGTTCTGGCCCTACTCTCTATAGTGTGGACTTTTTTATTATATATAAACGTCAGTTAAGTCTTCTGAAAGTTGCATCAAGACTTCTACACTGTTGTGACGTGTAATGTTGGAACAACTCGAAGGCACCCCATTCCACTGACCGATACGATTCTGGTAGTTGTATGACAACATAAATCGGCCTTTGGCATGTGGTATACCACAACCAAGAATCAGTCAGAATTTAAATTTTGAAACCGCGTACACTGGACTTGGGAAATATTGCTCTGTGAGCGGTCAACTGTCAGTGAACAGACGGTTAATCAATACAAGAGAACAGGTTAATGTGCAGTAGCTTTTTCATACTTATTCTTGTATCTCTTTCTTTCCGTCACTTTGTGTCGAAATCAAATTAGTAAAATAAAATGCAATTAGCTGAACAGGCAAGTTTTGGGGAAACGTTGGTTTTGTATGCGGAGATCTATTCGGAAATGTAACAGATTTTAAGCCAATAAAAATTGTCAGTGTTACGTTTATAAGTACATTTCTGTTACATTTAATCAACGAGCTGTTCATTCATAAAAAACTATGTTTAATATGTGTCACATGTTTACGACAATAAACACTTTTACATGAACACGGCGTAAAACACCAATCAAATAAATAAACTTTTACATGTTTATCGGCTTTTTACACTTAATATTACTAATTCAAGCTTACTGGACTGTTTGTATTAATTGAAAATATCCACCATATTACTATGTAAACTTTTCACATGTTTTCTGTAATACACACATTTCTTTGATTACTAAACATAGTTTTTGCGAATTAAAAACTGAACACGTTTATTAAGTGTAACAGAAATGTGCCTATAACGAAACACTTACTTTTAGTGTGTTTTTTTTCGCCATGGTTAACTTTGTTGCCGCTGTCAGTATTCTTAATGACCTCATTTCCCATAAGCAATTTACGGCATGTTTTTTTTTGGTTTACTTAATGTCTTATTTTCTTCGGAAAGGTTGGCTTCAAGTGTATCCATCGTTGAATCCAATTGTCAATCCGGCATTCGTATACCACTCGATTATATCCTTATCTGAGGATTCGTAATCTCAAGGCGCATGCCCAGTATACACTGTACTTATTAGTACAAATTTCCATACGCATAGAAAAAGGCAGATGCACGAGAGAATTACGCAAACTAATAACAAGCAGCAAAGGGTGATAATGACGGGTAACATGCACAGGAGGTGCGCACTCGTGCGCGCGAGATCTATGTTAAGTCGTTCGCACGACATCTTTGTTAAGTCATGCCATGTCACTTTTACGGCTCTGTATCAAATATCACCCAAGTTAAACACAAATAGAAACAGGGAAGAATGTAAAATACATGTATTTCAAGCGTGGTTCTTGGTTCCAAATGAACAACACCTGTTCCACAAAACACGATGTACAACGATAACGCATTCATGGAGAGCAACATCGCGCTCACAAAGTAATATCCCACGTCAACAGCCAACGATCTCGTGCGTGCATTGTACTGCAGTTATCTCCCCTTTTGTGCCCTTTTACGTCAGCTTGTTTGTAAACGTAAACAACTGGACGATGGCTAGCTCCGCTACCGATGTACACGTAACAGGTTCAGCGATTTAAAGAAACGAACTGAGTTTGAACAGGCACACACTGTTTTCTCGGTATAAAAAACATGTAATGCCTGTTGTGGGTGACAGGATATCAGGAATTGTTAGCTCACCACAAGTGATGTTCAGCTCGTGCTCTGCACAAGTTGGATATCAAACTTGAACTTCAGTTTCAACTTACACTTGAGCATTGAACTTCTCTCGAGCCGACAATTCCTGGTATTCCTGATATACATTTCCATCTGTCAACATGCATTCATTGGTCTGAACAATGTTATCTTCATGCCTTCCTCCATGCCTTGCTGGTGAAATGAGGTCAGGTGCAGTAGGGATATACGACCTACGGCATCTAGCTTATTCAGAAATAAACATCACGTTTACTGTTATCCATTTTAGGTTTCATTTCTACGGCTGAAAGCAGGATAGCATGGCTTTCACAACTACCCACAGACACCCAATATTGTAACCACCGAAAATTGAATTGCATTTGTATTTATTTATTTCTCTATTTGATTGGTGTTTTACGCTGTACTCAAGAATATTTCACTTATACGACGGCCGCCAGCATTGTGGTGTGAGGAAACCGGGCAGAGAATTAAATTTGTAATTGAGACCTCCGTGACCGTGGGGGCTAGCACGCCAGCACGGTGCAATGACCCAGGTGTCTCTCACCAATGCGGTCGCTGTGAGTCGAGCTTATGCTGGCTTCCTCTCGGGCCGTAAGTGGGATGGTTGTGGGTTTGCCGGGCTCTGCCCGGTTTCCTCCCACCATAATGCTGGCCGACGTCGTATAAATGAAATATTCTTGAGTGCGGCGTAAAACACCATTCAAATAAATAAATATATAATTACATCAAGATAAAACACAAATCGGAACAACAATGGATTATATCCTATAGATGCTTATATCCTATAGATGCTTATCAGGCTGCAGGTGGCTTAAGTTACCCTTTACTGATCACACAGAGGACAAGCTTTATTCTCACTTATTTTACCATTGCTTGCTTTTCATCAAAATTTTAAGATCCATTTACTTTTAGTTGAACGTCATTATGCACGAGCACTAGTGTAGTCTTCAAACCAGCCACTGGATTCTGAACATAAGTTTTAAAAAAGTACATGAAAGATTCCAGATGATTGTTTGTTATCCAGTCTGTCATTAATTAGTATATTTTTTTCCTTCATGGGTCCTCGGTGGCCGATTAGTTAGAGTGGTGAGGCAGCATAATTACTCAGGAATTTCGTAGCAACGCTTCTTCTCCTTTCGCCGTAACGTGGGAAAGTCTGTCAGCAGGCTGTGGATTGTCAGGGTCTGCACGGCTTTCGCCCAGTGTAATGCAGGCCGCCGTTGTTTAAGTAAAACGCGAATCAAATTAATCAATAACTATTTTCTTGACCCGTGTTTTACGCCTCGCCCATGAGCCTCACACTTATGCGAGCGCAGTTAGGTTTATCGGTGTCTAACATTGTGCAGAACCCAGAGAAACTCACCACTTATCACAAAGAAGCATACAAACCTTCCGACGTAAAAGAACAGCCGCCTCACCGTGGCGTATAGATTCGAATTTGATTGCTCAAATTGTGGTCGTCTGCCTCGACAAACCCGTAGCACACAATACAGATACTCTGTTGTGGACATAACCCGAATGAACAAATCCTAAATTTATATGTTATCACCAATACACACAGATTTTCTGTTTCCGTATGGGGTCTTTTTCTTTATTTTTTTTTTCTCTAATTACTGTTTCCGTGAATTCCGTTTGTGTGAATTTATTCATTAATTTATCTAATTTGATAAGTTAATATACGCTCAAAGGTATTTCAGTTTGAGGTGACAGATTTAAGAGAAGATGTAGCAAAGAAGAGCTCGCCCCCCCTACCCCCTCCCCCAAGGAAACCACACAATCTCAAGATATCTAACTGGTCTCCTAATGTAATAATGAAATAATGAAGCAAAAATGAATTTTAACGCCACAATTCTAGCTGGCATGATGTCTTCTTTTTGAAGAATTTTGCCAATGAAATTTCTTGACGTTTGTTCAACGCCATCAGTAAATTTACATCCCCAACCGTAACCGCAAACCGTGTTGGCAGAAAAGAATATACCGTGAATATACCATATTTAAAATAATTGGCGATTAATTCATTTGATCACAATAAAAGATATATAATTGAAAAACGGAAGTGACATCATTAAAATTACTTCGTAATATATTAATATGGTTGGTGTTATAAGTAAGTCAGATGGTTCCCTAACAGTCATTACTTCCCGAGGAAAATAACATTGCCACTAAAGGTAATCAGTCCGATATTTACACTGTCGTTAAGAAATGCTTACGGTATATGAGAAACAGCGGTCTTACCATAGAAATATGTTTAGTCTTGCACACACGTTCAAACGTTCGTGTTTTAATATTTTAACATCACACACATCCACAAAAATGTTAGCTAATATTTATTCAAAAGAGGAATTTGTTGCTTTCAGAAGAAACCGCAAAATCAGTACAAGGGAACACTCGGATTTGAAAATTAATGTATTTTGTCGCCTTTGTCTATCTTCTACGGTGTATCTTTCTCGGAAATATCAAGAAGCCCACAAACGTGAATGAATGAATCACTCTTTTCATAAAAAACACTGCATTACGATATATAAGAATGAGACATATCTTACTAGTTGTCGAGTTCAGATGAGTGTTATATTATCATCAATACATGAATATTTTCATATCACCATCCATATGAAATTTGTTGTCACCTTTTATTCACTTGCAGTTGTTGGATAGTTCAAACGATTCCGTTTCAAGGAATGTCCATGTTTGGATGGAGGAAACCGGACACGCTTTAATTCCCCCCCCCCCCCCCCCCACACACGCCTATACACCTTTAGCCAGATATACCTGAAGTTTTAAGAGGCTTGAAATCTCGACCTAACTGCAAGAGCTGGTAATGTGAACCACTGCACACCAAATAAATCTGTTAACCTTTAAAGTTGTCTTCTGTGTGTGTTTTTTGGTCTGTTTAAATGATTCTTTTCATTAAAAAAACAACATTACGATGTATAAGAATAAGACATTTCTTTCTTGTTGTCTAGCTCAGGCGAATTTTATGTTATCAAAAATACACATAGATTTTCACTTTCTGTATGGGACCTATTTTCACTTATATTTACCTGCAATTTCCGTTTTAAGGAATGTCCATGCATGGGTGGAGGAACCGGGCACGCATCCATCCCCCCCCCCCTCCCCCGCCCACCTCCCACCTTCCCAAGCACGTGCAAAGGGAGTTATAAGAGGCTTCACATCCCAATCTGTATGTAACTGAGCACGAGCTGGTAACGCGAATCGCTGCAACATCGACCATACACCACCACCTCTGTAAATATAGTCATTTTCATACCTGTTAGATTTGACATTTTCTGAAGGCCAAACTCTGTTGTCCACAACACTATAGGGGAAAACCTAGAACATTGTTTGAAATCAGCAATGTGTTGTGTATTTGTCATTGTCATCTACATACAGAACCGGTTTCGATCCTCACATTTGCTCTTAATTGTTGATTCATCAAGACTTTTTCGAGTTGTGAACTGCGCGCCATTGTTCGTATACCATGACATTTGCTGCTCTGTTGACCTTTCCCAGGCTTCACATACATCTCGGTGAACTCGGATTACGAGAATTCGCGTTCTTTGAATCAATAAACAATCCAGTTCCTTGACAACGTTCTTTGAGCTATAATGAGCCAAGCTGCATGTACGCTTAATAATATGACGTTAATGAGAATGGGCTTGATAATACCACGATTATAGAACTATAAGTAACGGTTGGAAGCACACACTTACTGGTCGCAACAGGTCACTGATACTGATTGTGTAATATCGATATTCATTTCTAACCGCTTTATATGTCATTGATCTTCATCGAACTCCTCAAGCAAATACAAATCCTGACAATTAGTATGTGACTTCATTCCTCCGGTCACTTTGAAAGTCAGAGAGGAATCGATCTGACAAGGAAAATTCCCCAGAGCCTCAATGCAATTTTAGTCTCAGTTTAACTAGTCCGTGTAAACACAGTCATTGCCTTTACCAAATGACAATTTACGGTCAAATTTCGGGTCACAGAATGCATGATGACAACATAGCGTTTGGAGTCATTCTATACCAGTGATATCTAATAGATTGCATTGAATATCACCAAGTTCTTCCGCTAACCCAAACTCATTTTTCAACACTTGTTTAATGATGAACACAACATTGGCAATATTACAGCCATATCATGGAAAGAACATATTACAAAAAGGAAACTGGCTTTTTTAAATTTATTTATTTATTTATTTATTTGCTTTGAGAATTTATAGACCAGTGACGTCTAATAAATTGGCAACTGACATTACTGCCCTTTTTACCCATTTGGTTCAAGCCATAATTCTTGGGGACGTGTTTGTTGCTACTTTATACGCATTTACATGAACAGAAGCAATAAAACCCTAGCTGAGCGGAACTGATAACAGGCTAGATGCTATCCCACTTTCAAACCCAATCACACAATAAATTCAACACAGAGAACTTGTTTTGAACTTGATCAGAATCTGCTGTGAAAGAATATCGTGAAATATCGTTAAATAGATTGAAGCACTGAAATTTTATTGGTGAGGTATTTTAAACTCGGGGAAAAAACGATCATGTCGTTTTGCAAAATTGGGCAGTGTAACTCACATACAAACGATGTGAAAATTATGCATGTCATTTAAAGTCCTCAAAACAACGCGTCAAACCATCTCCGTAGCTCATGTGTCAAAAGTATGCGCCAGCAAAACTCAGTGCAGTAGTTTCCCTATTTCATGGCATATTTTCATCAAATAAAACAACTAAACAATTGTTTATTATTTCTCGAGTTTACCTGTCATTTGTATCATAATACTCGACTGAATTCCCTTTTGCAACTTTGCGTATACTCACAAATTATAAACGGGCTAGTCTCTGCACACCTGTTTAAGTGTACATTAAACTGTCCACAATCGTACGGGACTATATGAAAACATTCTTTATTAGATCTTAAAGGTGTTAAACAAGACTAAAAAGTCCACAGAATACAAACATGCATGATAGGTGCTGTTATTACATGTAATGACAGCTTATAACCACACGATGAGTACGACTCCACTTAGCACATATTACTGAATGAACACGGATATCTGAGGTCCATACAGTAGCTATCGTTTAATTGGTACGGGATTCGAGTCTCTTTAACAAGGAGCTTGATGTTTTGCGGCCTGTTTCGCCAAAAGACATTACCCTGTGCATAGCAAACCTTTCACTAGCAGACAGCTGTATTTTAAGTCCACCATCCACCTGAATACATAACTTTCATTTTGTTGAAAACCTTTCTGCGAATATATTGACCATAGTGAAAAATACGACCTAAACAGTGTTTTCTTCACAATAAGAGAACACTCGCTGAACTTGCCAAGTATATCCATTGTAATGCGTGGTAGGCTACGCGTATTGTTATGCATTGTCGCCTGTTAATGTATAACATTATAAAGTAGGCTACCTGTAGAACATTGTACTATAGCATTCATGTGCTGTATTGTTATGTAAGCCAGATATTTATTGCATTCTAGGTTATGTGATTGTATTTTAGATATCTTCAATCAAGCTCAATTTGTTTTCATAATCATTCCTGAAAACTTATTCCTTTCTCCGCTATAGAAATGTCTAACCAAGGTATTGTTTCCATTCATTGCAGACTTGAAATCCATGAATCTTCCCGGGTCCAGCGTATTGTTGACAACAACAACAACAACGTCCGTGTGGTTGTGACACCTGAGCAGACACCCGAACAGGCATCTCAGCAGGTGGCCTCTCATGTTATTCTTAGTTTTTGAATTTCACTGACAAACAATCTGCACTCTTGAGTACGGCGTAAGAAACCAATCAAATCAATAAATAAATAAATAAACATTTATATAAAGAACATAAAAATCAGCAAATATCGATATCAGATTTTGAAATCACATCAACATATCTTACACTCCTTTCTCCTGTGTTTGTATGAGATTCCTAACCCCGCGGGCCAATGTCACCAGACCCCAGACAGACGGTTTGTACCTCTTACCATCAGAACTTTAACGGAGGCCGTCTCTGTAAGGAGTACCGGGGTAACCAATGCACCGCTATGGCGTTTGGGGCCATTCTCACCTCCAACACTCAGTCCGTCCATACCTGGACCTCGCGGAATACTGACACCATCCTACATTACGGTGACACCCTTCAAAAGCTGCAGGTGGTGGAACCCGACCGGAAGTGCTCCGACCCCAGTATTGCCACTGGGGAAATAGAACATGGAGAGGGACGCTGGTACATTCTGCCCATGCCGTGTCGTAACGAAAACTGGACCAAACACCGGCTTCGAAAAGTTATCAACAGCGTTTTCAAGTCGGATGAATATTTCGGCTCTGTCTACCCAACCGGAAGCCTGGCCGGCGAAGTCTCCATGGAAACGGCCTTGACCCATATCCTCGAACAGAACCACCGAAATGTCCTAGTTACGATTAACGACCAGACCAGTGCCATCATCATTAACCAATAGGGCAAACTTCGTTACTTTGATTCACACAGCAATAACAAGATCGGCCGAAGTCAGCCTGGCGGAATCGTTGTTGTTCTCACCTTTGACATAGTACAAGAATTCGTTCGGCACATGCGCAAAAGGCAGTGTGAACGTCTGGAACGATTCGAGATATTTAGACTCAATGTGTTATTTTTTAAAAACAATTGCTGTGATCAGACCGATGGAGCGGGCACGTAGCTGCCAAGGGAATGAACGCATTTTGACATCAAAATTTCACCAATAATTTCACCAACTTTGCATAAAATCACATATCTATTCCTGTTTTAATTTTAATGACCTTGTGTACAACTGTAATAACAACTTTTATGAATTTTAAAACCATATATATATATATATATATGTGCTTATATGAGAATATATATTTAATCATACGTCAAAACTCTCCTTGACTTCTTTTCTTCTTGTGATTTTTTACTTTTCTGTGTAATGTTCATGCTTGATCGCGATTGTTTCTGGTTTATCGCATTCAACATAGGTCGTATCCCGACGGTGTCTTCTGCACGACGGTTTCCAAGACGACATTTACCATCCTACTTCACCAGGGCACCTTACCACATACCAAACATGACCTCTCTCATTCATGCAGTCGCAGAACACAATCAACTAATGCCAACTGTACAATTGAATCCATGTTTACGAGCTCGATGCTAATCAGTCATGAAGTGATTCACACATCAATGCTAAAAAGTTGACATCAGTAAAATAAGTAGGGAGAATCAGCGCTCATAAAACGCATGTAAACTGTTTCTAAAAACTGTCTTCAACCAGTGATGAAAGTGACATTTTCAATGAAGTTTGTTTGGTATTTTATTGGCTACAGGCCAATCCCACAAGGCTTTGAACATTTGTTCTGCCGAGCCTCCCCCTACCCTCTATTTTTAAAACAGTCATGTAAAACTAGAATTTGGATGTCCGAAATACCGTATTCGATCATCCAACATTTGCCAGATTAAATAATAAGACTGCATGTAGATATTTAGCTGGTGTAAGAAATATATTACTAGCACCAACTTGAACGCTTTTGTCCAGGTCTATTTCGTCAAGTCATTCGCTGATAATGAGTTGTTGACACTGAAAACAATAACCTTGTGTATCGAGACTTTTCTATGCACCAGGTGCCAGATGTTGATCGTTTACCCCGTGTATCCTCCATCCAAACAATAAACGCAATTGAATAAGCGATAATTTCTCAAGTACGATGTTTAAGTGCAGACCCAATCACTGTTTACCGAATTTACTGTAAGAAATATTTGCGCGACATTGCAGGCAAATGAAAAAGGAGGTTGGACCGTAAAATGAAGGAATATGAATGACCCTTGCGGGCCTCCTTGGCCTCTGGTGGTTAGCATGCTAATATAGCGTAATGATCCAGGATTGTCTCTCACCAATGCAGTCGCTATGAACTCAGGTCAAGTCTATGCTGGCTTCGTCTGCTGTTATACGTGCGAAGGTCTGTCCGGTTTTCTCCCATCATAATTCCGGCCGCCAAGGTATAAGTGAAATGTTCTTGAGTAAAATACCGATCAGTTAAGTCAACAAATGAGTGACTCTTTAAAATATGTTATTCATTATCAAAATGGTAGAATGTAGTAGTTAAGACGCTTGGCTTCCATCGGTAAGGCACAACAGATGCCGGTCCATGTCCGGCAATACATGGAATTCGTGAATCATTGGCAAACAGCATCTTACAACGGTAGTGTAGCCGTTTGCACTGATTAACGCCCTTTGAAGGCTTCAAGTAATACAGAGTGAGTATCCTTATTTATGTACGGCGCAAATGAGAAAGTTTGCAAGAAGTCCAAATTTCTGTGGTTTACCCCGGGCGGTTCACCCATATAATTAGTCGCCATCTTATAGGTAAACAAATTCTAAAGTGTGGCGTTAAAAAACAATCAAATAAATAAATTAATAAAAAAACATCATTTTGGGGACCATGTAGATATCCATTATGAGCTCTTCTTCATTTATTACCAATGCTGATAAATGATCCAGTTACTAAGTGGTCCTTACAAAACATGAAGATGAAAAAGACAACGGAACTTTTTAACATTGAAATATAAGGAAAAACAATGCAGTTTCTACGTCTCGTAGAATGCTGAACCGTAGAACATAAGGGGGTTGCACAGGCAGCTATAAAGCTCAAGTGTTTGCCCGAACCACTCATTTGACGGTTGAGCGAGAAGTCACCGTCTCTTTGTCCTGTTATTACTGTATGCATTGGGGCTTTAGCAGGACATATACCACATCAGCTTAAAACCACCCTGTGAACCCGACAGGTATTTTTGGCAAGGTAATTCTGCCTGTCAGAGATAAATGCAACGCAATAATTCCGCAGAGTTCCGGTCACCACAGTTCGACAGACACAGAGCTTGGTATTGGATACCCATATAAAGATCTGTCTACTATATCCATTATGTGCAGTCTTTTCCTATAACTGTCAGCGCCAATGAAATATTTCTTCACCAAGTCACCCTCAAACTTTCCGTCATCCTCATACCGTGATGATCTATATCTGTTTCGTCCACCTGTGTTAGTGTAACAGCCAGTACAAAGACAAACGATTGATATACAAACCAAGGTGTTATTTGTGGGGTCATATTTGAGACTCGTACCTTTTCTGTAGTTCCGGCATATCCGAAGCCAGAACATGGGTCCGATTCCACAAAGCCATTTCTGACTTAAGTCTAAAATTTAAAACCGTTTTATAAGGCGTAGGTTTTGGTACTGGAAATTAAAATTTGAACACATTCTTGTCTTAAGATATTATTATGCCATTAATCCATGTATATACTCTATTATATAACATTCTACTTTTCATCGCATAGAACAAGCTCTTGTGAGATTTATTCCCGACAAATGTATCACTCATGTATACCTATGTATTTAATTCAAGGTTTATGGTGAATAAAAATGAGATGAAATGGAATAATGCGGTGGACAAAATTTTAATTTCTATGTCCGAAAAATAAGTTTTGAGATCGTATTTCAAAATTCTGGCTTAAGTTAGAGATGGCTTTGTGGAATCGGCCCCTGATGTTCCACCATACATTGCGTACGGCTTTCATCGTTGTGTCATTCTAAGGGGTATCTACTTTTCGCAGGCTGGCTGCAACCACAATCCCACAACCGTGTGATATTAACCGCAGGATTTATTTATAAATTGTACAACAGTGAATGAGAACACTTCTACAAAGAAGAGAAGAGAAAACCCTATCGCATCGAGAGGGAATAGATAAAAACAGTGTAACGTAGTTTGCGTACATGACTATATAGTAATCTATAATTAACTCAGCAGAAACTCTGCAAAGAGATTAACATATATATATATATATAAAAAAGAGAATATATATCATGTGATTTAACACCAGGTGACAATATGTTCTTTCTTGATTAATGCACACGATCTTATTATCGATCACTTTGCCTTTTGAAGCACCTGTCTATTCAAACTTTGACAAAATGTGCCCGCGCCTTATTTTAAGTACTCGTCCACAACTGAAAGAAGGCTGTAGTACGAAGTTTAGAATGCATGACTACTTTCTATTTTCTATAACTTTTGATGCTTTTCCAAGCAGCGCATATACCAGGTAGTCTGCCCTAAAAAGTACTTATATAGTATACAAGACTAATATCTTAAAAAGTAAATCAATACCACCGACGACAGCGTGGTATTTGGCAAATGCTCAGACGTGAAATACGGAATCTTGTCGATTTATCTCAGGTAGGGTTTTATATTACCTGTTCGTGCAAATGCTTGAATGGTTCCAAATTACACTTAGCACCATGGCTTGGGCCAAATAAGGTAAAACAACATGCAATTTATGACCAATGGGGTACCGGCAGAACTCCGCAGTGGAACGTATTACGTCATTTCAGTGACGTTGGACATTCCACTGAAGCGTAAACAGCGCGACGTCACAGTCGGTAGACCAAATAAAACCGCAGCTCGCAACATGCGTTGCATCGCGCAACAAAGGACTTGTGACGTGCAAGGCCTTAGTCACACTAGCACAACGGGTTGTGACAGGAAAATATGTCGGTACCCCATTATTTTCCTGAGTTGTGAGACCTTCCTCTACAGTTTTTTAAAAGGTCAACTTGCAGAAACCAAATTTCCAACTTAAGCGAATTCACCTATATGTGATCGTTTTTAAACATAACATGTTTTTTGCTGCTTTTCAAATCTTCAACCGGCTGGTCTCTGGTTGTTCTCTGGTCGCCACAAAGTAATATATCTGTCTACGAAACTAATATTCCACAAACAATATGTCATTAGTTATTCTGACAGATACATTGTTGCCTCGTGCTTTGAGCCGCCAAAAGCCCCGAGGTACCAACAGCTGAGTTATAACCATAATCATGTATGATGAAGATAATGAGGTTTGCAATTGTATGGTAATGAAGACATGGTAGATTTGTATTATTTGTACCATTGCCATGCATAACGTCTGTGTACGATAGAGCCCGAGGTCAAGGCGGGTTAATGGACACGCGCGACTCAAAATAGTTCAACAGCACGAGACAGACGTGGCGTGTCCTTGGCAACAAACCGGCAGTCTCGTGGCTCAGGTGTCATGAACAGAGATGATGTCTGAGGAGAATAAAAGATGCTTTCGCAAGTCCCGATGTAATTCATAGCAGAACGTGACTTTTCTTGGGAATAGAAGATGTAGATTACAGGAAACACCTCACATCATTGAAGTTCACAACATGACATCACAACGAGGAGACAGAATTTCATAGGGAAAACAAGTATACATTATGTTTTGCAGCTCTCGATTATCCTTCCGTCAATGCATCGGAAAAACGGAACAAATTTATCACTTTGCCTAATAATGATATTGCAATAGCCCATTCGTTTTCCTGTTCAGAGTCATTACAAGTGGCCATGTTCCCCGATTACTGCTGAGCCTCTGGCAATGACATGAATCAGGGCGTGACACGACAAATGACTTGCCCTCGTTAAAACTGAAACTGAATAACCACATCATGGAGCGAGAACTGAAATATTTCTTTCTTTTTTTGTTAAACACGTTGTACAGAGAAGGTAATTATAGCTTTCGTGCAACAACCTGGAAGTTATGCGCAAAGACGTGACAGAAGGGAGTCATAAACAAACAGTTAGGTAAAACTGCAATTGCCGTTTGCACAGTTTATTCCGTGACACTTCCCGAAAATGTGATTTTTTTATCAGTACTGTACAAAACCTTTTGGGTAGAGACCATCCAAACCAAGTGAGCAAGGCGTACCAGGGTATTCGGTTAGGTGTTTAACTTTGTCACGGCTAAGACTGTTACGTCAGAATACCGTTATACCATGGTCTCATCAAGCACAGCTTCCATATTAAGTGATTTTCGCGTCTTCGTGATTTGTTTCCATAAATTATTCGTTATTGGAAAAAATGCATCTTGGTACTCACTTATCTGAAAAGTGAAAACCATTGGTAAAGAAGCACAGATATTTATTTTGTCACAATTTAGAAATGTAACCAAATGCATTTTGATATTACATTGCGAGGTAGCGTCGGATGGAAGAATGATGTCTCGATGAATAAGCTGGCGTTGGAAATTTGAGCCTTGTCCCCTTCTGTTTATGTTTATAATCATCAAAGTGTTCATATGGACATGCCTATAAAAACAGAGGTGAAAATGAAAAGTCGACAAATTTAATCGACTGTCAGTCAAATGCAATAAGGTTTTCCACAAAGGGTACATTGTTCAATATGATTTCCCACAAAGCTCAAACTTGTTTCGCCGTAAAAGCTTAAATATTGATAAAATCACAATGCAGAGAGCGTGAAAATAAAAGATTTAGAATTTTGATACGAGTTATACAGAATCTGTTTATCCAAGATTCTTGCATGACATGCAATAAAACCAACCAATACAGATTTAATTAAAGAAAAGATTGCTTTATTCGACGATCATTTCGCAGGCCTCGAGGATCTTTTGGAAGGTTAAACATGACATTGGCCACAGATGGCTGTTAACACTAAGTTTGCAAATACCATGACGCCAAATTTCTGTAATTATTCCAGAGACTGTCCGAATATCATGGATATCCGCATATTAACTTAACAGTTAGACTGAGAAAAATCGAGGAAGATTGTAACTTATAAGTAGTAACATGGCACAAATAGTTTTATTTTCATTATCCATGCATTGTAACCTTGCACAAATAATTGTATTTTCATTATCTATACATTGTAGCATTACACAAGTAACTGTATTTTCATTATCCATGCATTGTAGCATTGCACAAATAATTGTATTTTCACTCTCCGTGCATTGAAACATGGCATGAATAACTATTTTCACTATCCATGCACTGACAAGACGACGTCTTAATGTTAATAGAAAGTTCACGAAGTTGTCAACTGATCACGACATTTTTTCTCTCTTTTGCCATTTCGTAGTCAAATACAAATCACAATACCATTCCAGTCTTACTAGAGAAGCAAACATTTCCTTTCCAGGTAATCTCATTCAGAGATTAGAGAGAACATTCTATTGTATAAAAACATTTTTACGGGCAAGTATGAGCAAAACAGTATGGGTGGTTACGTAAAGGCAAAGACAACACTAACATGAAGTATATGTCAAATTCCAGTCAAATGAACGCTATCTAGGAAAAAAGTTCTACTTATTTATTTATTTACCTTTTTTTTGGAATTTTTTGACCTAGTAAATTGTATTTGAAACTTTGGATTCTTTGGGGGTCTTTTCTAAACATATTGGTACCAGTGACGTCACATCACGTTTTTGACACTTGACACCCACAGGCGGCTAGATATAATCAATCAAAATGCACAAACATGCAGAAATAAGAACGCATTCACCGAATGGGCCTTGAAGAACTATATCATGCCAAATATAAGGATGTGACATCACCGATATCCTGTAGGTCCTAACAGATTACCGTAGAGGCGGATGTTTGAAGGCATTTTACTTATAAGGTGATGCTTAATAACTAAAAATGTGAAATATTTTTGAGTGTGTCGTTGAACAAGGATCAAACAATCGTTCCCGCAGATCCGATGACAATATTCCGCGGGGCTTTATTCTTGTGGCATTTGTGTTATTCCACATAGACCATTTGTGTCATTCGATGTAAACCATTTGTGTAATTCGACATAGACCCCAAAAGAGGAGAAAAGCTTTACCAGCAGTAATTTATAATTACTTCAGCGTAAAATTTTCAAAGGAGACCAAGACATATATGTAGAACGTGGATCCTTTGATCTTCTGCCAAGAGACAATACCACAATATTTCTGACTACACTCCCATGTTCTGACTACACTCCCGAGAATGCAAGGGAGCCTTTATTACTTGGGTTAATGATTTACTTTGCCTTTTGAAGCGTCTGCCTTGAAACAAACCATATGTGCCCACGTATTATCTTGTTTACTCCTCATCATTTGAAACGACGCCTTTCAAGAAAATTAGAACGTATAATTTAATACTCTCTTTTTGTCTTATTACGTTTACCCATTGTATACGAATCCTGTTTTTTTCATAGTCGTTCTTTTCTTTGCCACGCTGCACACATATCCCGGGTTTGGGTGGGGGTGGTTGGTGGGGTGGGGGTTGGGTTGAGGTTGCTTAGTGCAGTTTTCATCGTGGTCAATATAAGAGCTACATTGTGTGGGAAAGAGTCCGAGTGTTGGGAGCAATTTGCGACCATTAATGGAAATATGCATAATAGTTATCAAGATGTATAAAATATGTCACTGAAACGAAAAAAATATATATATGTCTAGGCGTAAAAAAATTCCTGGCCATCTAAGATCAGACTTAGTCTTAACTTAAAGAGACAATTAACCGCTTCGGTGGCCTTATGGTTAGAGCTTCCGCCTCGAAGAAAGGAGGCCCCGAGATCAATCCCTGGTCGGATCACATCAAAGACTTTAATAATGGTACTTGCAGCACTATGAGGTTAGAACACTTTGGCGGGATGTACTCGCCCTGTGACATGAAGACATAATATATACACACACCTAATGACTCCTCGTCGTGATATGGCTGAAAAATGATTTGGTACGACGTTAAACACCAAGCAGACATACATACATATTCTTGATTTGAAGGTATATCAATGTAAATAGCACATATATAGCTGAATCTCTGCAAGTTTAGTGAAAGGGCGAAAGAGACGAAAATCATTTTACGAATGAATGATTAACACTACTTCGGCAGTATTACAGCTATATTGTGAAGAAGCAGTTTATATATACATTAGATGTAAAAGAAGAATGGACCAAGAAAAAATCGCAACATTCTGGTTTTTCCCTGGTATTTACTATATGGCCCCAACCTGTAAGTTTGTAGACAAATAAGTTTAGTATACTGCCTTAGTGTTTCTTTCAGTTTTTGGGTTTTTTTCCTCTGACAGTTGACCTGGATAAATAAAATGAAATATACCTTCCATAATATAGATAAATAATACAACTGACAATAATATACAAAACGATACAAATGTTATATATATATATATATATATATATATATATATATATATATATATATATATATATATATATATATATATTTATATATATATATATATACATATATTTATTTATTTATTTATTTATTTATTTATTCTCTTACTGAAGATAGCATCCAAATCCGGATGGGATATTCCTGCATTTAAAGGTGAGTCTGATCACGTAAATATAAAATCCTCAGTCAAGAGGAATTCCTCAGTCAACGGATGACAGGATGACATTGTTTGGCACGGCACGCTGACGATAGTTTATTCCACAACTGCCTGTGACGGTGTAACTCCTCAGGGCGGACAGGCTGACGGTAGCTTCAGAGATGCGGAGCTAGCGATGTATCACTCCTCGGAAATATACACAAAGTCACTTTCAGGTTAAATTGGTATAAAATGTATGTAATCGTACAAAGAGACAATGAGCGATACAAGCTCCAAAACAAGGATTCAAAAAAATAGCAAGTGAGATACGTATGTAAGTGCTACGTACAGAAAATTGAGTACAAATGACGAATGTCGAATGGCATGAAAGTCGATATCTCCAAACCCATCAAAATCCCTCACAGTTCATGACAATAAATTTGACTGCTCTCAAATGAACTTGGGTAAATGACTGCTTTCAAGTGGTTTTGGTTAAATGATTGAGAGCTTTGCTACACCATCGCTCATATTTATACACTAACGTAAAGAAAATTCTAGTTGGTTTGATCGTAAACATGTTTACAACACCGATACATATTTCCAGAATGTATACCCTATGTACAATGACACTAAACTCATAAACATCCAAGCCTCGAGAACGCTCGACTGAGCAACACTGGAGACTACAACATACACAGAGGGGGAAATGTGGATCAGACATTGACTCGGTCAAATAAAAAATATAAATTATATATAATACAATGTTTAAAGTCGGGGTTCGTAACGCTTTATATCTGTGAAAGGTTGTACATAAAAATAAAAATCTCGCCCCGTAAGGTATATTTGTAGCATGGCCAATAATCTCTGTTTTTCTTAACATTTAAGCAATATGTGAATGTTTGGAAAATAACAACCATTCGTTAAATAAATAAATCATCATACAGATCTCACTCGCTTTAATTCAACCATAAGACAGCTAACAAGAGTAGCGACCAACTGACCACTCAAATGAATGATGTATAAATGATGTCACAATTTGTATAGATTTACAAGTTTCATTTGTGTTAATTATGTTTCCAGCCTAACAGTCCATCATCCATGATAAACCAGCTTTGTTGCACAAGAGAAACCCAAAGAAGTTGTTCTTGTTCTGCTGACAATTATCGAAAAACAATAACTTGATGATGGGTACTAGTTCTACATCAGGAATTATTAGAAAAGAGCACTTATAGTATCCGTCCATGACGACGTATTTATTTCTGAAGACAGGTGTGAAACGCCAGCGCTTGTTTGTTTTAAGTAGTTTTCTTACACATGCTTTGTATATAATGGAACTAAGGAACTGAAAAATGTATTGTAAAATAGGTTGGCATGCGCCAAACCTCAAAAAGTTTATCCCCAGAAAATCACGAGCCGAGCCCTTTGAAAACCGCGTATGTCAATTCCCAAAATACCTGCAGAAGTGACCTTTTAAACTTCACGGAGAACCTCGTTTCTTCATCCTCATATAACACCGCTGTGTACCTTCATCCCCTAACCTTTCCAAATTTTGTATCTTCCTCCACCATCTTCCGCAAACCGTACCCTTTCATCGTAGAAACACCGCAAATCCATGTCCTTTGGTTCCGATCGACGAAACAGCTTGAACCGTGCCTTTAACACCTAAAAAGAAATCAGCTGTTCACAGGGTTGCAGTTGCCTCCCATAGTGCATGGATTACCAAATGTAGCTCACAATTTGCATATCAAAGACCCGACTTCGATTCGGACGCTCTAACCGCTAGGTCACCGAAGCAGTCTTTGGCTGTTTGAAGCTAGAAGTCAACAGTATGCTCTCTGATATAAATTAAATGCACCGATCTTATTTAATATTACACTTTAATAACTTTTGCATAATAGTATAACCGTGTTAATACAAGAACAGAAATAAATCGTATAAGATTGATGAGAAATACAAGCAATTCGGACATTCTATGATTGATAAAACTTCCTTGCCGTGGAGAAGAAAAATACTTTGTTGCCATTGACGTTAATGTAGTGGTGAACTGTTGTAGGTGACACCGAACCAGTTAATAATGACATTCTGTCAATTAAATTTCTCGGAGAAATAGTAGTATAGAGATTAAAGAAATCTTAAGCGAAAATGTCCTTAAACGGTATCTGTATTTGCGCATTTTATCCTACACATATATACGTTTTACGGTGTTCAGCATTCATATACAGTTGACGCTTGAATATGTTGTAATTCCACATTCATTTTTACGACCACCTGGGCGAAAAGATAAAAGACTTTCTCTTTGCCGTTCGTTTGACAAAAACTACCATCCCGTTAATATTATCATAAAGGAAAATCCATAATCTTTTACTTTCGCCTTCACTGGGAATAATTTTTTAAGCTTGTTCGTTTAACACCTCTGCACTCTGAGCAAAGCTATATTAAACAAGGAAGCCTTCAGGGAAAACACCATTGCTTTTGATGAACGTTCTATTAAATTTGTGTACTTTTTCATGACCTCGGGTTTTATAAATTGGTCTTCATTAAGCCTAAGGTAATAATAGGTCACACAGAACAAGGTTCATGCTACCACTGTCAGGTTATCTCTTACCTTGTCAACAGTTATAGCAATATAACCGAATATAACAGAACAATAATGAGAAATCTGGTTGAATAGTGGTGTATCTTCCTTTATCTCAAGTGTAAAGCCATGGATATTTACCTACTTATTTTTATGGTTTAGTATTCCTTTGTTGATTGGCGGTATAGGGGAGAACGGAGGGAGTGGTGGTGGTGGTTGAGGGGGGGGGGGGGGCACGGTTACATGTGACTATTTGTCAACTAGTCAACTATCACTCTAACGCCGCTGCTCTGGTTTTGTCCTCTCTCCATGCTGTAGTCTTACGTGTCGTTGGTCTCCATAAACCAACACATTGCTGGTGAACTCATCATTCCCCGGGGTGATCTCTTTCCACTGATTTCATGTTACTGTTTATTAAATACGACAATTTGCAAGGTTTTGTCTGAGCCATGGTGCTGGGGTTGTGTGAAGTTCTACTATTTAAGCATTGACGTGGAGATATGAAGTTTGACCCTTACCGAGATAAAAGCAAACTGACGAAAGGGTGGATTCTCATCACTGACGTGTGGCCATTTGACAGAAATAACGTCGATGATTTGGTTGTGCTGGGTAGTTGGTGTTTGGTATATTGGCGTATATCAATCCCTCGACTGAACTGATTTACACCAAAACCGTCATCGAAATCTGTATATTTCAGGTTATTCTGGAGCTAAAATTACCCTAGTTGTGCTCTCCTTATACAGATATCGGTATGTCGTTTACATGTACATGTATAGTGGAATACGGTTAGCAATGTTACTCAAAAGGCACTGAAAGGATATATTTACCACATCTCGTGTACATAACACATGAAGACAGCATTCATCTACCCGAACATAGCATTTTTTCTCATATCAAACTCACTTGAATATAATTGCATTTTAAAATCGCGAAAGACTAAAAGCATATGCGTCATTACCAATCACTCCAAATATACCTCCATTCTTGTCAAGCTGCTGTGACACAACGGTGCAGTGACATAACGGTGCTGTGGCATAACGGTTCTGTGACATAACGGTGCTGTGACATAACGGTGCTGTGACATACCATCCTCCTGACGACCATATAACAGATAGCTACCTCCATACACTTTCCCCCAACCATTAACCTGATTGCCGTCATATAAGTGAGAATTCTTGATCACATCAATCAATGAATCGATCATTTAATAAATTTATACTTTGACACTGTCTCCTGAGTACCCGTTAGTATTCACTGGAATTCACCACCAACGTGCTGTAGTATTGACAAACCATTTCAGTGTGCAGTAAATGACTGCATTTATTTGTTTATTTCATTGGTGCTTTACGCCGTACTCAAGAATATTTAACTTATACGACGGCAGCCAGCATTATGGTGGGAGGAAACCGGGCTCAGAGAAACCCACGACCACTTGAAGGTTGCTGCAAAACCTGGACTTAAACTCACAGCTAACCACCTCGGCCAAAAAGGCTACCAACTAATACTTTATTCAACCTGTTCATTTTGGAGAATTCATATTCATGTCATGACAGTTTCGTGACGATAACAACACTGGAGAAAAACGTCAATTTCGCACAGTAAGGTGCCACTCTCGAGAGAGTAAAAGCAACCCCGACAGTGTAAAGGATCTATATTTTTGTCAGCTGTCAGCATTCACAACATCAAAGCCAGTGCATACAGGCATCCCAAGCGTACCTTTTTGTGATATTGCATAACCAACATAGCGCCGACAAATTATCAGTTTTAACCTATCTAGCAAGAGTTATTTCTATAACCCAAGAACACATCAGTTTCCGCTGACGTCAGTCGAAGTCTGTTTTGCCCGTTAGCCACAGGACTACACTCCACGAACGGGAAATATTTTTCCTGTAAAAAAATTTGCTGTGTGAAAAAATAATTTTCTTTGTCAGTAAATTATTGCTGTGAAAAACAATATTTTTTTCTAAAATATTGATCGATTAACTTTGATGACAAAACATTAAAGGACAAAAGATTCGAGAAAAAACAAACACAAAAAGTTCAGTTGAAAGTTGAAAATGAATATGCTAGTGTATGATACTGTACATCCTAGAGCTATTGCCTTGTTCCATACAGCAATCATGGGTTTCGATGCTGATACTTACATGCTAAAAACATGCGTTACCAGTGTTATGGTAGTTACAATCAGCTTAATATTGGATTGCTTCCTTGTGACCTTCACAGTAAACCGGTGCGTCTGTAAAGTTCGGAGAATTTTATCATTATTTCTTGATGCCCACGTTGCACCGTGTCCTTAGTTTGATTTTGTTTGGAGATTAAATGTATTAATGCCTTCAAAAGGCCGAATTTAGCTTTTATGTGTACTCTTTTCACTATACTATATTTTTTTTAAAAGAAAAGTAATATCTTATAATGTACTACCTTTATCATTTATACTAAATATTCTATGAATGTATATTTGGGGGCAAGTCAAGTCTTAATGATTTTAATCCCGCCAAAAGCCCTCTTTGTTCAGTGAATATATGCATCTGTTTGAAATTCATGGCGAATAAATTAATCAAAATCAAGTCTGTTGAGCGTATAGCAATGGCGAAAATGCTTATGCCCTAAAACAAACAGGTTTTTAGGCTTAATGAAAAGTTGTCTCAAGGCGACCATTCTCTGTGAGAACTCAAGGTTTTTCACCCTAGTATTTAACAATACTCATCGGAAAATGTGAGGAGCCCTTATCCGTTTTGGAACATATCGCCAGATTTAATTGGTTACGTGCTAACTGTCACATTCTACACTCTTTATGCTGTAGTCTTTTCACTACGTAATGAATACGCGAGAAGCAGAAGCCTTGATTTGATAATCAAGAATTTAGGTGGCGGTTAAATATTTAAAGGTAATATCATCTCTCACGCATGCAGGATGAACTATTTTGTTCCGTAACCAATGGTAAATTAATACGAGAGTAATGAATTACTTAACACACTGAATTTTTCTCCTCCTTCATATTTTTTCCTCATTTCGTCTTAAAATCAGATTAATGAAGCAAATTGACTGCGTAAAATCCCTTTGAGGAAAGACAGGGTGTCTTTTTGTTGTGAAATGTCACACATTTCCTGCAGTAAAATCTTTGGAATCATCCTTATCGAATGCAAATGTAATTGTCATTGGTAATGTCAAATTTAATTGTGTTTGTCATTGTTTAAAGATATTATACCAAATTGATGTCCATTTTGTGAACCCAACTGGTCGTCCGGTGTATGTTGCTGTCCCATAGTTACTATATACTACCAAGATGTTCATACTAATTAGCAGAATTCAAATAATGAAGTTTGCAATGTCTAAATCGAAAGGGTAAAAGGGTATATCGGTTGATTACGATCAAATTAACACAAAACAGCCCAAATCATCAGCCACACAGAGGAAGTATTACAAGATCTCTTGGTTCACCATCACCCACTTAATGGTAATAACAAAAATATTTGACCTCTTCTAGTAGTATTTTTTGTCTCTAATGTTATGTATGACTATTTAACGTTTTCATGTACTGTTAGTCTGCGGACCTTTGTGAAAGCATAACAGGCCCTGTTATATATGTACAGCGCGGACCTGATCGAAAGCACCTTGTTCAATGCTTTGTTTATTTCATTGGCTGTTAATTCTGTGTCTAAGAATAGTTTAATCCACCTGGAACGTATATAAGCCGTGTTTTCTGTGCAGAGGGGAGGTATTTTTGCTGCATCCACTGGGAGCCAGGAGAGTGTGCGACGCTCTCGTATCGAGTCCATTATTTTGATATGAGCTGGTGATGCCAGTTTCATTTGGGAGGACAGATTTCTATGCCGACACCGTTTGTGTACCACAGTTGTACTGATGTCTGGTTTAAGTGAATTTCTGCGGAAGTCACGTTTATTGGTGTTCGGATCTTTATTATGATTATACAGTGTTGACTGTGTAATTTGTTTAACACGCTGACCTCACCTGACCGACAAGGTCGTCAAGGACTCTAAACTGAAGTTTTCAGTTTTGCAAAGGACGTTTGTTCTGCCACAAGGTGACGTTACTCTACGTCTCTGAACGGCTCGTTTGTGAGTTTCTGCGGGAAACTGTTCTAAAGTGGATTATACCTCCATGCCTGTATTTACCCTGTGTTGTGCTCTGCGGGTGTGACGTCTTTTAAAGGCTTGACTGTTCCAGTTCTGTGTAACCTGTGTACTGTGTTCGCGTTCGCTAACCTAGCGAAGTACCTGATTGGGACAATTTGTGACTTGTGTGAATTGTGTGTTTATCCCATGGTCTTTACGTTGGATCTCCTGGAATACGTTCCTTGGGGTGCAAAGGTGAACTGGAAACTTTTAAAGACCGGTAATACTGATGTGTATGTTTTTTATGTTGTTGTTGTTGAACTGTCTGTAAAACTGTACGTCTCATTTTATATATATAAAGCATTGTTTACATTGTAATATTGAGTCACTGAGTCTGTTTTCTGTTGCTGTTTTCAATACCGTAACACTAATCTAGGGAGAGAACAAAATCTGGCGATAGTCGACTCTCAGTAATGGGTTACACTAGCCGTTTCCATGTTTATGAGTATGGCTTACTGTGTAGCTCAAGGCTTTATCATGTGTGTTTAGCATTTTACCCATGTAGTCCACATTGAGTAGAAAGTCAGTGGATGATAGCACATGACTCACATAGCGAGTAGAGATAACTAAGAAGCTATTAATTGCCATTTCTTAGTAATTCATTTATAGCTTAACTGTATACGGAAAGTATTCACCAGTTCGGCTACATTTAAAATCTTTCACATCAAACAAACCGCAAAAGACAACACTGTCACTCTTTCTGTTACCATGGCTGCATGTTAATGGGAATTTTAATTGAGTGCAGAGTTTTTACTTTCACAATTATAGCAGAATCCTTTGGCTTTTTGGACATTAGGTCTTATGCATGTAACTCAAAAGGATCTCTGTGACAAGTACCATCAATATTTTCCAAGAAGTTTACAATATGACTGCACTTATTTAAAAGTTTAGATATACGTAAAAAATATAATATGTAAAGAGTTCATTCACATGTAATTTGGAGTGTTGCGTTTGGGGACGGTACCTTTAACTAGAGGCAGTCTTTCCCTTCATGTGCATTAAGTGACACCAGAGTTAATGGACATCTGACATAGTAATATGTCTCATAAAATTATAACACCATATGGGAATTCTTCAACACAATTCATACAATCTGTTAGTATATATTCTCCTTTTTCTGATATTAGTACCTTTAACAAATACAACAATTGAACAAGGCAGTGTAACCTATAACTTGAAGGAACGATCGAAACTTGCAGTTATCACCTTTATTTCACTGCTCACTTTAATCACATATTCTGCCCGCAGTGTATTGAAAGCTTCTGACACGCAGACGGTTCTAGCACAAACACCAAACGCATCTGCAGTGACGTCTGTTTAGGTCTACCTGACCACAACAAAGGCCACTGAGGTAATACCGTTTCTATTTTGAGAGCTGAAAACAGCATTTTGTTCCAAGGAGACGTTGGCGACATTGCAACTGATACCTCTGATAACCTTAAAGTTTACCCTTTTTCACAATTTACTAAATAAAAAGCAAGCCTGAATTGTGGGAGGCCTATATGCTTTCATACATATATACATATCACCATAAGGACATCTGGGCATGACGTTAGAGGATTAAATGAGTGAAAGGTACATTTATTGATTTTGTTACACCGTGCAGCTCTTTTGACCTGTGTTTGATATAACGATTGCGTACTTGTTCGACATCTTTTGAACTCGCTCCATTTTGCTACACTCGTAAAGGCCCAAGCACTTCATGCCCGTCAAAAATATTAGCGATTCTCTAAAAGCAACCAAATACTTTCGCTCAATCTTAAACATTAATGTAAGATTCGATATTTGGGTTTCACCTAACTTACAAATCCCTTGTTTCACAGAAATGTTAGTTTGTATACTCGTGCGAGATTTCGCATTTGACTCCTTAGACAGGTGTTCTGTACATACATTACATAACCAACGTGAAGTGAAACTGATATAACGGCGTGCCATGTATTTCTTTTGGTTTGAGATATCAGCTATGGAATAGAAACATTAAGAAGCTGAGACTTGCACAGTTTAGAAATATTCACTGACAAAGTAGAGAGATTTTATGGTAACAGCAAATTCAGAAGGCGACATTCGTCTCCACTTAGATTCGCTGCTGTCAAGGACGACCTCCATACCTACACAGGTAATTAGTTATTGGCGAGGATCCAGTAACCACGTGGCTATATTTACATTCTGTCCCTTATGGCGTCTGTCGAAGTGGTTCAATGGCAGATAATTGCTTTCTACATAGCCAGATATTCTGAAACGCTCTGGGAGAGCTAAACAGCATGTTTTTCAGCTGATCGAAGATTCGATTTACCTGTAAATTCACTACTTATATCTGGACTCGTGTCACAAGCTCGTCTAGAGAGATCTGCGTAAACTGCTTAGCGTTTGTCTTCACAAGCTGTTCCACTACATCTACTCCAAAAATAAAGATATCCTGGAAACACCAGTTCATTTTGAATTTCACCGTCCATCCACCCATCTGCAACCTTCTTTTGTTTCAGTTCTGCTGGGTTAGAATGTTTCCAACGCCCTAAATAAGACTGGATTTAGGGGATAAAATCTATGTCTCCTTGTGTATGCCGATATATTTTGTAAGAGATTGTTTTGCTCCATTTTATGTCTTTTAACATATACAAAGCATGTCTAGCAAAACTAGTTTAACAAACGAGCGATGACTTTTGAAACATCAGAAAATACATGATAACCATTCCAAATGTTCTTTGTTAGCACAGTGATGTTTTAGGCTGTGTGAATGTAGATGTTGTCGCAATAAGGGCACAAATACATGCATACGTAAGGGAGTGGCGCACATGTTGTGGATGCCAGCCAGATTACATGCATAAGAAACAAACAGTGAGGCACTCGTAGTTGATATCAGTCAGACTGTATCCATACGAAACAAACAGTGATGTACACGGTGTGGATATCAGTCAGACTATATCAATACGAAACAAACAGTGATGCACTCTTAGTGGATATCAGTCAGGCTACATATATACGAAACAAACAGTGATGCACACCATGTGGATAACAGTGAGACTACATACATACGAAACATACATTAGGACACAACTTGTGGAGGAGAGTCTGGCTACATACATATGAAGCAGGCAGTGGAGCATAAGTTGTGGAGGAGAGTCTGACTACATACATATGAAGCAGGCAGTGGCGCATAAGTTGTGGAGGAGAGTCTGACTACATGCATATGAAACAGGCAGAGACGTACACGTCCTAGATAACAGTCAAACTTCATGCATACCAAACACACGATCTCCTTGCCAACGAGAGTCATTATCTTCACGTCAAATAATAACAACAATAAACCTTAAGATTACGTGCAGATGAGCCCTAATATCTATTTTTCGAGCGATGTCATAGTGACCAAAGAGTCACAGTGTCAAATGACGCGTTCGCTTAACGACACAGTAGAGTTACTTGTCTGTTTTTTAACATGGCAATATTTGCGTTTAGATGCGACTTCCGACAGAATCACATTACTTTTGCAAACTTTAACATACAAACCCACCCTTAATAACATAGAATTAGACTAATCTTGTTCAGTTAGTTTCCTATATGTTATATACCACTCATGTTAAAGTGGCGGATTGAACCTAACTTAGGTGTGCCGTAAATCAACGACAACACGTCACACAAAGACATCGCTCTGTTGTAGTAGGTATATCTCGGAGCCTGTGTACTACAACCATTCAAAAATTATTCATTATACAGACGCATCAAACGGATGAGTAGATCACTCTGTTTTCATCGAATAAATATTCGGTTGTCGGCAATTGTCATAGGAAATGTTTGCACATTCATGCTTGTGAAAGATTGGCAAACCTCTCTCGAACAGGCAGCAACATACCACACTAGCAGTATGTCTTTAGAGACAACGAATTCCATTAAATCCGATTCGAGCCTAATTAGGTTGAGAAAATTGCCAATATGCGATATAGCAGTCATGATCTCCCTTGTCAGTTTTTTTTTTTAAGGAAAAGATCAATTCTATCAGAATTAATCTCATCACTGGGACAGCGTCCATTTGCACCGTGGGGGGGATTCTTATCTCAAGTACGGAGGACATTTTCTCTGTGTATACTGTACAGGCGTGTCCGCTACTTCTAAAGCTTAATGACGTGGGACTAGCACTTGCCATCAAGTTATCTTTTTGTATAGCCGTCAGCAGAATGTTAGTCCTTTGTGTTTTTGTCAAAGCTGCCCTTGTCTTTGATGAGGGGAAGTTATAAATAGGAACAAACAGTAGAAGTAATGTTGCTTTAACTGATCCGTACATACATCACGAACACACGATTTAAAATCCGATAATATATAATACTCAAACAGAATTACATGTTCACCAAGTTAATATCATTTAAGCTGCTGAGCGAGATGAATATTTCGCTGCCAGAGAAAAATAGCCTTTAGGAACCAATCAAGATGAGGTGAAAAACAACACAATTAGTTTATCAGTTTGCAGACAATCACCGTTGGATAAGAGCAAATTGGATGACTTAATTACCGCTTTTCGAATCTTCAATTGTTCGGGAGGTCCTCTGGAAATACGGAAGATTTGTTCGTGCGGAAGGTTCACTGTACATAAAGAAAACTGCGATAAACACTGAAGCAACAGTTCTATCCGAAGTCCACAGAGGCAGCAGTTCTTTCCGAAGTCCGCATCTCTGTCCCAAGCAACATGCGATCCTGGCCTCCATGTTTACTGCTTGACCACATTAATCATGAATGGCATGTTAAAATTCCTGACATTTTCTTTGGTCAAATGTATGCAGTGGAGCTTCTGATATAAGGGCGATTGTGCCATAAAGACATGTACTGAATGAACTACAGTGACATTGTCAATATGATAACTATAATATTCCAGCTGCGTGTACGTTCTTTAGCTGGTTTATTCATAAATGAACGATTAGCCGTTAATATGCGGGCTAAAATATAATATCGGAATCGTGTATGAAACTAAGCTGGAAGTCACATTCACGTATCCTTGGGTATCGGATATCAGTCGATACTAAAGAACCAGAACAATTATTGGTATTAAGCCGCACAAATGTCAGGCCAATTGATTGAAAAGAGGTTGTGTTTTATTTGAGCAGGAAGGATATGTATGCCAAGGTCAGTTAATTAAACAGTCTTGTAGAATGTGGATAATTGGTCTTGAAATGTTTAGACACGAAAATACCAAGCCCATAAAAATACAAGGGTCACTGTTCGAATAGGCAATTAATTCTACCAAACACGTTAATCTCTACTGTGGTATAAACTTGTCATCGGATTATACGTTATTAGGTGAGACCGTGTAATCCATTTATAGGAATAGAAAAAAGACTTACAACTTGGAGAGGAAACCCAGAACAACTGATCCTAAAATTACTCCAGATGCTTTATCGCCATCACATTTAATATACATTCACACTAAAAACAATGAAAGGGTACAAGCCTCGTAGATGCTTAGTACGTCAACAGAATATTTATTTATGTAGGAAAACACTATCAAACACCACAGCACAGAGAGTAAAACCAGAGCAGCGACAACAGTGTGATTGTTGCTAAATGGCCCCTTGGATTATCGGTGGAATCCGGCCGCTTATCCATTTACCTAACTCAAGGTTTTATTCCAGCTACTCGTTCATATGCTTCAAAGCAGCAACGGACACACTCCTAGTATAATGCTTTCAGCAGAATTAAGTAAAGAAATGTTATGATGTTAGATGCAATTTATCAGAGGTTTTTGCTCTAGAATTGAGCAAAGAAAAATGCTAACCATGCTGCCCTGGTCTTTTACATGCCTGTATAGGTAATCCTATTCTAGCTAAGACATGCTTCAAAACTATCTCGCAGCTTTGGTTGGCAATTTCTACTACTACACGGTCTCATTGTCACAGTCAGCGGGAAAAAAAGACTTGTCATTTAGCATCTGTTCCACTGATTTACACCATTGCTAGACAGACTTGGCTTCGATCACAAGAGCCTGTAAAAGTGATATCGGTGGTAGCTGTGCCGCATTACAACGATCAACTTCTTGTAACATCCACATAGACAAAGTCGTGAAATTCGTTTAATCTTGATCTTATACATTAGCTCCACGATAATAGAGACTTGCAATGATAATTGATGCTACATGTATCTGTCTCTGACATAAATGTTTGCGATTTTATTGCCGTACGATTTGTGAAGCACTCTGATTTACTTTGTCGATTCGTGTTATGTCCTGTTTCTATTCTTCATAATCATAGCTTACCGAATTATTATCAGCTCAGGTTTGTTATGTATTCGGTTTCATTCGACAAGGTTTGAAGAGAAACGTGTAATTCAACACAGCTATTAATTCTGCTCTTTATGTATGATAGAAGCGACAGACACACCTCCGCCACGGTACTGCTTTGAATGTAACCATAGATACCGCATGTCTGTCTCGTGAGTTTGCCATGTTTGGATTACACACGACGGGACGAATGCATAAAGAAACGGACTAATTATACTGTGGGTTAAGCTATTCTGAGATTTTTCATCTCTCTCTACCTGGTAGCGAAATGTAATCATCCAATGCATAAGAATAAGCTCATTTTACGGTATAGCGTTATTCCATGCTAGGGAAATGCAATAGTTGAGAAAATCTGTTGTTGAATACCCGTGACACACCAATCTGATCAGAGTCACGACTGAGTTTGATAAATGATCCGAAGCGTTCATCATGGCTGAGTGATTAAGGTGCTTGCCTATTAACTCTGGCCTTGGACAGAGAATCTGTAGATTCTCTTCTCTCATAGAATGTTCATGGCACAGTCCAACGTTTGATGAACGCCAATTTATACAGATGAATAATTGTTGCGGTCATTATGTGCTCAAAAAATGTATCTTGTGCAACGAAGTTTATCATTAACGCAGTACTATATTTCAAGTCATTTCAAAAAGTATTTCAAGAAACCTCTTTACAGGATAAAAACTTGATGGTGGTGTCAACTACAATATTGCATTCGGCCTAATTCCACATCTTAAAGCTGCCTCCTATAGTATAATAATATAATAGGTATAATTTACACCAGCAAATCTGGTGTATTTGCAGAATAGAACAGGTAATCCAATCCCTATGCATACCACCGTTACACTACAGTTTTCCTTACACAAGCTTTATGTACACCATCTGCAGTGTTATACCTCTCTTATTCCACTTTTAGGCTTCAGACCCCGGTTAGCTCCTGTGATTGCCAAATTTGTATTGAACACTGCATGTCTCTCTCATGTGTTTGTTATGTATATTTGGACAGACTTGTGTCCTTAAACCAACTTTGAACTCTGGTTCCCAGTATAGCCTTGGTGTGAATTTGTTTCATCCGAAAAAAGAAAAACAGTCGTTTAGCATAGCAAGAAGCGTCTAAAATGTGCGATACAATTGCAGTTAAAATATCGTTGCAGTTATAAGCCAGTCTTTGATACTTTGATACCGGTACCTTGATACTTTCAAGAACGGAAAAGACAATGCGTCTGCCATAATATGAGTTGATGTTTTAGAAGTGCTGGATGTTCTATGATGGAGATTTTGTAGGGTTCAGAATGAAGACACAGAAACTTCAAACGGCAATGAATGTTCACTCGCACTCTCGATTGTGTATATAGAAGGAACATTGTGGTAATGTCACCTAGTAGTAGATCAAGGGTACCATATTTCATAGCTATTGATTTACTGGGAGAATTTACGCTGAATGAATTATAAGTAAACTGTCAAGGCGTATATATACGCACTGCGTCATGCTGCTTTTGTCTGGGGTGTTGTCGTTAGTATAGAGCTTACCATTCCTTTGGGATCTATCATTTACATAACTTGTCTCGTACACTGTTGCGGTATTTATAAATTAATCATCTGCTTATAGGATTGTTGGCTTGTCACTGAAAATCAGCCTAGCACTAAGAAACGGAACAATGGAGAAACACACAAGTGGTACAAGAATAAAGCCTCGCGGAATATGAATGATGAAACCACACTATAGTCCACAGATACCTAGGAGCCATAGAAAAGGTAGTCATGAGTCATGATATCGTAAGCATCGCTTATAAACAAAGTATACATAAAACATTTACCCGGTGGGATTTTGCACATCTAAGCGGCTGACGACGTTTTGTTGTGTCTCTGATTGTGTAAGCTGTGCATTATAAGGCAGTACTTGGCTCTGACGAAGAAACGTTGGATTAATATGTAAACGATATCGGTGTAAAATGTAGATCAATCTAACTGGACTCAATAAATTGTGCATGCTTGTGACAAAACTAAGACATTCATTGAGAGAAAGTGACAGGACTTGCAATTCATGACGGGTTCAAAGCCCCATCCTTATCATAGTAGAGGGGAGGCCTCCGTGACCTAGTGCTTAGCGTGCTATCACAGCAGGATCACCCAGGAAACGCTCACCAATCAGTTTGGTGTGAGCTCAAGTCCAGCTCACCCTGGTTTCCTCTTCAGTCGAACGTGGGAAGGATCAGCCTGACGGGATTTACGATAGGCATTCAGTACGTGAATATTCAATTTAACGTCTACATATTTAATCATAACTTTGGTCTACGAGCCCGAAATTAGTCTCTAATAAATAAATAACTGTCGTTTCCACAGCCTTCTTGTGATGAGTAAATGGTGGCTTTTATCTAGCTTATGGTAATGCTTCAAAGAATTTTGCAGGTCGGTGACTGCAGGTCACACATTAATTCTCAAAACACCAGACACACTGTTATGGTCATACATAGGCGTCTAGACTATACAATAGGTATTATTTATACCTCATAGAGTGTTTCTTGGTTCCTTCTGGCCAATACAAGTAGCCTTCGTTCAAACATATAGAAGACCTCGGCGATTTTGAAAACTTGAAATAGTGCACAGGTTGAACTTGATGAAATATGGATGGATATTTAGCTGTGGGATGATAGACAGATCGGGGCTTTTTTCGGGCTGCTTTCTAAACATTTTAAATGAGTGGACAGGTTGGGGAGCTTGGCTGTTTTTCATCAAGGGCTGTCTCATAGCATACATTATATGTATAAGGTATTGACTATGCATTTTCAGGATTGAATAGAAACATTGTTAATGTCATGGATCGAAAAGGTCATCTCTTCATATTGCTGTCTAGGGCTCGGGGGTTCAAAACTGGTTTTTGACTTAATAGCTAGATTTAACTTGAAACCAAGACATCGACGAACATCAATGACAAGCGGTTAGAACTGCAGATTGGTGTACATGCACAATATCAGTGTCATTTTGTGAGTAAGTAAATAAATGACTTCGTCCATTGGGTAACAGAGATCGTTGTCAAACCAGTTTTATAACCAGTCTTTTGACATTAGTAGGTTAATACATGGGTATACGATTGAGGATTGCATGTTTATATAAATAATGGGACATTTCGCTTTTCTTTAGTAACAATCTGAACATGTGAATTGCAGGTAAACACATGCTATGGAAACTTTTCTTCGTGGTTTTCTGTCAGTTTTTTGGATTGAAGAAGTATAATACATGTAGTTAAATTCTCTCATTTCATCAAATGTAAGCCATTTCTAGGACAACTCATGGTAAAGTATCCAAAAAACTTGAAACCTTATCACCATGCCCTTTATCAAAGCTATCGGCCTCGATAGCACAGTTGATAGAGCGTCCGCTTCGGGAGCGGTAGATCCAGTGTCAATCCTGGGCCGGGTTACACCTAAGACCTTAAAAAGAAGTTATAACTTCCTCGCTTGGCGTTCAGCATAAAGGGGATAGTGCAACGAATGGTTGACCCATATCGTATAATGGCTTGGGCGAGGTAGATTACTTTCTTTCAATGTCTTATCAGTGAAGCAACACTTGATAAAAGAGCGGTGGAAATCCGTCCTGCAACAAGGAGGCACATTACATGCACTCCAAGGAAGCCCAAGCACTCACTCACTCTTTAACAAAACTTAACTTCAGGAACAGGATGGTTATTGCCTGTCATTCAAGAAACCGAAGAAAAAGTTCTGTTTGAAACCGGCCATTTGAGCAGTTCTTTTGTGCAACACAACCAATATAAGAAAAAATAACATGCTGTTACGTTAGCACTTTATATTACAAAACTCCCATCATCTCATCAAGATTATACTCAGAGCAGTGCATAAATCTTTTATTTTCACGCTATCTGGCATTTTTGTTGTCAACATTCTTGCTTCGTCGCAAAAACATGAATGCACTCCGAAGAAAGTTACATTGAACGAGCTAACCTCTGGAGAGAACTCCGTTGCATTTGATGGACAATCAATTAAATTGGTCGAAGAACCCTGGTGTTAGTTTTTTCAAGTTTCCAAATGATTTGGCGTGGATCAGAAGGCGTGGATTTACAGCGGGAAGGCGGTAGGATTTTGTACCTACCAAAAGCAGCCGTATCTGCTCTCGCCATTTTTTACAGCTGAAGGTTAGGAGAGGAATACAGGTGAATTTCCACGAGGGCTTCTGCACACAGTAATTATAAAATTATACTAACTGAACTGAAAACTGATAGATAGTAAATCTCTGTACACTAAGGCTGACGTCTACATCGTGCATGCATTTGTACTGTACGTATCTACACACCCCTATTGGCTATTAGCATGTACCGGTTGTGGTCATCGCACACAGATATGAATTTAGAATCCCTCGGGGAATAGATTGATATTTATTCTAAAGTGGAAAGAAGGAAAGAATAGCAAATGAATATTAAATCTGAAGATAAACACATGAAAAGTACATTTTGACACAGGATAAAGCTATAGCTTTAATAGCGGGGCCTACCGAGCAGCCGACTGGAGATCGGCTATGGCAGTAAAATTACTTAACACAAAATCCGTGCGTACCATCTCTTTGTGGGAACTGCACAAAGAACTGCACTACACGTTGTAATATTGATACCATCATATTACAGCACTGACACCAACACGTTATAGTACTGACATCAACACGTTACAGTACTAAGACCAACATGTCACAGTACTAAAAGCAACACTTTACAGTGCTGACACCAACACTTTACAATACTGACACCAACACCTGATATCAGCACATTGCATTACTGACACCAACGCGTTGTTTATACCGACACCATGATGTCGCAGTACTGACATTCTATTGTCATTCTTTTGACACCATTACGTCATAGTACTGACACTAACACATCACTGTACTTACACCAGCATATCACAGTACTAACACCAACAACATTACAGTACTGACACCAGTATGTCACAGAACTGACAGCAGTACGTGATAGTAATTGACACAAAAAACGTTGCAGTGCTGATACATACACGTCACAATACTGACACCAACACATTACAGTACTGACACCAGCATGTCACAGTACTGGCACCAGTACGTGACACTACTGATACAAAAAACGTTGAAGTGCTGATATATCCACGTCCACAGTACTGACACCAACACATCACAGTACTGGACACCAGCATGTCACAGTGCTGGCACCAATACGTGACAGTACTGACACAAAAACGTTGCAGTGCTGATACATACACGTCCACAGTACTGACCAACTACCCTGATGTGTAATAGTGGGCTATGTTTCAAAGATCAACTGTTCTGTCAAATAAATTTCTTAAGACACGAAAATGAAGTCTTACAATTCACTGCAGTAATACAATATAAACCTGAGGCTATTCGTAAAATGATACATTTTTATCAAGTCCAATAGTTTTAAAATACCGATTGGTCATATCGTGTCCGACGCTGAAACACTAAAACATTCAACCGTGGACTTGAATGAATGACTGCTAGCTTCACAACTCCGTCGCTCATATTTATAGGCTAACGTAAAAGAAAATTGTGGATGGTTTCATCGTAAACATGTTTACATAACCGGTACATATTTGCAGAATGTATACCCTATGTACAATGACACTAAACTCATAAATACGGAAGTGTCGAGAACGTTTGGATTGAATTACATTACAGGCTGTAATTTAAACAAATGGGAAAATTTAGGACAGACAACGACTCGGGAAGAAATAAAAAATATAATACAATGTTTAAAGATGGGGTTCGTAAGATACTGTAATGAGGTTTCTACCATGAAGTCAATATTAAGTACGCGAGAGAACCAGAAATCGTTATTTGATGGCCAGCTGTTCAGACAATCCTTAAATATTTAAACCTTGTAACCATCCTGGCACAGGGAGGGTAATATTGTTATCCACTTTTTCGGGCATCAATGATAAATCAATACAAGATCAAAGAATCTGTCAACGCAAAGCAATTTTCTCTCTCTCTCTTTACCGCTTCATTTCTCAAATTCGAACTAGTTGGATACTTTCCATTTTCTTAATGAATCCTTTTGAGGAAAAATGTTTACTTTGTCTGTCGGTTCGGAATTTTACAGATTTCCAGTAAATAAAACTTTGAAGATTTCCAAAGACAAATTTTTTGATCGACTTTGTCAATATTAGAATGAATCGGATCAGTCTTAAGAGCAAAGAAAACATTAAACTGAAGTATATATGAGATGAAAGACCATTAAAAACTGTCCGAGAAAATAATGGGGTTTCTTTTTAAAATATTAATAAACCTATCTTGTCCATCTTGCTCTCGAACTTGATTTATCATTTATTGTGCTATGTCCATACGTTCCTTAATCAATACACATCCACAATAACTACCTAAAATGAGACATTCTATAAAATGGACATTTCTAAAGTATTAATTTTTAAAAAAAAATATTGCGTGAAATCGGATAGAAACACAAAAAATATCCAATGATCACGGGAGTGTGCACACTCTGACAGAGCTGATTCGGCGTATCATGATCAGATTATCTGACAGGGTAGGCCAACATTTCAGTTTGCCCCTTGGCATGTGGAGTATTGTACTGTGTCTTGTCGACGATCTTAATAATTATTTTGTGATTTGTGCAGAATTTTCGGTATTATTGTCTAATAGAGGATAACTGGAATATGGAAACTTAACATTTTTTTCACCTAGCTTCTCATTTCCTTCTTTCAAGCGATGCCTAAAACGAATCAGTCCGTTTTTCATCCATCTGTGCGCCTGGCTTCGACTATTGATTTGAAACACTTGTCTTCTATTGTTCTAAAAATACGGAGGTCAGGAGCCTGAAGTGAAGGCTTCTACTGAGGCTCGCGGCTGTCATAGAAGACCTCTATACCTACACAGATAAATACTTCTTGGCGTGGATCCAGGCGCGGCTTTCTACACGGAGACAATCGTCCAGGGAAAGCTAAGCAACTCGTTGTTACTTTGTTCGAATACACATTACGTCCTTAGTTTGTACTTTGTACTTAGGTTCGTATTACAAGCTCGTCTACCGTGATCTTCGTAATTAGCTTGGAGTTGGTCCAGACAAGCTGCTACACTTCATCCATTATATCAGTATAAAGGTTTCCAGGGAACACTATTTTGTTTCGCACTTCGACATCCTTCCTTCCATCTAACTGCCTTTGTTGCTTAAAACTCACATGGTTTTGTCAGCTTATCATTTATTCTTTCACAGAAAGAATATATACGATAATAAATAGAGCAAGAGACAATACAGTGTATCGGACCACGCCAATGGCCGCGAGTCCAGATAACAGCGTTAGTATTCCAAGGAGAAATACACACCTCCAGATAGTTTGTGGCAGAAAACCTATTGGCAATCGTCAGTTCTTGTAAGGGTACCGTTAATTTTTGTTTCATATTTTAAAGGAACATAATACTGACCCCATCCTTATTCAGATCAGCCAACATTACGCAACGTTTGTCATTTTGCTGCTCAACACAAGTCGCGCGATCCATAGCGATTCGACCTCAGCAATTGATTGTAACAGGTGCGTAATACACACTGGACCTTCAAGTCACATCTCCCTGTCTCTCGTTTCGATACTCTACAGTTCGAGTAAAGCATTCTTTTCGACAGCGGCCATTGCGGTCGAGAGTTCAATTCCAACTCTCGCTGATTCGGTCGCAGCTCTTTAGAGTTGTGTTAGGCACCCTCAAAGGGCTTTTGCTGTATTCGGGCTTTATCCACCTACTTCCTGTATATTGTATATTTTCCCACCTGCTGTTAAAAGTCCTACCATTTTTTGAAAACAGTAATTTTGACTTTAACCGTATATCTATACAGCAGTGGTGTAAAATAAATATATATAGTACCCACTAGTATATATATATACAGAACAAATTGACGTAGCTATGTACCCATATACTAAAATGACTGTTGAGATTATTAATTGAGTTACGCAAATTTAGTCCCTATGTATACCAATTGCTGTATATTTACACCTCTAATATAGAAAAACTAGTAAATTCATGGTTGCCATCACGTTTATGTTTAGCTGTCAATTTACAGCAGTTTTTTTAAATTATATTTTTAAAAGTGTATAATTGCCATCAATAAAGACAAATAATTTTGAGCTTATCATTAAACTCCAGTCAAATAGGTGAATAAATATGATTCATAGCAAAGCCATTGCGAGCATTCCATTACCAATCTGGGACCTAAGCCTAAGGCCACAGCACGAGTTTTGCCCTGGAGAGAAGACAACACAATATTCTTTATTCCATAGTGGCATGTCGTCTTCATCAGACCTAAATTTCCTTGAGCACGTCATTTTAATATCCAAATTATGAGAACTCAAATCTGCTGCTAATTGAATTAGTCGATTAGTCTAAGTGTTTATCATCACAATAACTATAAGTGTCCATGGCTTCGCTACAAGATATTAGTCACTATAATTAAAAAATTTATTGGCTATTGTTGCCGACATTGGATGGTCGCCATCTCGGATAGTTGCACACAACACGAATCCCTTCATTAGTCCAATGGCCCACTTAAATGTTCTGGTGCGCGCTTGGCTTTATGTCATATTAAAACGACTGCAGAATCGATCGTCGTAAAGTTGTCTTGTTGGCGTGAGACTACAAAAAACATTTGTGCAATACAATTCCAGTGCTTGTGAATGACAAGAAACATTTCTAAGAAAGGCAGCAGCTGAAAACCTTGCAGTTCAGAAGACTAGCAACGTTGTTTTTTACCTCTGAATGTAAACTCAGGTACGTTGATTTTGAACAGGCAATAGAGCAGCATTTGATGCTGACACATAAATAAATACCGGATTAATATGTACGCAATGGGCTTTGTAAACCTAGAGCAAACCTTTATCCAAGATCTGATTAAAGGATGCATCACCACATCTTGGTGAAATCAATACATTATCCTTACTTATTCATTTATTTATTTATTTGGTCGGTGTTTTACACCGTACTCAAGAATATTTCACTTATACGACGGCGGCCAGCATTATGGTGGGAGGAAACCGGGCAGAGCCCGGGGGAAACCCACGACCATTCGTAAATTGCTGTCGAACCTTCCTAGGTACACAATGCATTATGCAGCAGATAGATACAGGCCTGTGGGACCAATGTGTGTGTGGCTTTAGGTCAAACAGTTAATTCTGAGCATAGCTTTGTTTAAATGGCCTTCAAGGTTTATCAGTGAAGCTAAACATTCGTTACAGCTTGAAATACATAAAGTTTGTTTCGGTGATTTCGTAAAGCAGATACAATGCACAAAGAGGAGATTAGTCTGTCGGAGCTCGTTGACTGGAGCTCATCCTGGTGGGATTTACACGAGGTACTCAGTCTGCGACCATGCATTTACTTCACACCGATTTAGCTCGTTACTTCAGTCTACGAACCCGCCAAGTTTCCGTGGAATAAATAACGGTCATCTCCACAACTTTCCTGTAATGAGGAAAGCTTGGCTTTTGTCTACCTCACGTGACGCGTTCAACGGATTTTACAGGTCGATAACTGTATAAAACATATCAATTTCCCAAACCACCCACACAATGGATCACGCCACCTATAGTTATGTCTTCATATTTAAACACCAAAGTACAATTTTTGAAGTGTATTAGATGTAAGACCTATTTAATCTTTACTCTAGACTCCAGTCTAATTAGCTTTTGGTTGAGATGAGACTGTTTAAGATTTAAGCCGATAACTTAACTTTGAACAAAATTTTGTACACCCGACTCCAAGGTTAAGTAACGGAATCTAACGATTACAAAGTATCCGTTTCAATTATGAAACGTAACGAGAGAGTTAAAGTGCTGATATTTTTATGAGGCACACTGCCCTTGCTAAACTCCGCCCACTTCTTAGATTTGTTTATATTTTAACCATACACATTAAATTTGGCGCCTATATAATTGTCACCAACATATTTCACGGACTAAAATGTTCTCAGTGCGTTAAATCAAACTGTACCGTACATATACAAATTCACAAACAGTTCTTCGTAATGTTCAGACAGTTTTTGACATAAAAGTATAGTAAATCAGCTCTGTATGACGATATCGAGAGACTGTGTGTCACCAATAGTAAGAGATTTCCGCCTTAACTCAAGTGACAATCCGAATTCCATGTGAACAAAAGCTTTAGAAGCAATTCTTCGTGAAGTTTAATGAGCCTTATGCTCAGTGACATAAACGTATAGTAATTCACTTCTGTATCACAACATTTGCAGACTAAGTTTAATCAGACAGAGATCTTTTCTGGCCAAACTCATGTTTAAGCACAGAAGACACTCATGTGTCTTGTGTGCTTAAACAATGAATGTAGTATAATACAATGATTTCTTTAGCTAAAATTTGATTGATATCTGGTCCTATTGCCTTTCATCCAAAATTCGATTTAGGTCGTATCAAATGATCAATTAGTTTTGTTTTATCAATATTAAAAAGCTTAAATAATGATTTAAGTACAATACTGAGTGAAACTCTCGCGAAAAGGCTTAAATATTAATGAAACAAAAAGCCAAAGAGTGTGAAAAGGGAAGATGTAGAAGTTTTGTCACAGTTCAGTCTGGATGAGATGATGAAATTTCTCTAAACGTGAAGCACAGAATTAATTGAGCTTCGAGAAAATCTACACTAAACAAGCGAGCCTTTAGGGAAAATCTCACTGCATTTGATGGACATTCTGTCAGATTTGTCTGTCACGCTTTCACATTAGTGATATGTCAGACGCAACATGCACTTATTCTTATAAGCCTCTTAAACTTGTAAAGCTTAAATCTGGAATATCAAGCGTGAATAATTTGTGAGAACTGATTCGGGAAAGGCGCTCAGATCACTAGATCTTGAATCCGTGCGTGACCAGAATGACATAACGGTACTGTGGCATAACGATCTTCTGGTGACTAGATTGGACAACAACCCCTAATGCAGTGATACGCTCTGCTCACGCGACAGGGGCTACACTGATCAACCTCAACACTGAAGAAACACTTAAGCGTGTTTGTCATATGTACTTTCCAAACGGCGAATGCATTCCTGTATAGAGTGTCTATTTTTTAATTGAATTTGTTTAGTTTCGCTGTTGATATCATGGTATTCTCTTTGTCTTGTCATTCTAATTTGTATACACCTGTATGTGTGTAGAAAAAATTCTTTGAATGAAGCAGGAACATTTTCCTTTGTCCTTCCGTTATGGGCTGCATTTATTTCCCTGATGCAGTCATCCACAGGCCTACGCATGTCAGTGTCCTGCGACGAGAAATGTCGTATATATAGGCGAATGAAATAAATCGGCATGAAGAATTCGAGTAACGGGTCGGTGAATGCTTTGAAAAAGTACATGTTGTGAGTAGAGACGATGGCGTAAGTAAATTTTGGTAGGTATTTTGTTTTCCGAAAGTAAATGTGTTAAAAACATGTTAAAATGAAGGAATTGTTCACAACGTCTTTTTCTGGCTTATCGTCAATGGACACAATAGAGGGTAGGTAATCACGCATGCTAAACTTATTCGTACGGCCTTCTTTGAAATGTTGACGATTTAACATAGGAATGCCTGGACAGATGTTGTTTAAACTCCAATGCCTTCATGACCATACAATTTATCAAACCTTACGGTATACCAGAATAACAGATGACTTGATGTTTGGGGCTTTAGTCTCGTAGACACATATATCAATTCACTGCACATGGCGTCCAAATGACCGTCAGGTAACGGAATCGTTAAAGGTTTGAAACATAACCTATAGGCACGATGACGTATCTATATTCTGTTAGTTAGTGGGGTTTTTTTCTCTTAAATTTGGCTTGTTTAAAAATGCACAATATATCACTCTTTCACAAATGTGCATAAATGAATTGTTTTCGAAATTTCGGATTGTTTTGGCTTTGATTTTAACTCATTCCACCTTGAATACACTGTATGGATTTAAGTGAATAGACACAAAAGAGGGAATGTACATGCAACCACGCACCTTAAACTTCTGCGTAGGCCTACAGCCTTTTTGAAGGGTGGGGGTGGGGGAGCAAAACAGTATGTGGACACATATGACTACACATAAACTCCAAAAGGCAAAAGTGAACACCAATAAAAGTCCCCTGGTACCGCTTTGTCCATTCGTGTGTAGCTGGAACAAGAAGAAAATGTTGTACTGTTCTCATTTTGTACTAGATCAAAGCATCTATATTCATATGTGTTGTATGTGTCCACCTATTTGCAGATTTACACTGAATTAATTATAGATTACGGTATATTCTAGGCCTTTCTGTAACTAGAATAGGTAAACTAATTGCGGTTTGAAGTTCTAACTAAAGGTCTCTATTGCCGTGTGAACAAACTGCGTCATCCTGTTTTTAATTAGCCGCTGTCATTACGATACGGTTTGTTCCAGCTTTAAAGGACTATTCTCATATACTCTGGTTATATTTATATATAAATCATGTATGCGGTTGTCGGCCTGTGATCGTAAATCAGTCTACCAAAAGTCAAATAGAGTGATACAAATGACACAAAGTTGAAAGCCGAACAGAAGGGACGGTAGAACTTCACTTATCCACAGATACTCTGTAACTATTGAAAAGGTACGCGACGTGATGCGCAGGAAGCTCTTCGTGTTCATTAATCGGTTGTCTTTGTGTCGGTCGCTACACTAATATAGCTAGACCGAATCGATATAAATCATCGCAGAATACAGCCATCAGACACTTTGAGGATAACTTGGTAAAGCAATGATTTATTCACCTTGGTTGTTATAGAAAAATAACGCTCTAAATGTATATAGAAAGAGCAAAAAAGGTGAAATATTTACTTATATATTCTATAATTGACTATTCTTTGATGACGTGTTCACGACTTTCTACTTAAATAATGGTTGACAGTTTTTTCGGGTAAATCACCGACTTTTGGCAATACACTGGCAGGGTTTTTTACGTGCAACTTACAGGCAATCCTTACCATATTTGTAGAAGACAATTGGTCTTCAGTGAACAGTGAACTGTGCAAACGGCAATGTCAGACCGCTCCATGTCACCGAGGCTCCATGGACAGCAACAGCAATTCTCCGCCCAAGGTCAGGACTAAACCCGCGGCTTGTGTTTCCAAACAATTGAAACTCAAAGACTTTAACCACTAGACTAAGGTGAAAACACATATTATTTATTAAGGAGTAATTCATGCTCCACATTTAGCCTACTGTCTTTTCTTATTTATTTATAAATAAAATCCCAAAGGAACCCACTACCATTGCTGACAGAACTTCCCACGTATGGCCGCAGAGGAAACCAGGTGGACTTAAATTCACAGCAACCGCATTAATGCGGGTCATTAATCTGGGTCATTGCTCCGCGCTGGCACGCGAACAACCTCGGCCACGGAGGCACCCTACTATCTCTTTCTTTTAAACAAAACTTGCATTGGCTTATCGTGTCAGCAAAATGTTTCTGCTGGTGAATTTAGTAAACTGCATTTCCATTTTGGTAAATTGTCGTTGAAATTGAATAAACTGTCGTTGGAATTTGGTAAATGGTGACTGATTCCCATACTCACTGGGTTCCAAGCAAAGAAGTGTCATTAACTCGATCAGCGAGGGACATGACGAAATAAGCATACAAGGAACGACTATATACTCTGGTTTGAACATTCCTTGAACATTTGCTCGTGTCTATTGTTCTCTAACCACCATCAACATTATACTTTGCTCTACATGCAGACAGACGTTAAATGAAGCGCGTGACATCAATGATCAATCGCCCAAAAATTAACAATGTTTGGACGATACACACTTCAAAGGGAATTAGACCCAGTTATTAAATGTATCAACAGGAAGCTGACGGCTCTATTCATATTTGTGTTCTGTAATCATGATTGTAACAAACACTGTCCTGTGTGCGCAAAGTCATAATCATCCATCCATTTATTCCTGTCTGAGGTGACCTGTAACGGAGCTTTCGTAGACAGAAGTCCATTACGTTCTCATTCTAATTTTACCAGTTAATTCCCTTCGGTTTAATTGCACAAGGCAATGGAGCAAATGGATTATGGCGAACATGCCAGATTAATAAACATAAAATTTTTGACGAACATAAAATAAGAAATCAGTTTTGTTAAAACAAACATCGTCAGGTTGAAACAAGACCGTTAAATGTATGACGTGCCATATACAAACTCGGGACTCCTGTCCATTCGTCGTTCTCACTCAAGTGATGTTGGTTAAGTGTTTTTGTTGCCCTATCCTTGGTCACTTGAAAACTGACTGTAAATCATCATTTGGTAAAAGTAACGACTGGGCCATTGTTTACACGGACTAGTAAAACCGAGCCAAATTTGCACTGGGGCTCTGGAGAATTTTCCGCATAAAATCGATTCTTCTTTGACTTTCAAAGAGAACCGAAGAATAAAGCCACTTACAACGTACTGATTGCCATTATTTGTATTTGGTTCAACAGGTCGATGAAGATCATTTATAACCGCTTTGAAATGAAGATCGATATTACACAATCAATATCGGTGACCTGTAGCGGTGAGTAACTGTTTAGTCATAGTTCTATAATCATGGTATAATCAAGCCGAATCCTGGTTAATTTCGTGGTCTCGGGCATCCATATAGCCCACATTGTTATATACTAGTAGTTCAAAAAGATGGACGGTGGACCCGATATTTTAAATGTTTCAAGTGCGCAAATTGAAGTACATGTTGTCTGAGCTCACAGAGATTGGCGTGTTTGGAAAAGGTCAACGGAACAACAAGCTTGCTGAACATGCGAACAGTGGCGTTCAGTTCAGATCAATCGACTCTTGGCTTAGATTTCAACGACAGCTTCATATCAGTATACCGATTCCATAGGATAACTACGTGTGATCATTTGCCAGTTATTACACTGTCGTCGGTGTTCTGGTTTTACTGTCTATAGTGTAAGTCTTTTATGTTAATGAAAATGTCAAATCTAACAGGTGAGAGAAAATTTTTTAGCGGGGATGATGGTGAGGGGTAGACTGCTTCGGCTCGTATTACAAGTCCTTGTTCAGTTAGGTCAAGAATTACAGTTTATGGTGGGGTCTGAATAAAATTTGTGCAGGAAACCACCAACATTTTGCAAGACGCGTGACATTTACTATATTGGTAGAGGAATCGGGAGAAGCTGTGATCAAACCCGGGTGGGGTTATATCAAAGACTTTAAAAATGGTACTTTCGGCTGCCTCTCTCGGCGCTCAGCACTAAGAGGTTAGAGCAAGGAAACAGCAGTGGTTGGTCCGGTTTTAGTATATAGTGACTTGATGGGGTGTTATGTTTGGTGTCTTCGGCATGATACTCCAGTGGCCAGAGCACTGGAATCACAGATATATCTGGAAAATTCATGGACCAAGAATGGTATTAAGCATACCTTTCTTGTGACCTAGGGAATGAAATGCAAGCACCCTAACCATTTGGCCACTACCTACATGGATTGGGACCAGAATTCCAGTTTTGTTAGGTATTGTTGGTGAAGAGCGGCATTTTCTCAATGCTCTATCCGGTTTCGTCCTCAATCGACCCCCCACCTCCACCACCACTGTATTAAGGTAAGCGCTCTTTTCGCACAGGCTCTAACGATCTAGTCATTGCAATTATATAATAATTGAGTATAAAAATGTGAGTTATGACTTTTTTGATTGAGTCACTTGTGGTAATGTCTAATCTATTATAATGTAATATTTCTCATTTTCATCATGTTTCTGTTGTTCTATTGAATTTTATTACGTCTATTGAATTTCCTTCCCACTAACTTTGGATACGGCCAATCCATTCCTATTGATTTACGATCTATCTTAAAAATACCTGTTTAGAATATTAGCCGATATCTGTGTGTGGGCGGGAGTGACGTTGAAAAATTTAACCATAAATGATTGCACCTAGTAACCTGTTTGCTAAACACGTTTTTTTTTTTGTTCATAGATCTTCTCAGTTCGTTGCTGATTTCTTGGGTTAATCTTCGTTAATGGCCTCTGGTAGCATGCTCAGTTTGTTGTCGCCTAATATATTGTCCCAATAAACGACGACACTTTAACCAATTAAGCCAAGCGTTCAAATTCAAGCAACGCCATTTCAGATGCTGCTTTATATATGGATGTTTATCAAGTCCCTGGGGATATGGTTATCTCCTGCTCCTTTCCGGTACTCCCAATCATAAACCTGTAAGCCAGATAATTTTGATGTATAACACCAATCAAGTAAAAAACTACATTAATGACTAAGCTCTCCACCAACACCAAAGTGGGATATTTTACCCTCAATCTTAGATTGCCGCGAACTATACTGAAGGCTTTGCAATTTTTTATCACGCTTACTCACGCTTAACATAACCTTACTAACTAAACCTCACACTATTGACCCAAAGCAGTCGGTCACGAATGGGGGAGGCATCACTGAATTACGCATGATATCCTATCCTCTAAGGCCCATTCTCGCTGTGAACGGTAAAGGACAACCTCCATATACCACTTACGGCCTAACGAATGCGGTCCCCTCCATACTGGCTATACAAGTGACTAAACCACGGTTAGAGGAAAGCTGTTTATCAACACCATTACGTGACGATCGCGGGTTTGGGTTACAGTAGAACACTGTGCATGATGAGTCACATACCGGATGCCGTGTGCTGGGCTCTCCAGTGTTAGCCAGATCACAGTTCACAATTAAAGCACATAGTTTTCTTCCCACCACAGTGATGGCCACCGTCTTGTAAGTGAAATATCCTTGAGCACGGCGTAAAACACAAATCAAATACCCGGATACATAAATAAATAAATTCCGTGCACATTCCGTGGTCAATGTTTGTTGTCAACAATCAGCGTTAAAGGCACAGAAAAAACTAAAATGAAGTATGTATCAAATGAACGATCATTAAAAACTGTCCAATGGAAGAGTTGGATTTAATTTTACAATGTATTTAACCTAGTAAAATGCAATGAAATATTTTGTTTTATGGTGACCATTTCTGACCACAGTGGGACCACTGACGTCACCTAAGGTTTTTGCTACTTGACACATATTAGACTGCTACATTTCGTCATTCAAAATGCTTACACATACAGATCCGTGAATGCATTCACTGATTTTATCTTGAAACGAATTATTTCGGGCAAAACGTATACATGTGACGTAACTAATACATTCTGGGTCACAACAAACCAGCGTAGAATCTGATCTTGCAACACAATTTTACTCAGCTACAATAATTCTAAAGAAAATAAATCCAATTATTTTCCTGGACAGCTTTTAATGATCTTTCCCCTGATATATACTTCAGTTTAGAATGGTCTTTGCCTTTAAGCCAACGTGCTCGTGTTTAATTTGTCAAACATCTATGTATATTATAATCATTTGACGTTTCCGATGGGCTTCATCTTTGTGCGGTTAGTTCGTTTTCAAGTAGCTATAATGATGGGTGCTTACGTTGACTGAAAAACCAACTCAACCAACAGACATACTGTGACTAAAGACTGATACACAAAATAAACGACACAATGGCACAAGACCTATATCTATGTAAGCTTGTTTACCTTCCAAGTAAGGTCTTCAAGTACAGTATGTCATGTATCTAGATTTCATCGTTTTAGTTCAGAAGGTTGCTTGCTGCTCCTGAATCGAAACGTGAATCTCGGACTTGATTATATCCGAAGTGGTTTCTCAGCCGTTCATACTCGAGGAAAGTAAAACCTGAATATGGTAGCTGGTAGCATAAAGAATGCCAGTCTTCGCAGAAGGTTCTCGTTCTTTACTTGACGTTCTCGGACAGTTACGAGGATAATAAGAAGGGTTATATTTTGTAATAAAAAGACTTCTAAAGCGCTTTTTATTACTTCCTAAACTGATTAAGAATTTTATATTACGTAAAAATGATGATATATGACATGAACATTGCAAATAATATGCTCTCTGACCGTGTTTGTCGAACTCAATTAACTGCCTTTCATGAAGCCCCATAAATCTGTAATAAAGCAACATGACTTTAAAAGCAAGTGGGAAACAAAGCTTTTTGAAGCAAACCGAGACATGGGCCTACATGCTAAGGGTACAGACTTTCTCCTTGAATGCTTACCGAAAATGGGGCTCATTAGCGCATTGACAGCTGCTACACAAGTGGCCATGCAAGAAAACTTCCAGACTGAAGATTTTTTTATTGTCTCAAAGTTGTTCCACTGCACATCTGTCGAGTATACGCATGCAAAAACCAACGTTTTTCCACAACGACGTGTCAGTGCAGTTAATTGATTTCGATATATAATGTATGGAAAAGAAAGTTTGAGCTAGGGGAAGAAACACAAAAATAAGCTACTGATGATTCCCTTGTTTTCGTCTTTTATAAACAGGCCATGTTTAAAGTCTTGGCGTAATTAGGCAACGTCATTTACGAGAAAAGTTACAAAAAAACTGATTTACGATGTTTTGTGAAAGTGGCCCCAGTACCAAGGTCTGTCTTCGCTTTCTTCCATAGTTACGCATCATAACTGTTGAAAAACAACTTTCAGAAGATGTATTAAAGGTTTCAACACATAATTCGCCATATTTTTCAGTTATATCTTTATTCTAATATGCTTAAATCCAGATCGTTAAATAGTATAGCAATTTATACGCCTGATAGCACGATGGCTGAAGAGGTACTCCAAAGTAATTCTAATTATGCCATGGTTGATTTTCACAAATAAGGTAGATACAGGTTTACAATTATCCAGAATCACAGACTAACCAGCTCAGTCCCGATTTAGGTTAGATCAGGTTAGGTGTCACTGATATTACAAACTGTTTGTTTGGGGTTTCTTTTCGTCTTATAAACGTCGCCATCAGTGCTGGGAAGCTTGGTTATGCGCACGTATACACACGATGAACTATAGTTAGCTGCGTTTTGTACAACCCCGAAAAAAATCTTTCAAAAGAAGCAAGGCTGGTTTGAGCTAGAATTTTAATGTTTCTATTGAAACTCACTTAGATCTACTTTTTTTTAATTTCGTTTCACATTTCGTTTCAAGCTGAAAAAACAATAATGAGCTGAAAAACGTCTTCATCAAACCTGAGATAAAAACAGCAACAACATACATAGACCCCGACTTTAGCTATTGGAAATGAGATTCATTAGCACATTGACAGCCGCTACACAATTAGCCGAGCGTGGCTAAAGAAAACTAGGAAATTGAAGAGTTTTTGTTGGTTGGAATTCTGTTGCATTGTCAGCCGGTATACGCATGCAATTTTTTTTAAAATAAAAAATGTGTTCATGAAAACAGCAGTCAATTGGATTTCATTTGGCTATCTTGATTTCCATAAAAAGTGACAAAAAGAAAGTTGGAGAGGAAGCAATATGAAAAGCTGCTGTCCCTGTTGTCGAACACGTATATTGATTTAAAGTCTGTGCAATGGCATTTGATCGTTGGAACAGCAATAACATCTATGTTCAGAGTAATCCCTTGGTGAAGTTTAAATATTTAACCATGCACCACGAAACGTTTGTAGAGAGGTGATCAACGAATACAAATTCTTAGTTCTACTACGCCTACCACGAAATGGGCAGTCTTATACCCAAACGCGATGCAACTCTCTCGGTCATAACGGATCAATACCAAGGCCTGCTTTCGCTTTTTATAACACACTAAAAATAACAAATGGCTAACTACATGTTGGCACAGTATGAAGACATTACTCCCCGAAGTAATCATTACTTGCTGAAGTTATGCGTTTGTTGATTTGTGTCTGTCGACGTTTATACGTAAGATTACCATGCTTCACTTGTTTCATGGTGGAATTAAAATATTGGAGATGAACGGAGCAGGGAGGAAACCAATCCACATTCCTATATGCAGTTACCAGGTATATCTTTTGATGTGAAACAGTAGTTTCATCACGCAAATAATGGTGTTTGAAATCGGACATAGCCTGGCGGAAACCCACGACCATCCTGGGTCTGACTATCAGCTGTACAAGTGGGTGCATATCTCTTGTTGCATTTGAGTTAAACCACCAGCCTTTGGAATATAGGTACCTGACAAAATTACTGGTTTAATAGCGCCCACTACGCCAACGATGGCCCACTAGATAATTAAAGACCATTTGTGAGCCGTCAAATTGAGCATTAAGTAATCTATGCGGGCCAGTAATCTATGCGGGAGTTAGTTAGCCCCAAGGATCCAACATAAAAATACACTAAGGGATTCCTTAGATTAGGTTAATAGAGCCCTAGCTCCCCATCAGCGTGAAAATTACGGCTGTTTGCATAGTTTTCTTGATGCCATTAGCTATAGCTGACGGCTAAAGCTATTGAAGACTCATTAAACGTACTTGACCAACCGCTTACCTTTTTCAAGAGCCGAAAAAAAAAATGAAATAGTTTTTTTTAGCACACGCTTTACAATCAAGAAATAAATTCAGTCTAAAGACTGAAAGTGGTGTCAAAAGAAAATAGTGACAGAAGCAATCGATGCCTTCCCGAAATTAATGTAAGCAATTAACATCCAAACCATCCGACTGAAATTGATTTTAAAAGCAGATTTACAATATTTTTTCTTCAATGAAGACTGCATAAGGTATGGTTGTTCTGTCTCTGTGTTAAAACAAAAGAGGTCATAATCTCAGATCTTTCTGGTTCTTGAAGTCTTATGCTTTGATACAGTAGCAAAAGTTCAAGAAATACAATCACGGCGTCTTGAAGGTTCTCCAGAGTATAGCTGTATATGCGAGGGTTACATTTTAACCAGGAATATAATAAATCAAAAGATACATAACGCCGTGTTATGATGAACCCACCATTATACTGTGATTTCAATCTGTTCTCAGAAATATTTTGAAGTGCATCAATTTTCTCTAGCTGTTTTCATAGATCTGCCGATTGCGTATGCAAAATGCGAGAGTAGGTTATGCAATTCATAACACAGAATTAACAGAACTAAAATCTATACTCTGCTTTTTTCATGGTCTGTCACATTTAGTGTCTAAATTTTTTATATATGTATATAGGGTGGGCATAAAAAATGGTCCATACTTTGATGCTGCATTGCTCCATTATCCTTTGTTCAAACCCTTTCAAACTTTAAACATTCAAATCCGAAATTAAGATAATCAAAACATTTACTTCATGAGCTGGTTTTCCGGGAAGAAATGTTGACAAAGTGGTTACTTCAGAATTGTTGAAAAATTGCGTGACTGTAAATAATGATAACAAAGGAAGTGACATGTAAAAGAGAAATTCCTAAAATATAGATCAATGTACATTTATTGGTCACCAGCGTAATATATAAGTGACAAATCTAATCCGAAAGTCGAAGAGAAACGTAAGGCAAGATATCAATTTATTACGGACAATAACATCCTACAGACAACCTTTATTGTCTCACGAAAGGGCCAATCTCCGTGCAAATATCAGATTTGAGTTGTATGAGTTTTATCTACAAGTTTGTTTGTCCTGGATGTAAATCTGTGTATATTTGGAAAACAGAAAGATGTTTGCTAAAGAGCTTGTGTGAGCATGCTTCTGGGCAGAACAGCGAAGTCAACAAAAACTTGAAAGAATGTACCAAGTTTATTTATTTATGTCAGTTACGTAATATGTTGAATCCCGTTTCTGAAGGCAGAAAGTGGAACACTGCACTCAGCAACACAGAACTGATCGATCGTGCTTGAAGATGGCCTGAATTGTGGTTGAAGAAAGCATGAGCAATACATGTTCATGAAGCCGACTTAAATTATGAAGTAAAAGCTTCAAATGAACAGTCAGTTTTTTTACTGATCGTAAATCCTGTTTACCAGCCCAAGCCCAAGGTATTACTAAATACTATTGTTACTGGTATTCTTATTGTTACCGCCATTGTGTGATAAATCTGGTTTGTTTTTAATAGTGATAACAGTTCACTGTTAGGATAAATGTTCATGTATACAAGCTGTCAACAAACAGTCGTTACCTTGTAAATAATCCTGATAATGACCAAATAAAGGTCGAAATTTTAATCATTTTAGTATCAGTTTCATATAAATGGTATGCATAAATTCCACAGAAAAAAGACCCGATCCAATGGCTCAGTTGGTAGAGCGTTCGTTTCGGGAGCGGTTATACCTCGATCGGTTCACACCTAAAACCTTAAAAGAGGAAGTTGTACCTCTCTCGCTTGGCGATCAGCGATGAAGGCGGTAGTGCAACGACTATTTGACCCGTATCAGTATAATAGCTCAAGTGGGGCCGATTTCTTGTGTGTTTATCCCATGGTATTTACATTGGATCTCCTGGAATACGTTCCTTGGGATGCAAAGGTGAACTTGAAACTTTTAAAGACCGGTAATACTGGTGTGTATGTTTTTTTATGTTGTTGTTGAACTGTCTGTAAAACTGTACGTCTCATGTTATATATATAAAGCATTGTTTACATTGTAATATTGAGTCACTGAGTCTGTTTTCTGTTGCTGTTTTCAATACCGTAACAACATGCACTCTAAAACTTCTTCGTTGTCATATGACAAAAAATTGTTAAGTACGACGTTAAACCCTAACCACTCAATCACTCACAGAAAAAAGCCCTTTAGTGGTAGAAAAGGTTGAAGATTTACAGTACGGTACTTCGTGGATATGACAACATCGCTCCGTGACCAGGTCTCTTTTTGAAATGGAGTGCCTCTCAAACTATCGAGACTATATTACAGTACCTGACCAATCGCTGTCGAGCTTAGACTGTTACATGTCAGCGTGCACCGTTCAACTGCACAATCCTATCATGAGCGGGATTCGTGTTCAGTGATATTAAGCCTCCCTTCTGAATGAATTATTCATGACTGATGTTTGACGATCTCAATTTCAAACGCTTAAGAGTATTACAAGAGCAAAATGTGTGCCATGACCATGGTATCGAGGACATTAAGGCCATTTCGAATAACGGCGTGCATATCGATTTGAGCCTTTTGTATTAAGAGATGATGTAAATAATTTTCTAAATGGAAAACTGTCTAAATTAAAAACAAATCAAGGAGATGCATCCACGAGTCACGCGAAAATTGTAATGGTCAATATAATTGTAATGTAAATATAAAAGAAAACACGACAAACTGGTTTCCCGGTCTTTGAAACTTTTTAGATGACGTGAACTCGCGAACACATTGGTAATCTCAGACGACTGTTTCATAAAACAGCAGGATAAATCGTCAAACTAATATTAAACACAGCATCAGTCAATCTGAACTGGAATCGAAGTTAGCACAGCCACCTACAGCGGCATCACTTTAAGGATGATCTCGTTTATAAATCCGAAATTAACTGCGTGGCACTGGAACATTGTGCGTTTAATTATTTTGCCTTGGGTCTAGTTTAACTTTCCAACCAACCATTAATCGTGATATGTGGTAAAGCTCAAAGACGGATAAAAACAAAGTAAGTCGTGAAAATTAAAGATTTAGAGGCTTGTCTGTATTTTACCTTGTTGTGATGATGGGATCTCTGGGAATGAGGAGAAAAAATAACTGTGTGCTTTATTGGATATAGGCCTAGCTATAGCGTGTTGCACAACATCATTTTAGAGAAAAGGTGTCTGTCTGGAATTTGTCAGTCAAAAGCAGTATAATGTAATTTCACAAAGACGTTTCAGCATGAAGGGGATAGTGCAACGACTGGTTGACCCGTATCAGTATAATGGCTCGGGCGGGACGGCTTACTTGCCTTCGGTAAGTCGTCTCAGTGAAGCAGCACTAAATAAAAGAGCGGTGGAAATCCGTCCTGCAACAAGGAGGCACATTACACGTGCATGCACCCTAATGATTCCTTCGTCGTCATATGACTGAAAAATTGTTGAGTACGACGTTAAACCCCAAGCACTCACTCACTCACAAAGACGTATCGCATATATGCTTTATATTTAGGCCTGTATACATGCACTTGTACATGACAACGCTTTCAACAATCACGAAAGTTTCCAATAATCAAGCATTTCGAGTGACAAGTGTCTATTATGGTGCTAGGGGGCGTGTATTTTGCTACCATTGAAGTATTTACAGGAACAGTTGGAATAAAACCCTAACTGAGGTAAACTGACAAGAGTCCGTGCATTCCACCTGTTACGCGTGACCGTTTGCCAATTATCACACTGCAGAGGGTCGTTGGTTTCCACAGGGCTTTGCCCGGTTTCCTTCCATCATGAAGTGCTGGTCGTCGTCGCATAAGTGAAATATTCTTGAGGACGGCGCAAAATACCAATCAAATAAAATAAATATATAAATAAATAAATAAATAAAGCATGTTAAAGCAGTGTACGGCTATCACAAGGTATGTCAAGACAAATGTGCAGATTAAGGTTGACAACGGTACACTGAGAGAAAAATTTGGGTCAACTGACTCAAATATTTGAGTAATTCAATGGAGCTAATTCGACCAAATCAAGACACTCATCTGGTTAAATTGTGACTCATTTGGTGAGTTAGAAAGCTCTCAGGAGTCGTCCATGACTCAGCTAACATTGTCATGTGACTCGGGTATGCGAGTCGAATTAGATCCATTGAATTACTCAGATTTTTGATTTACTTGTTTATTTTTATTTAGGTGTTTTACGCCGTACTCAAGAATATTTCACTTACACGACGGCGGCCAGCATTATGGTGGGAGGAAACCGGGCAGAGCCCGGTTAAAACCCACGACCATCCGCAGGTTGCTGTCTGACCTTCCAACGTACGGCCGGAGAAAATGTACGGACTTGAACTCACAGCGACCGCATTGATGAGATGCTCCTGGGTCATTACGCTGCGTCAGATTTTTGAGTCGGCTTACCCAAGCTTTTCTCTCAGTTTATCTGTATTGCATAAAACATCAGTTGTACATCAGGCGAGACTGTTTGAGCAGTCAAGATTTCCTTAAATCCGCTGTTAGCTGTCACAAAGCAAAGCAGTGTATGGTTTACATATATATGAGACACGATGGTGGTCAGTGTTTTGAAGAACAGGATTGTCCAAGCTTAACATTAATTACATGTATGTGTGCAATCTCGCAACTAACCAGAACTCCGCGAGACTATCTAATTCGCATCATTCGGGTGTATTATATCAGATATTCCTCTGTAAGTTATATGAATAAATTGGTCATTGCAATCCTTATCACTTTTCGATCATGCAATTAAGGTACGCTTCCTATATAAAGCATCAAACAAATCGCTTAATAAATCCCCGCTGTCATCCGTTATACATTATGACGCCTCACCCACAGCCACTCAAAAATTAACGTTACCGGGTATGAAATGAAATGTAAAATGGAGGCGAATATAGTATATTATGTAGGCCTACTAAGGACAATAATGGACGAATATAAAAAAATGAAAAAAAAAATGAAAAATTGTAAAGCGTAGTGAAAAACGCATTCCAGTCTGAACTGAATCACCTGTATGAGGTAAGTACATGGGTTGTGCTCGACACTTTACTAAATGCTTGAGATGTAGGGGTGAAAAATCCATGAACAAAATAACAGCAATGATATTCTCTTGTAAATGCATCGGCATTCATTAAATTTAGGTTACAGGCGTACATGTTGGCCTACACGGATCACTGCAGGCCTATGGTCCATTAACAATGTAAAGCCTGTAGGCCTATAGCCTAAATAATGTACAATTGTGATTCGATTTGATAGGCTATATTTAACTGGAACAGGCCATACCGTGCCTTATGGAAGGTATACCTTGATATAATTTCCCATAGTAGGCCTTGCAATTAACAGCATATAGTGGAAACTAGATAGGCCTAGCATACGTACATAGCACAGGGTCCAAATCCTTGATACGGTATGATGCAATGTAATTTCATCGAGATTACTGGGAACGGAGATCAGCTTTTAGTTTAGGTGATGTCAAAGTATGGGTTGCCTTTCGCAAAACCTGATATTAGGACAAATGTCTCTAATTAATTCAAGATCACCGTGGAGATCCAAGTTGAACTGAAAGTCCTTGTCCGAATTGCATGAGAATATTTTTAGTTGCAGCCAATAACAATCATGGCGCCTTTTTCTGACAGACAAGTTGTGCTTTTGTTTGTTTGGATTACATGGGTCAAATCGGGCAATCTGTGCATGTGTAATGGATAAAAGGTAAGTAATAAACTGTTTGTAAGATTTTTGGTTTTGTTTGGTTATCTTAAATAACCCGTATTTCTTGTAAATAGTGTCACGAGACTAACAGCGCAGTATTACAACAACAACAACAGCACTTGTAGTCGGTGAGCGTAAAATCTTTAACTCTGTCTACACTCCCTTAATATCCCGCTGTTTTACTATTGTAATTCGATAGATCACTAACTGTGAGCTTAGGATTAAAGCTGTATGTAACTCGATAACAGACTCACCCAAGCCAAGGCAAGAGCTCAAGAGTGTGGCGTTGAACTACATCACTCAGTACATGCAAGAATCATTGGACACCCAGTATGATACAAATGTTTGCTGTAATAAATCTTATTTACAGCTGTTGTATTAATTCATTTGAATTGTTGACAGATTTTCTACAATTATTAAAGATGGGTGATGGTTAGGTAAAGGAATGGCGTCACTTGCGAAGAAGTCCCTCAAAAGGAAATTAAGAAGGATTTCAGATGATGGAGAAGACACTGAAAATATAAAGTCTGTGAAACTGGAATCGAGCATTGATGGTGATTCTGTGGATAAGTGTGATAAAGATGATGCCCGGCTCAGTGACTTTGTTGGTGATGAGCCAATCTGTGATAAAGACACGCTTAGCAGGACTGAATTGAATACAGACACACCAGTGGAATTAGCTGGTGGTAAAGCCAGTCAGTCAGTAAAAGATGGAACTCTAAGGGCTCCCTCACCACAGTCAACCTCAGCAAGTACTAGCTCAGACACAGTGACAGAGGAAGAAAGAAAGAGGTTTGCCTTCATCAGCCAACAGTTGGATATTCTGAATACCCAAACTCACCCGTCCCCTTCTGTACAGACAAAACTGTTACCCAAATCATTGGCGAAGTCGGTGAAATCTTCAACACAGGCTAAGAAGGTCATCAAAAAGAAAGCGCTGAAAATCAAAATAGGACTAACAGAAAAGCATAGACTTGCTGTTGTAAAGAAAGCCATACTCAGCCCCAGGTACGTTGCTGGCGGGTCATGGGTTTCCCCTGGACTCTGCCCAGTTTCCCCCACCATAATGCTGGCCACCATTGCATTGGTGAAACATTCCTGACTTCGGTGTAGAATTCAACTCTCATTGGTTCAGTTTGGTTTAAAGTCAGTTTTTTCTCTAGTCACATGCCTGACAAAAAATAGTGGTTGCCTAAAACAAACTTGTGCTTGTGCGTGTAAGTCAACTTTGTTCACATCCATGTCTGTCGCATCATGTTTTAAAAGTAGCACTATTATACTGGTGTGTGAAAGTGCTTAATTCATACATGATAGGAATGTTTCAGTATGTGCAGAGCTGTATTTCATATTACTTTGTTTGCTCTTTTTTCAATGTCAGGAAGCGAAACAAGCCAGTCTTAGAAACACCCCAGTCTCCCAGAGAAAATTCAGAGGAAAGTGATCAGGAGGAGTCAACTCCATGTAGCACAAGTGCTTCAGGGGAGACAAGTGTGGATGGTGAAACTGATGAAGATGGCCTTGAAATTCGTGAAACAAAAGACAAAGTCGTACAGCTGGAGAAGAAGATTGAAAAAATGATGCCTGTTCATGTGAAAAGTATTATTGATGTGAGAATAACTTTCACCATGATCTTGATACTATGGGTGTAAAATTTTTAACTTCGCTGGAATTATCTTTTCTTGTGAATTCTTTTACTTGTACTTTCTAACATTTAGTTCAGTGTAAACCAAGAATTGATGTTGAATAGAATCTTAATTTTTTTTTCTTATTCTTTGTTGGATTTCATTTCAGCGCCTTGTCAGTGATGGAAGTGTTTTGGAATTGGTCCAGAATTCGCTGACTGATGGCACAAGCCCTGACAGCAAAGATTCTGGGTGTGAACCGAAACAGACCCGATCCCAAACCAAAGTTGGTGATGTAAGTTCCTTTTCAAAGACTTTTCTCTGTTGTTAACTTCTTCCAGTGAAAAATGTTTGTAATCGATGCGCTTGTTGCTTCTCAAATGTATATATGTAATCTGTTACGTGTAGTATGCGTGGTTGTAATATTGCCTTCATCAGTGTCTAGGCTCAAGTCTTTACAAAATATAAATCAGGACTGTCCGATCTGGCCTCCTCAAATCTTTTTATATTGTGACGTGACATCATTTGATCTTCAAAACCTGTCTTTGTAATTCTCAATGAAAGAAGTCAAATAATCTTGAGTACGGCGTAAAAGACCAGTCAATTACATAAATCAATCTTAATGAGTGTTCAGTTTAGGTTACCAGTTAAAAATTGATCAATGATTAACAATACAGCTATACTTGTGAGTTGTCTCCCTTTGCACAGTCTCTGTTTCCCTGGGTGCTGAGTCAGGCGAAGAAGGCCCTCTCCCCCAAACCTGGCATCCTGGATCTGACCTTCTCAGAGGAGGAAGAGGAAGATGATGAATATGAACCGGACAAGGAAACAGAGGTAAGCACCCCTTTGATGATTACTGAAAAGAATTATACACTGTGTTGTAAGGCAAGGGTCAAAATATTTGGTCAGTCAGTAGTTTTTAAAGAGCTCATAATAAAAATGACCTCAGTATGAGCCCAGGTCTTCCAAAAGATAACACTGAAATGTGCAAATAGTGATGATTTCAGACACATAAATAAAGCTTTTGTATTTTATCCACTTCCATGTTGTTTTTCTATGACATAAATGGAATCTACTAAATTTCACACTTTTACATGATGTTGAATGACTTTAATTTTTGTCAAGGTCATCACTCTGGGGAGCTATATAGTTTCACATATCGACCATTTTGTGATGAGTTGAAAAAGCTTTACTCTATACTTGGCCATAATTTTTGATTCTGTGATGTCTTTCAGCGTGTTTACTCTGTGATGTTTTTTTAAGTGGTTTTCTGTATCACACATTGAAAAGTTTGTCATTAACTTGCCAAAGGTTTGTGGTTTACCCGCCACTGACGACCATTGCTGAACAACAATAAAGTAAATACAATTAATAAATATGTAATTTCTTCCGTGACTTGTTGACAGACTGAAGAGACAGACTCAGAGAGCATGTTCTCACCGGATATGATGGGCCGAGGCTCTCTTAGTCCACCTACCCCTTCAGCACAACCATCTGACAGTGATCAGTGTCAGATTGGTGCTAAGGTATGTAAAAAAATATAAAAAATATCTAAAACTGCTGCATAAGGCTCAAGTTTCCTTCAGCAATAAACTTGACTGTTGAATGAACTGAAAATTCCAGAGTGGGGTTTTTAACAAACGCTGACTTCAACGTCTAGAGAAACTGCTAAAGAGATTATACTGGAGAATATTGCAAGTTTTTGGCTGGGGCAATTCAAATTTTTCCCCCCGATTAACAAACTTATGAACTTTAAGAAAATGTCAATCTTGGTATCGTCTTGTGATTTTCTGCTTTTATGCAATAATTAATTGTCATTTCAACTTAGTTTATGAAAAACTGTTGAACATCATCATTTATGGATATAGGAGACTGCTCACCAAAATTCGTGCAAAATAAACACTGATGTTTTACTCTATTTTAGGTACGTTCTTGAAGACTGTTCAAATTTGAGCTTTACAGTTGAGACAGATGTAACGTCTTATGTTTGGTTGTAGTCTAGAATAAAAAATCTGCTTCATTAACATTGTATATGATCCTGAAAGCTCACATGACATGAGTAAATTCATTGCCTTAGAGTCAAAGGACGAGACTTGTAGTGTTAAGCTACTGTATGTATTTGGTAGAACACACGTGTTAATATCTTTGAAGGAGGAGAATTCTTACAGTATGTGATCATCTGTCAGACACCTGTAATATTACAACTAGCTTTTGCCAATAACACTCACTGGCCTCGATGGCTGAGTTGGTAGAGCTTTAGACAGTGGATCTACTGCTTCTGGGGCGGTTGATCCACTGTCAGTCCTGGGTTGGGTCACACCTATGACATTAGCGTGGCATTCAGCATTAAGGGGATAGTGCAAAGACTGGTTTACCCGTATAAGAATAATGGCTTGGGCGAGGCAGCATACTTGCCTTTATCTAGTGAAGCAGCACTAGATATAAGAGCGGTGGAAATCCGTCCTACAACAAGGGGACACATTACACGTACATGTACTCTAAGGACTCCTTCAATTGTAATCCAAAGCATTTACCATCTTTTTTCATATCCTCTTTTCTTTGCCTTGTACAAGTTTAGTTAGTAATTCTATTGACATTTTCGCTCATGAAGTAGATACTAAGGGCCTTAAAACTTGCAATTTGTACACGTCTGGTCTTTTTTGTTAACAGGACAGTCCTGAGACCGTTGCCTTGAGAACACGGTCTAAGGTGACACTAACAGACAAGTCCCTGCATGAGATAGAGTCGACATTTGTTGCTCCTGACATCACCACTGATATGTATCACACAGCTGTGGACGATCCTGAGTGGACAGCATTCCTCACTGGCCTACAAGCTCCGTCTCCTCCTGGTAATAGTGCTACTGTCATCAGAGTATCATTACGTCGTTCTTTAAGTATCAAAGATGTTAAATGGGTTTCCCTTCCAGTGGCAACTCAGGTTCAAACTGAATTGATCATTTTTCTCTTGCAGTGAGTACGCTTGTACTTCAACATTTTCGCATGTAAAAGATCAGCTTTCAGTGCAATTTATTCACATTTTTAATTTGATTTTGGAGACAAAACCACATTTGTTGGATCGGCCAGTTTCAGGGCTTTGCAAAAAGTATAATTTTATCATTCAACACAGACTAATGTCTTCAGAATATGCTTGATTAAACACCTTGCAAACATGTTAAAAGGTTGAGGAACTACAGTAACACATTATCGGTTTGTCCACATAATGTCATCAGAAAAGACATTTTAGGCCCAAATTACTTTTACATTGAACTGTGATGAACTGGTCGACGTTTCATTTCTTTAGGTCACCTGGTCGGTGCCAGATTTTTACCAGCTACAAACTTGAACTTGAACTTTTTGGTATAGAGTGAAAGTTCAGTGAAATAAATATAATGCATAATTGTCCAGGAGTTTCTATAAATGATTGTCAATTCTATTTGTTGAAGAATGCTTGGATCCTGCTAAAGTTGAACTCCATGAGCATTGTACCAGTTTGGCCAGTTTGGTTCCATAAAAAACGTTTTCTCACGACAAAGTCCACAGTGTTGAAATGTATTAAACACATTCTGTTGAACTGTTGACGTCTAAAAATGCAATAGCCCAGCTAGAGTGCTGTCGTAGAATTGAGAAGTTGTTGTTGATTTTAGACAGGTAAATGTGGAAGAGTTGAAATTTTAGAACCAGGCACCATCGGTCTAAAATCAACAGCAATGACTCCACAAAGAGTCATTATTTCGCCGCAAATGCTGGGCAAATTGCACAACCTACCTCCACCATTTCTCTGCAGTCTCTTGTCTGCTGTCAGCACCTGGTCGAGAGTGTAAGGATCATACCAACACAAAGCATGCTGAAGCAATTAACATCAGTTTGTTGTCGTTTGCCTGAAGGAATTTATGGCCTGAACACCTGTGATAACCCATTTTTTTGAAATGGTGATGTCCAAGGTGGAATTTTGTGATGCGGGTATCTCTAATTTTAGACTGGTTGACGTTCCACATTGCATGTAGTAGGAAAATCCGAAGTATAATAGAATTTCTATTTTGACAATGGGTTTGTTATTGTTTTATGTTGTAGAGAGTGAAAACACACGAGACACAGTTGACGATGAGAACAGCGACCCTGAGTATAATTTCCAGGCTGAGGCTGAAGTTGAAGAGCAGGATACCGAGGACCTGCGTAATGACATTGCTACCAAAATATCAAGTAGGACATAGTTGTATTACTGTTAAATTCTGTTTAAATTTCTAAAATATTTGAGTGCAGTGTTAAATAACAATCAAATGAATAAGTAAGATTGGTGAAAAATCATTCAGCCTGGATGAGAATTTTAACCCATGATTTTTTTAATGATAACCCAAGTGCTTTTACCTGTGACCTTGATTCCATTATATCTGTTGACTTTACAAGTATACATCTGACATCTTTGAAGTGACTTCTCTGAATATACTTGAATTGATGTGTTTTTTTTTTTTGTACAGAAAAAGAATTGAGTGAACTTCTTGATGAGCTCCTGACTGAACATGTGGAAGGAGAACAGGAAGAAAAGGTTCCAAAAAAGTAAGTTCACTATTAAAGTGCACTGGATGTATAAAGAATTAAATGTTAGATATAGAATATACTGATGGTTTCATTTAGTTCCTTGATTTATCAACTTGTTTTATGTTGAAAGTGTGTTTTACTCTGCACTCAAGGCTATTGACCTTATTTGACCAGCATAATGGTGGGAGGAAATGGGGCATGGTCTGAAGGAAGCTTAGTAATTCAGGGCCATCCTTGTATAATTTAACATCTCCCCACAATTTGGTTATAATTCTGTAGAAATGGTGTTAAGTCTTAATCTTAATTTGTGTTTAACAGCAAGTTTAAGTGTTTTTAACTTGTTTGATGGAAGTTAAGTTTATGTTTGGATGAAACCAACACCACCCAGGTACATGCAAATGAATTTTAGGTTTGAATTTAGTGAAAAGAAACATGAGCATTTATGCTCTGGTTTTCATGTGATATTTGCATTACTTCTCAGTATAAAATTAATAAATTGAACAAAGTTAATGTTAAGAATAAACTTACATGGATCTTTCAAGAACTAATATCAGCTTTGGTAATTTTTGTTAAAAGTAGAAAAGTAAAGGGAACCTCAAGTGGAAATTCGAGTTCATCTTCAGAAGGGAGGGCAGATAGCAGTGATCAGGAAGATCTGGCTAAAGCTTGCCTGTTATGGACCAGTGAATCAGGGGAGCTAACTGAGTCTGACGAGGCTGGACTGGAAATAGCTGAAGATGTGGAGACAGACCTGGATAAAAGGCTGGAAGCAGAGGCGCAGAAGAACAACCTGACAGCAATCAATGTTAAAAATTTACTCCATGTAAGTAACTCCTAGACAGTGATCAGTGTTAATGTTATTATTACATCAGACATGATTTTTTTCCGCTTTTTAGCGGAATTCCGCTTTTTCTTTGTTCAGTTTCGATTAATTTACCTGTTTTCCGTTTTTTTTTTCTGTGTAGTAACATTTTGTAAAGTTCCGATTTATTTCCTCAAAATAAAGTCGAAGATTCTGTCAATTTGCCGATGCATGGCTACCGAAATCTGGCAATGCCGGAGGTTATAATGTTATCTGAATGGAGTCTATTGTCCAATCAGATCGTGTGTTTCATTAAGCCGAACTGTTTCAACCAATCGGGAACAAGATACCATTATTCAAAGGCAGAGCCAGCCCGGTCAAAAATGGCGGCAACGTCTCGGAGTATCGTGGATCGATCAGATAAAGATTTTGATGCGCGTACAGTGGACAAGGGGTTGAAAAACATCTGGAGGTGGGATTGGCTTGAACGGAAGGTCGACGGGGAATACGTGGGAAAATTCATGAGGAAGATAACATCCGCCGGTTTGGCTTTCTGCGAGTTGTGCCACAAAGATGTGCATTATGGGGGTCGCGGATGAAAGGCGCTAGCACAGCACATCGGCCAGAAAATTCACAGAGATAACCTGAAATTGCGGTCGTCTAACTACAGTCTATCTGGTAAGTTCTGTTCCCTTATCAACATTCAGGGTGGAGTAAGGTTTAGGGGCCCTCCAGTAAGCCCATTGTAGTCGGACAATAGAGGCGGACTTGAATGAATGGAGTGATGTAGAGGGCCCACGGACCGTTATTCTTTACCAGTTCCACCTGTGCAGAGATGATCACGTAGTAAGGGAGGTAACTCCCCGCTCTTATCTTCTGCTTGTTGGTCAGCTTTTTGAACTTTCCGTTAAATATCAGTTGATAACTCGCTATGGTTTAAAACGGCATCATATGAAGACAGATGAGATTATTAGGCATTTATTTTATTTACCCATTAGACTGTTAGAGTTTGCTAAATATTAAAATAAATAAATTGATCAAGGCTTAAAAAGATAGGCCTATATAAAAATTGAAATAAACACATGTTCGTCAAAAATAAATTAAAATAATGACATTGCCACCAACTAGCATACTAAATGATTTTTGTTTACATTTGACAGAGGGATGCTACCAAATTATATTAAGCAAATAATGCATTAATGGCAACACATAGCCTATATTAATTGTATACAAATTAAAGGTTGTGCTTTTAGCATTTTGTAAACCACAGTGCAGAAGCTCGAGTCCTGTTTTGAAACCTACTTGGTATATTAATTTAAAGGACTAACTTGATAATCACTCTCATTTTGGTTTGTTGTAGCTGCTTTTGGACAAAAGTCAACAGATTCCAAGGCTCCTTATGGTATACACCCAATGTTTAAAGCTGCTGCTGCAAAGGCCCCTGAAGGAGCTTCTGCTGAAATTGCCACACCATTAAAGGACAGAATCGTCAATCAAGAAGCAATGCTTTTGGCATTCACGGCTGAATATTTCTTATCATTTGCCATTGTTCCTAATCTCATTCAGTTGGCGAAAACCTTATCTCAAGATAAAGGGCACTGGAACATCTAGAAATGTCACGCACAACTGCTTCCTACAAAACCAGGTTTGGTGTTGGAAAAATGTTTGAGGACAAACTGTTGGAAAACCTGAGGTCCGTTCACTTTTCACTAAACATCGATGAAAACACGAGTTCAAACTACCAAAAAGTTCTCACAGTTCTTGCAAGTTACTTCAGTCCAGATTTAAATAAGGTAGTTGTGCAACATTTTGCCTCTCTGACCTGCATCAAAGTTACAAGTGAGTCTCTCTATCAGAAAATAGTGACTTTGTTTGAAACCAATGAAGTGCCCTGGAGTAATCTTATGTCCATACTCATGGATTGTTGTAATGTTATGAGGGGATCAAAGTCAGGACTGGAAACTCAAATTCGCGAGAAAAAAGCTGGGCACCTGTTGGATGTTGATGGTGACATTTGCCACCATATCCACAATGCCGCAAAGGCATTCTGTAAGCCCTTTAACTGGTTCTTAGAACAGCTGTTGAATGATTTGTTCAATGACATGAAGTGGTCTCCTGATTTGAGGGAGATGTACCAGGAAATGTGTGAAATTCTGGGAATAAAGTACAGTATACCACAGAGGTTTGTCAGCCACAGGTGGTTGTCTGTGTATGATGTGACTGTGGACACCAATCGGCTGTTTGATGCATCAACTGTTTTCTATTTCCCCATGTTGATGAAAGAGGAACACAGACAACATCTGCCGACAGTGGTAGAAATCTAAAAAAGATTAAACGTATCTGAAGCATCCAAGGAACGGATACGGGAAATACACAAGGTAGACTTTAATACATATATTGACATTAATTTGACCTGTTGTTTGCCAATGTTATTAATTTTCCTTTATGAATTAAGCATGACATTCTTTCAGCATTTGTATTCTTCTGTTGTTGTTCTTTGCGTGGCATGAGTTTGAAGTTCTAACCCTGTTCCAGTGTTTTGTTTAATTTTGCACTTTGGTTCATTGTATGTACAGTGTATCCGTGGAGCTTTGCTGTTTGATGTTGACTAAAGATGGGCTCTCAATGGACATTGACTGGTAAGATACATTTATTACTGTGCTGTATATTGACATAATAAGTCAGATATATTTATATGTCAGTAAATTAATAATTTTATACTGAATACCTGTAAGGTTTATAACTACAGCATTTTTTGTATAAGCATTACCATAGAGCTTTACCATAATTGTTATCAAGTGTTGCAGGCCATGTATCTTGATTTCCAGCCTGTTGTAATCAGTCTGACAATGTATGTTATTTTTTCTGAAATGATATTTTACCTGGTATTAATAGTTACTTACATTTCTGGTGGAATTTGCCAGAAACTTGGTCAAAAAAAATTAACAAAGGAATGCAGGGAGAGGAAAGACCGCATCGTCACACGGATTTTTACACAGAGAAAACAGACAAAAATGGTGATGGGCTTGTACTGTTCAGTCTTCCCTCTCTTCAAACACTTTGTACTACTGTTTGAGATGAAAGAGCCACTCATCCACCAACTTCATGAATCACAGGTACTGTACACTGTACATTGTCCACAAAAATGATTATAGAAGGTGGATATAAGAAAATGTCTAAGAATATATGTATGGTGAACTGAAAGTAAATTGTTGCGTATATTTCACATGGCAAAAAGTCAGTTTAAATGGGATATTGAACATATGTCATTTAAGCCAGTGCTAATTTTCTTATTAACGGAACAATTCAGTGTTGATTTTATTGGCTTGAAACCATTAAACTAGTAACTGTGATAATGTCATAATTCCAGGATGGAGTGATATGAGTAAAATGTGTTGTTTTTCACAGCTGCTCCCATTCAGGAGTTACTTCAAAAGCTTGAAAAAATATGCATGAGACTAATTTGAGATTTTAATATTTGTTTTATTAATTTAACAGTTAAAGCTGTTTAAGGACTTCCTAGGATGTTATGTCAAAGCAGAAGTCATCAACACAGCATCAACCGGAGCTCAATTGAAGAAGCTGGATCTGAAGCAAGCTATTATGAAACCGAAGCAGATGTTCATGGGAAGTAAAGCATTGAAACTGATCCAGAGTCCTTCAACACCGACCTACATGATTACTTCATTTCTAAAACAGGTGAAGGAAAGCTACCACAAAAGTGGTGTAAAGATTCATCTCATTCTTTCTTTGTCAAAATGTCCAAATCTGTTAAGCATAAATCATTAGATTTATTGCAAACTATTATTAATCTATGTGTGTTTACAAAATGCTAATTTTACATCAAATATTCAAAGCATTTTGGACATATTTTCTGTATGCCTTTGCCTCTGAATTTTACAGCTGAAGTCTGATATAATCTGAAAAAGAAACCATTTGAATTTTTTAGAAAGACTTATGTTTGATTGTCATTTCAGGTCAAGGAAGCCTACATCGCCTGTGGGGATACCCTGCAGAAGAAATTAGCACTAAGTAACAAGTTTTTGAAGGCTGTTTCTGCCCTTCACCCTCATGCAATTGGTCACACACTTACTCTTTCTTTGCTCCAGAAGTTACCAGCACTGGCGCCTAATGTCCTGACAGAGACAGAAGAGGAACTTTATGAGTTAAATATCAGAAAATACCAGACAGATCAACATCCTGATTTCCCAGAAGGGTCTCGTATTGATGAGTGGTGGGGGAAAGAAGAGATATGTCTGAAATATCCGTGCCTGTCCAAGATGGCTAAGGCTGTTCTGTCCTGTTTCCATGGACCCCAGGTTGAATCTTCCCTCAGTGTAATGAATGACGTCATTGATGCCAAATCTGGGAGACTCAACATTGAAACCTACCAAGCCATACAAAACATAAAATATGGTTTGAAAGCTTCTGGTAAATCTGCTGTGGAGTATTTCAAGAAGAGGGACCATCTCCATGATAAGGTTGATCACACTCTTGTGAGGAATGTCAAGCGATCATTCAGCCAGTATAAGGCCATTCTTGAAGAGAAGAAATCAGTTGCCACAGAAAAACAGAAACAGCTGTACATTAGGGCACAGAGCACTTTGACGAAAAGGAAAGCCAAGGAGTTGTGTCAAAAGGCAGCCAAGAAAGACAGAGTGGAACACCATGGTGCCATTGAATGAAAAACTGGACAGTTGTATTCTGTGCCATAACATGCTAATCTAAACATTTGACTGAAAATGCTGAAAATGACCTGTACACTACTAACAATGTCTGAACCAGAAAAAATCTGTTACATGTATTAAATTTTGGCTTTGGTACAAAAATGCATTCTTCTCTCTGTCCAGAAGATTAGAGTTCTGTGGGGACAAAGCAGATGGGAAAATCTGTAAGTCAGAAAACAGTGTTGGTTTTCTTCATATTTTACAGGATTCTAGTTTGATTTTAATAGCCAAAAACCTCCCAGAATCCATTTTCAGCCACGCAGATTTTTCTAGCTTCCGGAGCCTAGGCGGCCCCTGGACCCCAGCCTTTTTGGGCTATGATAGTAAATTTCAGCTATTTTCTTGGTTCACCACAATCATGTCTGTTACATGCAATATTAATAATTTCTTAGATGCAAGTAACTTTTATAAAAAACATGATGACAACTGATGTTAAAAATAATGTACTATGTCCATTTCAGTCCTATATAAAACCTGACATTACAAATTTTAAAAAAGTTTTTATCCATGCAAGGAACTCCTGTGAATAACATCCTGTTCATACAAATTTGTATTATCTACACATTTTTACAAATAATTTTGAATTATGGGCATTTTTTGAATCTTTTTTTTTTTTTTAACAGCACATTGTAACCAATGAACATGTGCTGGATATGGTGCAGAACTCGCTGGCTTCTGAGAAAGATCCAGATGTCAAGGAAGCTGCCTATGAACCAAAAATGACGCGTTCCAAAACCAAAGTTGGCAGTGCTCAGGTAATAATATGTGGCATTAACAGTGTAAGCTGATTATTTTGAATGTCTCAGTTTCTTAAAGAATTGAATGTGATTTTCGTTGAACTGTATTGTTGTAGTTTACTGTTATTTATACTGATACATGCTGTGTCTAATGACTTAACACCAGCATGTCTGCAAGACATATCCAGGCTAAGTAAATTTTATGTGAAACTTCAGTGCGATTACCAGGGCCAAGCTGGCTTAGATGTTAAAGCAGTAGTTTGTGGTGATCAAGCATGAATCAGATCAAATCAGTCAGTAAGAGAACCTTGTTGACTGATAACATAATAATGCTTGTGTCAACAATTTGTGTACGGATTCCAGGAGATTAGTCAGGTACATAGTACCTGGCAATTGATGATGGTTTACTCTGGCTGCTCCGGTTTCCCTTGGCTTCTCTGGTTTCCCTTGGCTGCACCAGTTTGCCTTGGCTGCTCTGGTTTACATGCATGTACATGTAAGAGACAATTTCTTGAGTGATTTCAGAAACGATCTAAATTTCTTGAAATACCAGAAAGTAATGTTTTTATGAAATGGTAAAGTTTTGTAATATGTGACTTTGATATGTGCTTACAGCCTCTGTTTCCCTGGGTGATGAGTCCTGGGAAGAAGCCGTCAGAGCCTAAGCCTAGCATCATGGACCTGATGTTCTCTGAGGAAGAGGATGAAGACGAGGACGAGGAGTATGAGCCTGACAAGGATACCGAGGCAAGTCAGCTGAAACTCAGACATTGTTCAGCCACATTACTTGTTAAGGCTTACTCTGAATGGGGCGCGTAAGCCCTCCACAAGGAGAAGGAAATCTTGTACCTTCTAGCCACCTCAACGACAATACTAGGAATTCCAATAACAATACAAGCTAACATGAGAAACCACAGCCAGTGTTGTAATTCAAATAGGTGCACTGCTTATCTCTGAGTTACAAGATTTGCTTCCCTTTGTAGAGAGGTGATGAGCCGCATAAGGGGAATACCTGAAAAAAACTGAAATTTATTACATGAGTTATATTATTGCATTACATAAAAACAACTTTTTAACAGCACATACAATATTTCTACTACTTCCACAGAAACTATTTTGGTTCATATGTGCAGAAAAGACAAAGCAAACTTTACAGCTATCACATAAAATATTTCTTACTAAGAAATTATTTTGGTTCCTACATTCAGGAAATCAAAAATGTTTCAAGGTACTATAGGAAGTCTTTATGCTAATACAGAAGTTGGTTTGGTTCTTTTTTCAGGCTATGGACACTGACACTGATAGTGTGGTCTCCTCTCGTATGAGTGACTTCGGCTCCCCTTGTCCAACCACCCCGTCTACCCCAGGGTTTGGCTCTGCCCCGTACAAAGATAGCAGCAGGTTTAGCAGAAAAGACTCAGAGGTACCGTACTGCAGTGGTTTTATGAGTTTTGCCCTGTTCAGCCCAAACATTAAAATGTTAATAAAGACGCATTGTGATGTTTTTATGCCATGGACAAAGCTGAACAGTTAAACTTAAAATGAGATGTGTGGTAATTTAGAAGGGTTCCTGCATTTTCACTAGGGCATGCTCTAGTTGCAGGCAATTCACCCCTGATCAGTTGTAAACTGGAATCAAGCTTTGGCATGTTTGGCTGTGGTTGTATTTAAAGAGGGTCTACCATAGATTTTGTCCAAAAATCAGTAATCTTTAATCTAATCACATTTCCTCTGTTTACCAAGAATATCTCAAATTATTGCTTTTCGTAAAGTATCAGACTCGTATCTGTTCTATTTATAGTTTTAAAATGATTCTAAAGTTTGAAAAAGTCAACACATCCACAGACGTGGCTGATATTTTGTGTATGATTATTCTTGTAATGGAGACTGTCAAAATGTTTTTGTGTACAGTTACTTTACTTGTGTAAACTGAGCTGTTTATTTCATCTCCCCCAGGGGTTTCAGAGCCCGATGAATCCACCCTCAGGGACAGGAAGGCTGTCAGTGGCTCGTCAGCTTGGCAGAAAGTTTCAGGATGCCATGGACAAAGCTAATGATGAGGTCATTGTTGAGACTACTACATGTGACTGTGGTGGTATTTTGTATGAGTTTCAGCATTGCTCTGTTAATATAAAACATCATGACAATGTGGAAAATGTTTTTAGTCAAATGACAACTTGACTGTGGTAAAAATTTGTTCTTCTTTAAAGAATTTAACTGGGTCAGCTCAACAGGCAAAGTAAAAACATTTTTTCACTTCTGTAACTTCAAGTGAATACATTTCCATAAAAATAGGAAATGAACAGAGGTAGTTAAAAAAAGCAAAAAACATGACGCTATGTTTTAGGACTTCATCTTCCTCAAAAGGTACCGTGTCTGTTTTGTTTATGGCTAGCCCTAATTTTCTTGTCCTTATCTAACCTCCTCACTATCGTTTGTTTGCAGGATGGACCTGAGACTGTTGCTCATAGAACCAGGTCTAAAGTTCCGCTGACAGACAAGTCCCTGTTTGAGCTGGAGTCCTCTTTTGTAGCTCCTGACATCACAGCTGACATGTACCAGATAGAAAACCTACGATCCTGATTGGCTGAATTTCCTCACAGGCCTTCAAGCCCCTCCCACAGGTCAGTCATTTTGAACACCATTTGTTCAGATGAGAATTTGAAAAGGAAAGAATATAATGAGTTATTGAACAAATGTTGTGCGAATAAATGTGTCCAGAAAAATGCTCATAAAACGACTTAAATGTCACTTCAAATTTGAGCGCTTGGGGATGCTAGCATGGTTTCATCAATTTATTTATTTATTTGATTGGTGTTTTATGCTGTACTCAAGAATATTTCACTTACTCAATGGTGGCCAGCTTTATGATGGGAGGAAACTGGGCAGAGCCTGGGGGAAACCCATGACCATCAGCAGGTTGCTGGAGACCTTCCCTTTGACAGCTGAAGATCAAGCTTGACCTGTGATAAAGTGGAAGATGCAGTTTTAATATAAATTCACAACTGTAACATTCCCCTTACCTTCTCAATGTGGTCATTCAGCTCAACTCCAGGGAATACTGTACTGTAATGAGGTAGTGGTGGACTTGGTGACAGCCTGCTATAACTACATAGGATGTCATGTTTAGTGTCTGAAGCATAATATTCCATTGTGGCAGTATTATAAACATGTCACCATTGAGTGAGTGAGTGAGTGAGTGAGTGCTTGGGGTTTAACGTCGTACTCAACAATTTTTCAGTTATATGACGACGAAGCTACACATGTAGTACAAGGAGACTGTGGTGATACAACCAAAATGATGTTTGTAGCGGTGCCAAATCTCAAGCAGCTAAACAGCTTTCAGTTTAAGCTCATCCGTGTATTAAAAGCTTCTCGAGTTGTGCTTAATGATAGAAGTTGTTGACATTGCAGAGAGTGAAGACACACATGATGTGGCTGACGATGAAACCAGCGACCCTGAGTATAACTTCCTGGCTGAGGCTGAGGAGGAAGAACCAGACAAAGAGGATTTCCGTAATGATAAAGCCACCAAAGTCACAAGTAAGGTTCATTAGGTGTGGACCTGGGGGGGTGGGCGGGGGGGGGGGGGGGGGTGGGGGGGTGGAATAGCCTAGGCACCTGGGAATAATTTCGCCAACAAGTTTTAAGTTGAAAATTTTAATTATAAGCTGTTAGTTTTACGGGTCGGTACATTATACGGCATAGGTTGTATGTTGTAAGCTTTAACTTAGGACCTGATCTGTGACTTAAACCTATAGTGAGATGAGGGCTAAACAAGCAGGATTTCAATTATAATGAAGCCAGATAAAGGTTAAGATACCATGTCATCCTCCATCCATAAAACTTAATTACCACCATTGTGTAAAGTGAATTATTCTTCAGTATAATGTTAAGCAACATGTGTAAATAATTGTCATATTTCAAAGTAATGTTTGACACTTTTGGTGTTTTACAGAGAAGGAGTTGAATGAATTACTGGATGAGCTGTTGATAGCCTATGGAGATGGGGAAGAAGAGAAAGATAAGAAGGATTCTTGCAGGTTAACAATTTGGTGCAAAATATTTTATGACGTTTGTTCGACTCAGAGATGCACTTTTTGGAGCAAATTTTACAGTAATTACTTGTGAAGACTTGTATTAGCGTACCTATCTTCTTTAGGATACAGTTTAGGCCTACCTGTATTTTCATTCTTTTTTTTTTCTTTTTCTTTTTTTTAAATTTATTATTTAGTATAGTCTAATAACACTGCAGCTATATTTCTAGATATCCACAAGGTGTTTTTATGTTTTATCACCAACTTCTTATTCCACCTAAAGGAGGATCAGCGATGATTAATGATAAATAATGTTGTGTTTTGTGTTAAGGGTATCTCAACCACCGCCTATCCCCAGGCTACAGAAAACCCTTCCTTCTCCCGAGTCCAGCTGTAAGATCAACATGACTGCAGATGAACGGAGCCAGCTCAACGATCAGCTCAGAAAAGTAGGAAATACAACTGAAAATCGTTTTTGTCATGGTCATCAGTGTTGATAATTTTTGTCACTTTCCGCCTGTTGTAGATATAGAACTACACTAAAAACAAAGAACAAATATTAACGTCGAAGAAGGAAATTTTAAGGATACTAGCGGAGAGTAACTTAGTTGTTGATTAAAGTGCTTGTCATTCAGGCGCTTGGTTATGCTGATTCAGTCATATCTACGGACAAAGAATCCTGGACATTCCCCTGCCTCTACTGCCTTTAGAGCTTTGATACTTTCATAATTCCTCTCCTGATAAGCCATTTATATGGTCTCGCATGAAGTTTGTTGCCTTCTACCAATGTCACATACACATTGAAGCATTGTGCCGGTGAAAATCTGTTTTGCAAGAGTGTTTAAAAGTAATTTACTTGCCACAGACCTTTGGTTTACTCTGGACTCTCTGTCTACCTCCAACCACATAACAGACTGTGGTACAGTGTACACAACTGCAATAAAATAAATAAATGCTTGATGAAATTCGCATTATTATTGGATACTCATGGCAAAAAGTGATGTAACTCACACACAAAAATTTTGTGGCCTAAAATTGTGTCAGTTTTAAAGCGAATTATATTGCCTGATTCTTTTGATCTTACAAATGTGTTTGGAGTTTTTTGGGGGGGGAAGATAAATGTAAGTCTCAGCACCAAAATTTATATTTTTTAACTTTATTTGCCTCTTAAAAATGCACTTTCGTTGGTGCCTTTTTAAGGTCAAATAATTCTTTTCAAAGAAATGAAATGTGTTTATGTTTGTCTGTTTGTCCGTGTTGTAGCATGTTCAGCTGCTGACCCAAGTCTTCTTGCTGTGTCACAGAAGAGTGTCTCATCATAACTATGCAAGAGGTGCAGAGTGTTCCTGGTAAGAAAATGTAGTTTCCTTTTCCTGTTGGTTTGCAGAAGTCAGACACGAGTTCACCTGTCGTGCAGCGTACTGCATTTCGCCTAAGGTTTTGCATTTTTCAAGTGGCACAGTTTGTGTTTTGTCATTAAGTTTGATTAATATCTTATGAGAAAATCTTTAGCATTGGCATCAAAAGTATCAGGTTAAACTTTATGTGCTTTTAAAGTGGATTTCTAAAAGATAAACTTTATGCCAAATTCAGTAGTCTGATCTATTTCTGCTGATTTGTTGAATAAATTGACACACTCCTGATTGGTAGCACTCTAGTGATTGGTAGAATAGCCTGTTATATTTGTAGATTTGTGTAATAAACTGTTGTTTTCCTCTCAAAGCATTTGTTCCTCAAATTTGCTGTTTTATTTTTTTTTTTTTTTTTTTTTTTTGATTGTTGTTTTACGCCGTACTCAAGAATATTTCACTTATACGACGGCGGTCAGCATTATGGTGGGTGGAAACCGGGCAGAACCCGGGGGATCCGCAGGTTGCTGACAGACCTTCTCACGTACGGCCGGAGAGGAAGCCAGCTTGAGCTGGTCTTGAACTCACAGCGACCGCATTGGTGAGAGGCTTCTGGGTCACTACGCTGCGCTAGCGCGCTAACCGACTGAGCCACGGAGGCCCCAATTTGCTGTTTTACTGTCCACAACAGTTGTTCCTCTATGTCTACATGTATGCTTTATTTCCCCACATTTTAAAAGATTAAGGGGTTGCCTACTTAAAATTTGTTTCAGATCACACTCTTGTTTGTTTTTGTGAGTACAAGACTTCCTCCATAATGTTTACTAGGATTCTGTGTTTAGTGCAAGTATCTCGTACCTTATTCTTTCAGGTCGTCGAGTTTCTCTTTTTGAAAAAAAAAATGTTTAACAATTCTTTGTTTTTATAGAATGAACTTAAGCAGTTGGGATCCTGTGCAGGGCCCGGTATAAAATCAGCCTTTCACCCCAGGAACCTCAACTCAGCCTTAGATCTAATCAACAGCCCCCTTCCTCAGACTCGTGACCCTGATCAACTGATGAAGTTCAAAAAACCGAAGCCAGGTGAAGTCCACAAAACTGTATTTTTAGAGGCAGATAAATGTCACAAGATATTGTTTTTAGTGCTTCAATTTCCATTTTCTAAGCAAGCCTCAAAAGACCTATCTATAATCAATAGAACTCTTAGAATCAGGAATAATGGATGAAAAAGTGGATGAAATTTATGTGCATTTAGGGTAGTCTAGTTGCCCAAAGTTTAAAAATAATCAATTCAATTGAAACAAAAGTAAAACACAAAAAGGAGTTTCATCAGAGCGACACAACAATGAAAGAATGTAAAATCAAAGATGTAAGTTTTGCATTCATGTGTTTACTACAGGTGGGTTCTTTGGTAGCCTTGCTATGCTGTCTAAGTTTATTGGTGTGCCTGATTTATGTTTTCTTTTCTTCAGAGTTTAGATAAGTTTTTTTTTTGTATCTTCGATATTTAATGTGGTCAACTGTAAGTCACACCTCATGCATTCATGAACCAAATAGTCAGCCTTTTCGCTACAGATCGCACAGCAGAGCGATTTATAGTTTGTGAGAAATTCCATGAAATTATAATTGTGTTTTCACACTTTACGTTGTCTGTGGCTAATTTGATCCGTACCTTCCACCTGTCTACCTGTAGTGCGTGCACACCTAAATGATGAAGCGATGACTATTCTGAAGACAAACCCAACCTTCTACTATCCTCACCTGCTCCCAGTGAGCAACTTTTTCTCTCATCATGTTGCCTGCATGCAGAAAGTGGTGTTCACACCAGCAGAAGACAGGTATGTTAATGCTATATGATGATGCCGTATCCTCTGGCTTTATCTGTGAAGATGTGTAGATAAAATTCTTGGTCCCTTGCTTTTTGTCTTAAAATTATTGACTTACTGTAATTTTTTAACTGTGTCGCATATTTGCAAGGTGTTAATTAAACCATATTTTCAGGGCATTTGTTTCTGTAGACTGATAAAATTACACTTTTTGTGAAGCCCTGAAAACGGCCAACCTAGCCAATGTAGTGACTGCACTGAAAGTTGCTCTTTTCATATGTGAAAAGGTAAAAGGTTGAGACTACCCGATAAGTCTATTAATCATATGTGTTTTTTTTAGCAGCTGCAAGCAGTCCTTTGAGAGGACAATATATTTTTTGTCACACTAGTCTTAAGTGTTGATGACACTCTTCTTTTTATCAATTGTGAGATTTTTGAATTTACTTGTCTGAGTTATTGGAACTGCTCTACAACAACAACTTAGAATTGAGGGGTATCCATTCAGTACATATTGCCGATTATAACATCACACTTTTTTTCTGTAAATCATTTGATAGTTCTGGATAAAACTTCAGATTTAAATGAAGGAAATCAAAAGACGAATTGATTTGACTCACACAATATCAAAAACCACATTAAATGGAAAAAGGGGGAAAAAAAATTTGCATCATTTTATTTCTTTCAATTTCAGAATAATTGCCATGGGACTAGAAGATTTCTCAGGCTGTGAGAAGATTAAATATGAACTAATACAGCGACATCTTCTTCCTAGTAAAAGTGTTACTCAAATTAAGTACAGAGTGAAAAACCAAGTGGCAAAGAAAGATGATAATATTATTAAGGTAAGCAAAGTACATTCTGTTTTTAAGTATTAAATTATATCTCCCTCATGTTTTCATTGTAAAATCTTCTTGTTTATTTAAGAATTTAGAATTTATAATAGACTTGTTCCTAAACATCAGTGTCTTTGTTATTCAGACTTTCTGGAAGGACAACCTATTACAGCATTTCCCCAAGAGTACAGAACTGAACACTGACGATTCTTTAGCACCGGAATGGTACCAGGTGTGTAACATAGCTTTGTGTACAGTTAGTATAGTAACCATAGTAACGGTGCTGGGGTCAGTGTTGTGTCGTGTTAGTTATGACCATGTGATATGGAACATGACCTTTACATATATTTCTTCATTTGCTCTCCTGTCTCCAACCTTTACATATAAAGTATATGTGCTTTCCCAAGAATGGAAGGTGGAAACCATTTGTGTTTATCCTTCATTTATTTGTAAATTAAGTTTACTCAAAGTTTCTGGACACGAGAAATTGTATTCAATTTGTGAGTTGTACTAATTTGAATTTAATATTAATTTCCAAGGGTAGTAGTGTCATTTTCCTTGTTTGATTTTTTTTTTTTTTTTTTTTTTTTTGTATTTTTGTGTTGTTGTTGTTGTAATATTTTATATAACTCTTCAGTTGGCTACCTCTGCACATTATTTATGTAATTCTGCATTATATCTTTATGCATTTTTAGGCTCCGGGATCACGAAACAAACTTAGGCCTAAGTCAAAATTTCATATCACTTTGAAGTTGTTACTTCTTACGTAACATAAATTCTGGATAACTTATTGTGAACTGAATTTCAACTAAAATGATAGAAAAAGGAACATACCAGATTTAATGATGGAAATTTTGATTTAAGCCTAAGGTTGCTTTTCGTTTCTTCTGTGCATTTGTAATGATGCTTTGTTGCTATAAATTAATAGTTTATGGTTTCACTATTATATGTCATAGAATTTTGATTGTTCAGTTCGTTATCATTCACATTGCTATTTTTTCCAGCGTGCCTGTGAAAAGATGCTAAAGGCTAGTCTAAAACGTCCTAGAGCCCACAGCATAACTAGGTCCAAAAGTGTGCACAAGGAAGTCGAAAAGGCTTTAAAGAAACCCAAGAGAAGAGTAAGCACATTGTTTTTTGTCCTTTGTATTATAGGGGTGGCGTCTGCCTGCAAATGAAACATGGGTTTCCAGGTGTTTTACCAGGTTTCCTCCCACCATAATGCTGGCTACTGTCGTATAAGTGAAATATTCTTGAGCATGGCGTAAAACATCAATCAGATAAGTAAATAAATAAACATAGGGGGTGGAATGTTGCCGAGAATGGAGATGTTCAGATGCTTTTGTATTATATGGGGTGGAATGTTGCGAGAATGGAGATGTTCAGATGCTTTGTATTATAGGGGGTGGAATGTTGCCGAGAATGAAGATGTTCAGATGCTTTGTATTATAGGGGGTGGAATGTTGGCGAGAATGGAGATGTTCAGATGCTTTGTATTATAGGGGGTGGAATGTTGCCGAGAATGGAGATGTTCAGATGCTTTGTATTATAGGGGTGGAATGCTGCCGAGAATGGAGATGTTCAGATGCTTTGTATTATAGGGGGTGGAATGCTGCCGAGAATGGAGATGTTCAGATGCTTTGTATTATAGGGGGTGGAATGCTGCCGAGAATGAAGATGTTCAGATGCTTTGTATTAAAGGGGGTGGAATGTTGGCGAGAATGAAGATGTTCAGATGCTTTGTATTATATGGGGTGGAATGCTGCCGAGAATGGAGATGTTCAGATGCTTTGTATTATATGGGGTGGAATGCTGCCGAGAATGGAGATGTTCAGATGCTTTGTATTATATGGGGTGGAATGTTGCCGAGAATGGAGATGTTCAGATGCTTTGTATTATAGGGGGTGGAATGCTGCCGAGAATGGAGATGTTCAGATGCTTTGTATTATAGGGGGTGGAATGCTGCCGAGAATGGAGATGTTCAGATGCTTTGTATTATAGGGGGTGGAATGTTGGCGAGAATGAAGATGTTCAGATGCTTTGTATTATAGGGGGTGGAATGCTGCCGAGAATGAAGATGTTCAGATGCTTTGTATTATAGGGGTGGAATGCTGCCGAGAATGGAGATGTTCAGATGCTTTGTATTATAGGGGGTGGAATGCTGCCGAGAATGGAGATGTTCAGATGCTTTGTATTATAGGGGGTGGAATGTTGGCGAGAATGAAGATGTTCAGATGCTTTGTATTATAGGGGGTGGAATGCTGCCGAGAATGAAGATGTTCAGATGCTTTGTATTATAGGGGTGGAATGTTGCCGAGAATGGAGATGTTCAGATGCTTTGTATTATAGGGGGTGGAATGTTGGCGAGAATGAAGATGTTCAGATGCTTTGTATTATAGGGGGTGGAATGTTGCCGAGAATAGAGATGTTCAGATGCTTTGTATTAAAGGGGGGTGGAATGTTGCCGAGAATGAAGATGTTCAGATGCTTTGTATTATATGGGGTGGAATGCTGCCGAGAATGGAGATGTTCAGATGCTTTGTATTATAGGGGGTGGAATGTTGGCGAGAATGGAGATGTTCAGATGCTTTGTATTATAGGGGGTGGAATGCTGCTGAGAATGGAGATGTTCAGATGCTTTGTATTATATGGGGGTGGAATGCTGCCGAGAATGGAGATGTTCAGATGCTTTGTATTATAGGGGGTGGAATGCTGGCGAGAATGGAGATGTTCAGATGCTTTGTATTATAGGGGGTGGAATGTTGGCGAGAATGAAGATGTTCAGATGCTTTGTATTATAGGGGGTGGAATGCTGCCGAGAATGGAGATGTTCAGATGCTTTGTATTATAGGGGGTGGAATGTTGGCGAGAATGAAGATGTTCAGATGCTTTGTATTATAGGGGGTGGAATGCTGGCGAGAATGGAGATGTTCAGATGCTTTGTATTATAGGGGGTGGAATGCTGGCGAGAATGGAGATGTTCAGATGCTTTGTATTATAGGGGGTGGAATGCTGGCGAGAATGGAGATGTTCAGATGCTTTGTATTATAGGGGGTGGAATGCTGCCGAGAATGGAGATGTTCAGATGCTTTGTATTGTAGGGGGTGGAATGCTGCCGAGAATGGAGATGTTCAGATGCTTTGTATTGTAGGGGGTGGAATGTTGCCGAGAATGGAGATGTTCAGATGCTTTGTATTGTAGGGGGTGGAATGCTGCCGAGAATGAAGATGTTCAGATGCTTTGTATTATAGGGGGTGGAATGCTGCCGAGAATGGAGATGTTCAGATGCTTTGTATTATAGGGGGTGGAATGTTGCCGAGAATGATGTTCAGATGCTTTGTATTATAGGGGGTGGAATGCTGCCGAGAATGGAGATGTTCAGATGCTTTGTATTATAGGGGGTGGAATGTTGCAGAGAATGGAGATGTTCAGATGCTTTGTATTATAGGGGGTGGAATGTTGCCGAGAATGAAGATGTTCAGATGCTTTGTATTATAGGGGGTGGAATGCTGCCGAGAATGGAGATGTTCAGATGCTTTGTATTATAGGGGGTGGAATGTTGGCGAGAATGAAGATGTTCAGATGCTTTGTATTATATGGGGTGGAATGTTGGCGAGAATGAAGATGTTCAGATGCTTTGTATTAAAGGGGGTGGAATGTTGCCGAGAATGGAGATGTTCAGATGCTTTGTATTATAGGGGGTGGAATGTTGGCGAGAATGGAGATGTTCAGATGCTTTGTATTAAAGGGGGTGGAATGTTGGCGAGAATGAAGATGTTCAGATGCTTTGTATTATAGGGGGTGGAATGCTGCCGAGAATGGAGATGTTCAGATGCTTTGTATTATAGGGGGTGGAATGCTGCCGAGAATGGAGATGTTCAGATGCTTTGTATTATAGGGGGTGGAATGTTGGCGAGAATGAAGATGTTCAGATGCTTTGTATTATAGGGGGTGGAATGTTGGCGAGAATGAAGATGTTCAGATGCTTTGTATTATAGGGGGTGGAATGTTGGCGAGAATGAAGATGTTCAGATGCTTTGTATTATAGGGGGTGGATTGTTGCCGAGAATGGAGATGTTCAGATGCTTTGTATTATAGGGGGTGGAATGTTGCCGAGAATGGAGATGTTCAGATGCTTTGTATTAAAGGGGGTGGAATGCTGCCGAGAATGGAGATGTTCAGATGCTTTGTATTATAGGGGGTGGAATGCTGCCGAGAATGGAGATGTTCAGATGCTTTGTATTAAAGGGTGTGGAATGCTGCCGAGAATGGAGATGTTCAGATGCTTTGTATTAAAGGGGGTGGAATGCTGGCGAGAATGGAGATGTTCAGATGCTTTGTATTATAGGGGGTGGAATGCTGCTGAGAATGGAGATGTTCAGATGCTTTGTATTAAAGGGGGTGGAATGCTGCTGAGAATGGAGATGTTCAGATGCTTTGTATTAAAGGGGGTGGAATGCTGCCGAGAATGGAGATGTTCAGATGCTTTGTATTATAGGGGGTGGAATGCTGCCGAGAATGGAGATGTTCAGATGCTTTGTATTAAAGGATGTGGAATGCTGCCGAGAATGGAGATGTTCAGATGCTTTGTATTAAAGGGGGTGGAATGCTGCCGAGAATGGAGATGTTCAGATGCTTTGTATTATAGGGGGTGGAATGCTGCCGAGAATGGAGATGTTCAGATGCTTTGTATTATAGCGGGTGGAATGCTGCTGAGAATGGAGATGTTCAGATGCTTTGTATTGTAGGGGGTGGAATGCTGCCAAGAATTGAGATGTTCAGATGCTTTGTATTATAGGGGGTGGAATGCTGCCGAGAATGGAGATGTTCAGATGCTTTGTATTATAGGGGGTGGAATGTTGGCGAGAATGAAGATGTTCAGATGCTTTGTATTATAGGGGGTGGAATGTTGCCGAGAATGGAGATGTTCAGATGCTTTGTATTGTAGGGGGTGGAATGTTGGCGAGAATGAAGATGTTCAGATGCTTTGTATTATAGGGGGTGGAATGTTGCCGAGAATGGAGATGTTCAGATGCTTTGTATTATAGGGGGTGGAATGCTGCCGAGAATGGAGATGTTCAGATGCTTTGTATTATAGGGGGTGGAATGCTGCCGAGAATGGAGATGTTCAGATGCTTTGTATTATAGGGGGTGGAATGTTGGCGAGAATGGAGATGTTCAGATGCTTTGTATTAAAGGGGGTGGAATGCTGCCGAGAATGGAGATGTTCAGATGCTTTGTATTGTAGGAGGTGGAATGTTGGCGAGAATGAAGATGTTCAGATGCTTTGTATTATAGGGGGTGGAATGCTGCCGAGAATGGAGATGTTCAGATGCTTTGTATTATATGGGGGTGGAATGCTGCTGAGAATGGAGATGTTCAGATGCTTTGTATTATAGGGGGTGGAATGCTGCCGAGAATGAAGATGTTCAGATGCTTTGTATTAAAGGGGGTGGAATGCTGCCGAGAATGGAGATGTTCAGATGCTTTGTATTATATGGGGTGGAATGCTGCCGAGAATGGAGATGTTCAGATGCTTTGTATTAAAGGGGGTGGAATGCTGCCGAGAATGGAGATGTTCAGATGCTTTGTATTATAGGGGGTGGAATGCTGGCGAGAATGGAGATGTTCAGATGCTTTGTATTGTAGGGGGTGGAATGCTGCCGAGAATGAAGATGTTCAGATGCTTTGTATTATAGGGGGTGGAATGCTGCTGAGAATGGAGATGTTCAGATGCTTTGTATTATAGGGGGTGGAATGTTGCAGAGAATGGAGATGTTCAGATGCTTTGTATTATAGGGGGTGGAATGTTGGCGAGAATGAAGATGTTCAGATGCTTTGTATTATAGGGGGTGGAATGCTGCCGAGAATGGAGATGTTCAGATGCTTTGTATTATAGGGGGTGGAATGTTGGCGAGAATGAAGATGTTCAGATGCTTTGTATTATAGGGGGTGGAATGTTGGCGAGAATGAAGATGTTCAGATGCTTTGTATTATAGGGGGTGGAATGCTGCCGAGAATGGAGATGTTCAGATGCTTTGTATTATAGGGGGTGGAGTGCTGCCGAGAATGGAGATGTTCAGATGCTTTGTATTATAGGGGGTGGAATGTTGGCGAGAATGAAGATGTTCAGATGCTTTGTATTATAGGGGGTGGAATGTTGGCGAGAATGAAGATGTTCAGATGCTTTGTATTATAGGGGGTGGAATGTTGGCGAGAATGAAGATGTTCAGATGCTTTGTATTATAGGGGGTGGAATGGTGCCGAGAATGGAGATGTTCAGATGCTTTGTATTATAGGGGGTGGAATGTTGGCGAGAATGAAGATGTTCAGATGCTTTGTATTATAGGGGGTGGAATGCTGCCGAGAATGAAGATGTTCAGATGCTTTGTATTATAGGGGGTGGAATGTTGCTGAGAATGGAGATGTTCAGATGCTTTGTATTGTAGGGGGTGGAATGCTGCCGAGAATGGAGATGTTCAGATGCTTTGTATTATAGGGGGTGGAATGTTGGCGAGAATGGAGATGTTCAGATGCTTTGTATTATAGGGGGTGGAATGCTGCCGAGAATGGAGATGTTCAGATGCTTTGTATTATAGGGGGTGGAATGTTGGCGAGAATGGAGATGTTCAGATGCTTTGTATTATAGGGGGTGGAATGTTGGCGAGAATGGAGATGTTCAGATGCTTTGTATTATAGGGGGTGGAATGCTGCCGAGAATGGAGATGTTCAGATGCTTTGTATTATAGGGGGTGGATTGTGGCCAAGATGTTAAGATACTTGCATTGTAGGATGAAGATGTTCAGATGCTTATTTTTCAGTTGTGAGGAATCACACAGCATGGCTGAAATATTGAGTATATAATGTTTACCCATAATCATTCGTTTATGAAAAAATGTTTCAGCACCAAAAGTTATTCTTATCACAGTTATTTGCCTTCAAAAGTGCTATTATAAGGGAAAAGTGTTAAATCATTTGCCTTACATTTTGAGCTTGTGAGAAAATTTTTCATTTTTCTTCTAATAGGCAGTGATTTAATTAAGGCACACTTATTTCCTCCAGCTGTAATACGAGGTTTTGTCTTGAGTAAATTATTCTTGAGTACCATGTAATATTAATAATATGGATGATAATAAACTTGATATCTCATCTCTAAATCCAGCCCAAGGTATTTAGAACATTAAAAGTTTTCTGTTGTATTTCTTGGTTATAAGAGTCATATGGAACTTTTATCTCAAGTATTGAACCTCTTGATCACAGAGGAGGCCAGCACAGTCAGCTCCAGTCAGCCCGGATCTGCCAGCAATGACAATGGAGAAATTCTCCCAGTCGGCTACAATATCTGATGAGGTGAAAAAATTGCTGAACCTTGACCCAGAAAGCAAAAGGTATTAATATTGTTTATGATTGAAATCTTTATATATGATCAACAATGTTTTTTCGTATGTGGAAAGGGTTTGCAGCAGCATGCAGATGGTCATACTGTACATGTAGGTTTTGCCTGGGCTCTGCTCGGTTTCCTCACCACCTTAATTCTGGCCACCATTGTATGAGTGAAATATTCTTGAGAATTCTAACTATATATATGAAAGTGACTAGGCCAGCCTTCTTTATTTTTTGTTTTGGTATGGGAAAGTTTGAGCATATAATATGATTTCCCAGTGAATAGTTTGATGTATTTATAGACCAAAGTCACTCTTGAGAGAAATGAACAGACAGTGCATGTTGTTTGTATATTTCAGTTTATTGAATTATCTTCAGGATTTTCGGCTAGTTAAGAATTCTTCCTTGGACTTTTTAGGATCCTTTGAACAAATTTGGCAACGATGAATGTTTACTGTATAATTAATTGATTGAGATGGTAACGAATTGAAGATGAAGTACATGTTAATGTATGGAAGCATGTATGTGAATTTGGGATAAAACGTTCATCATACTGTGGTTGTGGAGTTCAACAACAGTGAGAAAAATAGATAAATGAGTAAATCTTTAATATTTTGCAGATCTCCTGTGATACATTCGCTGTCCGTGAGTAAAATTCCTGTGAAACTTGTCCATCTGGGCGACAACAAAGCAGTTATCTCCACTTTGTCCAGTGACCAACCCATTGCAGCGCTTGATGGGAGTTCAAATGCATTTAGTGCAGGACTATCAGGAATTTCTATTCTGCCAGACGCTTCAAAATCAGACAGTGGATTAAATAAAAGAGTAGCAGATGAGAGGAGTGAAGTGCCCGTGATAAAGACTTCAGACATAACATGTATAGCACCATCATTTTTGATAAATCAAGCACCTGTGACAGCATTCTCCTCTCTGACAACATCAACTACCCTGTCCAGCGCACGCCTTAACGTTACAGGTGTCAGCACTATGATTCCGTTGTCAGCAGTGGCTTCAAAGTCTCCAAACTCAGGGGAGGCAACTCCAAGTAAATCGCCAGCTCTCCCAAAACAGAGCGAGTCATCCCCAAATTCGGCGGGCAGGACTAAGTCGGCTGTTGAAATCATGGCTGCAGTGGCTCCATTTCTGAGTTCCCCCAAGACAGCGCCTCCGATTGAACTAGGTCAGAGGACTCCGACTAAGAAAAGTTCCCGTTCCAAAAAGTCGCGAGAGCAGTTGTCTCCTGGTGAGAATCTTCCACGGCTTGTCCCGAGTCCCCACACAAGCCCCTCAAAACAACTAGTGCTGCCATTTGTGCCGAGACACAAACAACGCAACAGTCCCAGAAGACAGCAGCTGAAACAGCAAGCTAAGGCAATACTGCCCAAAGGTTTCATCATGAGGTCTGACGTAATCTCACCTGTGAAGAAAGCAGCCTCCAAGGTGACGTCTAGGGCAAGGAAAGTTCAGAGAACTCTGCTGCCCAAGCTGGTGCCGAGTGGTAGCGTGGTTGTGGTGGATGCTCGGCCACTAAAGGGTGAGGTGACAGAAGTGATGGAGGTCAACAGTGAGTGTGAGACCCTGGAATCTGATGGGGACCCAGAACCAGGTGAGGACGTTACAGGTGAAGAAGGGACAGGTAAAGATACACGGATGACAGCCACGCCTAAAGGGAAAAAAACACTGAGGGAAAGTGGTGCAGTAAGCGGACAGCGAGATAGTGCTGACAGCCAGAGCGAAGGGGAGGGGACAGGAGGAGTGCCGTATGACAGTCAGACAGAGGAAGAGGAGGGCGGGGCAGATGATGGCAGTACTCACCTGCAGGAGCTGATGGAGGCTAGCACCACCATTAGGTTAGTTATGACTGTACAAGTATATGTATCATAAATCATCAATTATTTGATCAGCTTTATTGTGATTTTTCTATGTAAATTCCCGGAATTCCTTTTTTTTTCTTAAACAAATCCACAGCTTAGGTGACGTAAACTGGAACATGTGTGGTAGCTTAAGAATAGTGAGCAAAAACCTGTGTTTTTTTGTTGGTGAAAATTCATGTGAAATTATTTGATTTACTCTATATCAGTTAGAACATTATGGTGATTTTTAACCAACTAACCAACAGCAGCGTGATTAGTTAAATGGTGAGATTAGCTTAAATGATTTACTGAAATTGAAATCTGACTTCTCCAAACTTAATCTGGAAACCACATTCAGCACCTTAAAATTTGAATGAAAATGCTGTAAGCATTTGATGTCATGCTCATTTGTTTTATAATGAATTGCTTAGTTTTTCTGAAAACTTTTGAAAGGTTTGAATGTGGATTAATTTAAAAATATAACTAAAGGTTGTAGCTATAAATGTTAAGGATTCTTTAATTAAAACTATTAAAAACTTATCCTTTTGAAACTGAAATCATGGAAAAACATTACTTATGTTTTAATGCATGTTATTTTACACTTTGAATTATTGCAGGCATCCAGTCTTCCCACCAAAGAAACAAGGCCTTAAGGACCGTCGGAGTAAAGCACAAAAACATAAGGATACAACCTTGGCCATGCTTAACCCCGACATTATACAGGCTGATCCAATAGTAAGAACCTTGTTCGCTTTCGACAGACTATTAAACAACACTAGACTTGACACAACAAAGTACAACACACTTTTCTGTAATTCACGTGCTTGTCTCATTTCCATCTTGGGCAACACAAGTGTTATTTTGTGTTTTACAGGTAAGCCGACACTGAAAAATCCGAAGTGAAAGTTAAAAGTGCACCTTTCTGTTTTGTCTCGTCTTGTTTTTTTTTTATGATTTACCTCTGTTTCAAGGCTTTCTAATCATGTAAATATATCTTCAAAAGGAAAAATTGCCATGACAGTCTACATTTTCCAAATTTAGATGATTTTGAATTTTTTTTTTTTTTTATATACACTCCTCTGACATTGAAAAAGGGATTAATTCTGACCATAAAACAACAATTCAGATTTGTGTGGCCTTAATCCTAATAGAAGCACAATGCATTGTTGCAGTGTCTCTGCTGGTTAGGGCATCTATATCTGTGTCTACAATAGTTCCTTAAAGAATCTGGCCATATCTAAGATTTCAAAGTGACATCCATTTCAGTTGTTAAAATGTGGTGATCAGAATAAGGGGATAGACAGTTAACTGGTTACTGAGTTGTCCTGATATCATGGCTTGGGGCCTCCATGGCTCAGTTGGTTAGCACGCTAGCGCAGCGTAATGACCCAGGAGTATCTCACCAAAGCGGTCACTGTGAGTTTAAGTCCAGCTGATGCTGGCTTCCTGTCTGTCAGTACGTGGGGAGGTCTGCCAGCTACTTGCAGATGGTCGTGGGTTTCCCCCCAAGATCTGCATGGTTTCCACCCAACATAATGCTGGTCGCCGTCATATAAGTGAAATATTCTTGAGTACGGTGTAAAACACCAATCAAATAAATAAATAAAAATTATATTGTGGCTTAGTTGTATGTGATGCCTGGTGTCTTTTGGCATGAAGTTCCAATAACAGTATACATACAAATTCCACAAATAGGGGCCCCTGTGGCCAAGTGGTTAGCGTGCCAGCGGAGCCCACAGACTCATTAGCCTCACACCAATGCGGTTGATGCGAGTTCAAGGGTAAAACAAATGAAGATAATATACTTGCATTTGAGGAAGTAAACAAACACAGTCAAATTGATGTAAATTTCTACTAAATAAATGAAAACTTTTGTTTGGCAGAGAGATGATCGTGATATAGCCTTTGCACAAGCCTATCTCAACAGCGTGAAGACAGCCTTAAAAGATGACCAGGAGAAATACGGCAAATTTCTTCAAATTCTGTATGAGTTTGGGAAGAATCAAGGTTCTCCTGTTCAGGTAGGTGTTCTTGGAATATTTGATTTATGAGCATAATTGAGCTGCCCTTGTTTTCTCATCCTTAAACCTGAAGGGCTACTGCAAAAGTCATATACTTTCATCCTTAAACCTTAAGGGCTATCGCAAAAGTCATATACTCTCAGCATTAAACCAACCGAAAGCAGGTAAATAATAACGCTTTGCAAGTGTTGTGTCTGAATTAAAATCCAGATCAAACATGGTGTTCTTTTTAAGCTCTTATTTCAATTTCTTCTTTCTGTGAGTCCATCTCACACTGGCTTCCTAACCAGTTGTTCGTGGGAGGGTCAGCCAGGAACCTGCGGACTGCTTGATTTCCTCCCACCATAAAGCTGGCTGCTGTTGTAGAAGTGAAATACTATTTACACCAATCAAATAAATAAATCAAACAAGAATCAGTTAAGAAATCTTTTTGACCTAGGCCAAATAGTATTATCATCATTGATACCCGAATGTCCATGTGTCTCAGATTAATATCCCCTTTGTGAGATAGTTTCCTTTTACTTTGTAACCAAATGTCACAGAAGGAAAGGATAGGTCCTTTTCATGATTTGTTTGTTTGCGAAAAGGCAGCAAAACAATAAACAAAATAATATTACAGAAAACCATAGGCATTCCTTTGACTAGGATCATCTATGAGTAGCTTGGCTGGTCAGTTGGATGCACATTTTATTGTGGCATTTTTGTCAAATGCAAGTCAGCAGGGCTCGAAATGGGGGACTGTGAATGGCGAAAAGCGGGCGGAAAATTTGCTGTAGCAGGCCAACTTAAAAGGCCTGCTCAAAAAAAATATTGACAAATAAAATCACATGCCAAGCATGAGATGTCAATGTCAATGGACAACTCGAAGTTCTGCTTTCTAATTTATGACGGCGTGATAAAGATACAACAAATTTATGATTCACTGAAAATGTAGGAAGCACCGTTCGTGGCCGTTGCAAACCACAGAAAGATGTTACACGAGATAACTGTGCTGAAACCTACTCAAGAACAAAATTATCTCCTTTGCTTGCGTGTGCATGTGCACTTGTATTGCAGCATGTATTTCTGTTTTTGCGTCAACTACAAGCGAAACCATTGTTAACTTCTTGTTTGGATTGAGGATAAAAGGATTCTTTCACTAACTAGTATACATTTAAATCCATTTAGGACTAGTTATATACAGGAAATCCGATAAAGTGTTAACTTTTTTCTCTACAAAGTCCAGATTGAATCTAAGGCCACGGTGAGAAAACATGGATAATGAGACAGCTGCAAAGACGATAAACGATAGCCGCAAGCCTTTGGAGGTGACTTTGATCGTTTGACTAACTGGGCAAATTGTTCATTCTATTTTTAATCTGTGATGACTGATAAAACCATCACTAAACATGTCATTTAGGGCTGTGTGATCGCTTTAGGTTGATTTCCATGTCTTTTGTCACGTAGTCCCACTTGCCATGACTGCAGAAAATTATTTCGACGAGCAAGAAGTTAAACATTTCTGTGGATTGGAACAACATTTTGACTCGGGATTGGATTTAGAGTGGCAGAAGTGATAATAAAGGTCTCTGTTGCTTTAGAGTGAAGTTAAAAGCCCACATCGTTATGGACTGACTGGATTTTGGAATTCAGTGTTTAAACGTTGAGGCAGGCAAACATCAGAAAATCGTTGAAAATAGACCCCAACATTTAATTTAATTGAACTATTAAATTGGCAGGCCATGTTTAAAAATTGCAGTTCATCTGCTATTGTGCCTGCTAAAACTTCATTACTGGAAAAAAGTAGCAAGCCAATGGAGATTTTCTAATTAGAACCCTGGTCAGGTATATATCTGGCTATTTCATTTCTCTGTATTTATTCAGTTTCTTCCTTGCCTAAGCATAACTGCCCTCCTATGTATAAGAAAAATTCATTCAGCATTTAACACCAATCAGATAAAAAGATAAATTATTTACAGTCTTTATAGGAACTTATCACACTGCATTATTGCTTGCACACGTAAGTATGAAGTATTAAAAAGTAAGAGGTGTTTTATGGTTCGTTTTTCATCTTTTTATCATATGGACAAAATAACCTTTTTGTGTAAGATGTAAGGTAGACATAGTTTGTGTAGTACAGGCCACAAGAGAAAGCTTGTCTGACTTCTGAAGTATAAATTGACTGCCCCAAATAAAATTGACACTCACGTGTGGTGATTATTTTGATTCACGATGACACATATGTGAACATACCCAGTCATATAATAATTTGGTCAGCAGGTGGTGACCTATTTCCTAACCAGAATGTACTACACATACCTATATATACATAACCTGTGTAAATTTATGAACCTCAGATCATAACATCGTGTGAAGTTTTGTATAAAACAGTCACATTGGTATGATTCTAACATTTCACGCAATAAATCGCCACGATATTCCAGTACTGAAATATAGGCACGGCTGAAGCTGTGTTTAGTCATAATCATTCATTCATTCATTTATTCATACGTATCATGAATTTCCCTCGTCTCTGCTCACATCCTGCTCAGTTAATGCTGCTGTGTATGTGAAATATTATTCAATATGATGTAAAACCCTAATAGTGGGAGTCTTTGTCGCCACCCAGGAGTCTCTCATAAATGCAGTCGCTGTGAGTTCAGGTCCAGCTCATGCTCTCTCTTCGGTTGTACCAGCAACCCGCGGATGATTGAGGGTTTCCCCTGGGCTTTTCCTAATTTCCTCCTACCATGTTGAGGGCTACTGTTGTATAATAAGTAAAATATTCTTAAGTACAGCCTACAACCAATCAAATAAATAAATAAAACCCCAATAAAAAGTAACCATAAATAAATTAACTCAGCTATGAAATTTGCAGATTTTGATAGTTCAATTTTGCCATCACCATTTTGAAAGATAAAACAAATTGTGAAGTATCACTATATGAGAATATACATGTAGTGTCATTTCCACAAACTCATACTATTGCAACAAATGCCTTAAAATGGTTTAGTAAAGGTTGAAGAATACTCAAGACTTTATCCATTTGTTAGTAACTTGTTTTGTGTTTTTTTACCATATCATCAACGGTCAATTGATGGACAAAATTTTAGGTGAAGGTTTCACATCTTTACCCAAAGTTTTGCCTTCCAAAAATCTGAATTTTTCTAGAGTGCTCAATTTTTACTTGAATATTGTGGCAATTCAACATTCATTCTGCAAAATTACAAGGAGATATGTGGATATAACAGAGTAGTATGACATACCCTACTTAGGCTCTCATTCCTTTGATTATGATCTTAAGTCATGAAGTTTTTGAACATCAATAGTTTGCACTGTAACACCATTCAAATAAAAAATACTGTACCCATCACATTTAGTGGAAAGCTGAGTTTAGTATGCCTTACATTCACTTGGCAACAGGAGTGCATTTGAATGCTCTTCAATCTTTTATCACCAGCCCCGATAGCACAGTTGGTAGAGCGTATGGTTCAGGAGTGGTAGATCCAGGGTCTATCCTAGATCGAGTCACACCTAAGACCTTAAAAGAGGAAGTTGTCACTTCCTCGCTTGGTGTTCAGCATGAAGGGGATAGTGCAAGGACTGGTTGACCCATATCAGTATAACTTGCCATTGGTAAGGCATCTCATAGATGTAGAACTAGACAAATGAGCAGTGGAAATCTGTCCTGCAACAAGGAGGCAAATCACTAAGGACTCCTTTGTTGTCATATGACTGAAAAATTGTTAAGTACAACGTTAAAACCCCAAGCACTCACTCACTCCCTCTCAGATTACCAATGTGGTCACGAGTTCACATCATCCACAAAGCTTCAAAGACCTGGAAACCCGTTTGTCGTGTTTTCTTTTATATTTACATTACAATTTTCGCCTGACTGAAAACTTGTTAAGTACGACGTTAAACCCCAAGCACTCACTCACTCAATCTTCTGTCAGATCATGTCAAGGAATCTCAGTGTGGTTCTAGAAAAAATCATGGGTTGCTGTATGACAATGTCTATCATCTGTACACATCCTTATACCTTCCTTTGTAAGGCTGTACAGTTCTGTCTGGAAGTTTGATTATCTGATGTGACTGTCAAAGTCATGTTGATCAGTTGAGGTTGTCACGGCGCCTTCACTGGGAGCTTCTGATCCCCTGATCAATGAGACTGTAGGCTTGAATCAAGCTCTGGCTGGCTCACCTGCAGCTTTAAGATGGGAGGTTTTTTAAGGTACTAGGCAATGGTTTACTCCTATTATACCAGTTTATTTCACCTCACTAAAAACAAATTCCCTCTAAGTGAAAAACTCTTAAGTGCAGGGTCACGAAGCGATCTTAGACTAAAGTCAGGATAGAAAATCACTTTAAAATTGTTGTTTCTTATGTTACAAGGTTAAACTTATATTCTGGGTAGGTTATTGTACAACAAATTTCAGTTAAAATAATGGAAAACTTCATGATCCTGGGGCCAGGCCCCGTGATAACGAAGCAGTTTTAGACTTAAGCCAAAATTCCAATTCACTTTAACGTTGTTATTTCTTACGTAACAAGGTTAAAATACTGCTTGACAACATAAATTGTGGCTAAGTTTTTGTAAAGCAAATTTCAGTTAAAATACCAAGTTGACTGATTGAAATTTTGACATAAGTCAAAGATTGTTTCGTGATCCTAGGGCCAGTGTAATATTTATTTAGTTATTTGATTGGTGTTTAATGGCAAGAATTTTTTCTCAAGAGTGTTTCACGTACAGTACAATGACTTCTCAGGTTTATTGTTGGACTGTACATAAGTGCCTAATGTAAACCACTGGCCTTCATTACTACTAACCTCCTGACTGCATGACAACATGATCTGGATTTATACAGCAATCAGATAAATAAACAAAATATTTGCCTGAGGTATAAAATTAAGGCATGTAGATATGCTGTGTTGATGACAAGACACCATGTGGGACCTCTCATGGGTACATCATTAAATGTTGATCTGCTCAAAGAAATTAATTATATAAATGTGTGTAATGTGCTTAATTTGCAACACGAACTTGAAGTCAGCTTTAATAGTACGAAAGAGTAGAATGATCTTCCCTTAAGAGGTAGTCCATCAAACTAGATCAGGTAGTCCATCAAACTAGATCAGTTAGCCCATCAAACTAGATCTGGTAGTCCATCAAACTAGATCTGGTGGTCCATCAAACGAGATCTGGTAGTCCATCAAACTAGATCTGGTAGTCCGTCAAACTAGATTAGGTAGTCCATCAAACTAGGTCAGGTAGTCCATCAAACTAGGTCAGGTAGTCAATCAAACTAGATCTGGTCCTCCATCAAACTAGGTCAGGTAGTCAATCAAACTAGATCTGGTCCTCCATCAAACTAGATCAGGTAGTCCATCAAACTAGATCTGGTCCTCCATCAAACTAGATCAGGGAGAAACTTGTATGACCCACATAAAGCTTTCTCAATGTAACCGTTTTTGGGTGGTTTTAATAACGCCATTGGTTCGAATTTAATCAGGCATGCTGTCAGTCCTGTTTTCTGATAATTGAACACGACTGCTGAGGTGTGGGTTGGGAGGTTTGCCAGCCTGTCCAATCTGTGTTTGTGCTATGGTCTCCCCATGGGCTCTGCAGCTGACAGTCTCGTAATAACTGATGAGTTACGTGTCTCTCAGGACAGACCAGCCAAGGACACTGAGCCAGTAAAGCACTCCACATAACCTGATATTACACGGGTAACCTCTCCAGATCCTCGCTACATCCTCCAAGTTGTCCTCAAGGGGCCACCGCAGTTTTTACAAAGCCAACATTGTAATATTGACTGTATTGCTTGCTTATGAATCCATATCCTATACATGAAGTTCACATCTAGACTGCCAATATTGAGGCAGAAGCTTTCTCATTCCAGTCTGGGTTTATTCGACTGCTCTACGCTCTACCTGTGTTATATATAAACCCACCCTGAGGACATGCCTCTATCTCGGCCTGTGATTTTTCAGCTTGTCTACTGAATTGAGACTGCTTTAATGTATGGGCAGTTCTCAGTGAGGCCAAAAGTTGAACTTCACTCAGCAGTTAGACTCTTTAGTGGGTATTTTTTTTTTTTTTTGTTCTTTGTGCCAGAGAAAAATCGTTAACTTCTTGGAGATAGTTTCCTCCAGACGCAGCTTGCTTTCCTCTCAGAAGCTGGTACAGCTACGCACACATGTTGAAGTAACATGTTTATCACATTCTGAGGCATCTTATAGATCTCCTCACTATTTTCTTGAAATCTTCTCTTTATCCTGTCTTTCTAGCTTTGTTAAATTTAAATGCAAAACCTAGAAACTATGACATTAAACATGGTTTTTAAATACTCATCTTTAATAAGGTGTATGTTTCTGGTTTTAATTATTAAATTGTTATAAACCAAATCATTAGGCTTGGAAAACTTTGTGTACTTGAAGTGGCAGTATGCGGCATTATTTATTACTGTAAATAAACCTTAGTTTATAAGTGATGTAAAAGATAACCTAATTTGCTAGGCATGCTAGGATTTTTGGAGATGTGAGTTCAATCTTGGCTTTGGACTGTGATTTGTTGGATTTCCCTGTTCTCACTGTTTGTGAGGCCATGGTGACAATTAAGCCTTCAACAATTCCCATGTCTGTCTGTACATTCTTATATTCGTTGAAGACCGCTGCTCTTTCACTAATACGGAGTGCCTGTGAGTAATTTTGTGCATAATTTGCTCAAGATCAATTTTGTGCTCCACCCATAAAACTGACGGGTAATCGGGTAACTCATGCTTCCCGCTTTCACACTGCACTGTATTGGTTGTATCTTTGATGGAAACCCAGGTGAAATAACTTTTATTTTTGTGGTTCTCATGTGGCTATAATGCTCACATAATGCTGACATTCCAAACACATATACAGGCGATCTCATTCACTGGGGTATAATCACTGTCTGTCCATGGGATTTGTTGTAGAGTGATTTAGGTTGCGAGATCATTGCTTGGGAACTAGCTATTTACCAATGTTATGTTGATGTGAATTACACATTGCAACTAGTTCTGTATACCGAGGTCTTGATTCATGCTGTAAAATGGCACCCAAGTTAGAGATGCCAAAAAATGGTCTAAGTGATGTTACAAACAAGGCCCAGAATACGTATTTTCAATTAAAAACCTTTTCACAACAAAATCAGCGATACAAATTTACTTAAAACACCATGTATATTTAAATTTTAACTGTACCACTTGGCCGTGAAATATTATCAAACATGATATTTTTAAAATGAACAACAGCATAAACTTCTTAAAATGTTAAAGCCCTGCATAAGTTTAACCTGGGTTGGGTCGCAATGTCTTTGAGTCCCTCTATTGTGACAAAGTTAACACGGAAGAGATAGGGAAATAAAGAAAAAATTGAAAATGAGTCTTCCTGGTTTGAAATTCTGGCTAAATCTATGGAACCTTGCACTTGGACACATGCAGCTACATGTATTAAAGTAGAGATACAGACAGATAAATTAACATTCACACTGTAATTTTTATGGGTTTTTGGGTTCCCAACTTCCCATACACATTTCTAGAGGCTGATGCTCCTGACATTACTGAAAAATATTTTGATAACAAATTAGACTATCTGTGGATGGTCTTGGGTCTTACTCAGACTGACACTCTGCTCACTTTCCCACCATAAAGCTGTTTGGTGTGTATCTTGTGGTGTGAAAACACTAATCAAATAAATAAATAAAAAATTAAAAAGTTTATCTAAATTGGGAAATTGAAATGGTGCCCAAATTAGATAGCTGATTACGCATCTTTAATCATTATTAAAGACATGATTTACGTAAGCCTGCCATTGGCATCTTTGAAGGACGTGATACAACTGTAGAATGGGACATATGGTAAAATAACAAGATTTTACCATAATAATAATAAGATGTGGAATTGTCAAATTAAAAATAGACCACTTCGGTCATGTTTCCAGTGAAATATTTTTTTTAATTATCAGTGCAAATGTACAACGTAACTTTCTTTATCCTCTGTTTACTGAGCAGTTATAATTGATGTTTTATTATTGATGAAAGGTGAGAAACTAATCAGAACTCTAATAGTACAAGACATCCGATTGTAATTACTTATCTCACTGTAAGTAAGAAGTAAGATTGAAGAGAAAATCTATTCTTGGAACCACATATTTTTTTTTCTGTATCAGAGTGTAATTACTTTTTTTTTATAGTATGACATTTGAAACTTGATAAATATTTAATCAATTTATTCTCAAGATTGAACGCCTAAGCAGATTATCTCTTAATGTGGGGCATATTAAAATTCAAACGACTGGGAATAAAGCTACATTTTGCATTTAACTTGTAAATCATTGTGTGTATTAAATAGTCTTTAATATATGTATATATTAAAGAAACATATTAGCATGTGCAAGACCCTCATGTGCATGATTGTATAATGTTGAGACAAAAAATAAGACTAATGGTTTTTAGTTGTGATCATATTAAATTATACTTTTGTCATAATGACATGCATTGTAGCTGGCATAGATTTTCTAGACTTAGTTTTTAATACTTTTACTTGTTGATGATTTCTTTATGGAGACATGCAACAGCCCCTAGGTTTTGATTGACACACACACACACACACACATATATATATATATATAATCATAAATGCTTTACTTATACCTAACTGTCCATACATATGAGATGGTACAATTTCAAAACTTTTGAGGATTTAACATTACCACAATTTATGTATACAACTATGTCAATATTTCAAGCTCTTCTAGTGCAATTTGACAAGTGTTCCAGACTTAAAGTTACCTTAAGAGATGTACATGGCATTGTCAACATTTCTAGTAAAATCTGACACATGTTGAGGACTTAAAATTACCTGAAGAGATGTACATGGCGTTGTCAGCATTTCTAGTACAATTTGACACATGTTGAGGACTTAAAATTACCTGAAGAGATGTACATGGCGTTGTCAACATTTCTAGTACAATTTGACACATGTTGAGGACTTAAAATTACCTAATAAGTGTACATGGCATTGTCAAGATTTCAAGTACAATTTGACACATGTTGAGGACTTAAAATTACCTTAATTTTAAGAAATTATTTTACAGTATTGTATATATCATCTAAAGTATTCCATATTATTACAGGTTGGCAATGTCCTTTTTTTTAAATAGTTTTTAGATTGAAATTGTAAATTTGTAAAGACTTTGTTTTGACACATTTACCCATCTTTTGCCACACAAAATTAATAATAGTTCAATTTGACAATATTTATGGAGGACAAAGAGTTAACAGTACCTTGATCAGTGCATATGATCACCATGGTAAGCTTTTCGTAGTACAATGCAAAGTGATCATCGAAGTATATCATGATTGCACACTTGAGTGAACATTTTAATAGATAGGATGTTACATAATTTGGAGAAAAATCTACATAGATTTGTACAATAGTGGATTTAAGCTGTAAACTTGTTTGGTGTGAACTTTGTAAAAAAAAAGTGTATGTATATGTCTATTTACACACGTGTGTATATACATTTGCATGCATTCATTGACGTGTGTGCAGTGATCGAAGAACATAGATTCATATGTTTATATACATCCATACACATTTCTAATGATACATGGGTGAATCTTACAGCATAAACTTTTTGCCACTTTTTTTCTCTGTGAAAATTGTAGACTGAGATTGTCATTGCTCTATAAACGAGGAATGAGAAATGTTTATATGTGTATATAAATGTTAGAATCACAACTCTAGGAATTTGTATTCTTTACACTACTGCAGTGTACATGGTCTCTGCCATCAGGGTATACATGTTGTAGGATCTTGTCTGTCACTGACATCAGAATTCACACTTCCCTCGCTGGAGGATTGCCTCTGAAATGAACTGCGACTGTTCAGCTCTGACATGGAAGTACATGTCGAGGCCACCGACCTCCGTTTCCCTCTTAAATGAAACGATTTGGTTGAATGTCTGAAAATATTTCTAAGTTCCTGGCGAAATTTTCGGCCACTGACACAGTAGAGAAGAAAGTTGATGCTGTGGTTTATGTAGAGAAAAATGTTAGTTATGGCTGAGACCAGTCTGTAGGTCGCCAGGTCTTGCCAGTTTATACTGCCGTTTTCACCGTAAAACTCGAACGTGTCCTCGCGAATGATCATGAGGATGACCTTTGGCGCTGAACAGACAAGGAACGAGAAAGAGACTGTGAGGAGCATAATGGTGATTTTACTGCTCGTGTCTTGTCTCGCCTGGGTAGAAGAACCATAGTCGGGGCCAGCCTGCAAAACAGCCTGCCGTTTCTGTGCTTTTTTGTTGTCCACAATTATAATAATGTTAAACACGAGCAAAAGGACAAAGGGAAGAAAAGAATATATTGTCGCGTCCAGCCATGGCCAGACTTTCTCGTGAAAGTATCGATGCTCCTCTAATGGTAAACACACTCCTTCCTCGTTGAGGTCTGTGATGAAAAAGTACTGCAGATCAAACGCAGAACAAACGAGAGCGATGACAAGAACTATCCACTTGGGGTGTCGCAGAACTCTGAAGGTCAAGGCCGTCAGAGGGTAGTGGATTGCCAGGAATCGGTCGATTGTCATGATGACCAGTATCCAGGAAGAGAACTGGAAGCTCCAGTAGGTGATGAAAGTGAGTGTCTTGCACCCTGCGGGGCTCACATTACTGGTGTCATAGTTCTGCAGGTAGGTTATCCACCTGCGTAGGCAGCTGAAGTACAGCACTATCGTGTCGGCCACGGCCAGAACGGCCATGTAAAAACAGGTGGATACTGTGATCATAGTTTTACGAGACATGATCACAAAGCTCAGAGCATTCCCCAAGCTGCCGATGACTATCAGAGCAGGGTAGCCATAGATGCCCAGATACTGGGAAATACGGAACTCCAGGAAGGTCTCTAGAATTCTAAAGATGAGGTCTGGGGGTGGAGAAATTCCTGCCGGGGGTCTGTCTGTTGTGTTAGCATCCTGAACCCAGCTTTCGTTTCCTAGCCAGTGTGTATTGTTAAGTTCAGACCAGTTGCTGTTTAGCCAGGCCTGCACATCAAAGCTGGTCAGCATGGTGAACAAGCTGATGGCCTTAGAACTCTCCTAATGATGTTGAGAGTTTTGAAATGCACTCACCCGCTCACTTTATAGTCACTCACTTTCCAAAGTTGTGTTCGTGGAAGGCTTAAGTTTCCAGAGTGTCTGGTCAATCAATCAAGCCTGAGGAGTAGGCTTTATAAAGCTCACTATTGGGCGGACAGAAATAATGCTATCTCCACTAACAGTTCATTTCCTGCAGTTTCCTCATCCACAGTTATCCACAACACACTTGTGACAGTTAGGTCAAAACTAGTTGTGGAGATTGGAAGTTGTAGAGCTCTTTCGTCGTCATCCAGGTTGGCCCTGTCAAATGGTTTGCCTGTATCAGGGCTATTTGAGGAGATGATTGGCTGAACTGGGGGAGGGAGGGTGAGGTGCTTCCATACCAGAAATTGATGAGCTTGTCTGATTTTCTCCTGTGTCTTTCACGGCAGTGGCTTTTTCCCTGGGAAACAGGAGCACAACTTTGGTGCAGCACTTGAATTAACGCAAGAAAGTCGAGACGAAGAGTTGATTTGTGAATGCAGTTCCAGCACAGTTCTGCGATAAGAAGAAGCGGTGCAGGGTTATCAGCTAGTGGCTGAAGCGTTTGCATAGCTCACTCTACCCTGCCTGGCAAGTAGTGTGACACTGGTTGCACTGGCAGGTTTTCACAGGCTTCAGCTCTGCCACCCTACCCCCTCGTGGGACCTGAGAGCAAGGCACCTGCTCTTTATGATCCTATAACCGAAGCTGCGCGGTAGATTTATGCGATATTACTGGCCACAGGAGATGCCGATAAGTGGAAGAGCTAACCTCTCAAGGGGCACTCAGCTCCACTGCATACTTTAAAAAAACTGTCAGAACTCCAGCATAGTGTTTGTTTAATTTTCTCAACAAAATCCCCAGTGAAATCATCAGAAAATCCTTTCCCAATTTTTGTACATCTGGGTTATAAATCAGACTTACTGCGTTTTTAAAACTTCTTTCACCTCCTGTTTTATTTGGTGCATAAACTTATTATGAGAAGGAGAAGCTGACAGTCATAACCACATTTAATTTGAATTATTTCTCACGACTGCTTGTTGATGTTTTTATACTCCTTCCTGACGAGGAAGTCAGCTGAGATCCTGGATTGTTTTATAACGCATAATTACAGTAAGCCGATTGTGGTGAGATCCAGCTAGATACTTAAAATGGTTTCATCTTGCCGTAGCAATGCTGGAAATATCGGTGATGTTATTGTAAACAGATATGCAAAGATATGCTTTAAATTCAAGCTACCCTAATTCCTCATCTGTTTCGCATGTGAAAGAACAACTTTGCAGTGCATTTAATGCGCATAGGCTGTATTGACCAATTTCAGTATAATTTTATCTGTCTACACAGAATATTGATTTGAGAAAATGTGTGAATAAACACTTTGCAACAATGTGAAAGGGTCAAGGAATTAGAGTATTTAAACTTTTTACCATTTTGAATTATTTAACACTAATATGGAAGATTGCTTAGATCTATCATTTTAGACTGAATGAATGATTGTGGCTTTACATCTCATTAGACTGAATGAAAATTTTAGACTGATTGAATGATTGTGGCTTTACATCTCATTTTAGACTGAATGAATGATTGTGACTTTACATCTCATTTTAGACTGAATGAATGACTGTGACTTTATATCTCAGTTTGAATGAATGATTGTCGCTGTACATCTCATTTTAGACTGAATGAATGATTGTGGCTTTACATCTCATTTAAGACTGAATGAATGATTGTGGCTTTACATCTCATCTTAGAAACTATTTACAAGGAAGCTTCCACCACTTTATCCCCACAAATGCTAACAGTTTGAACATTTTTGTGCACACTTATGTCATGTAACTGGATATGCTTGAGAATCCATTTAAACAAATATACTGCATAAATGATGATTAGTATTTTATGAGTACTCAGGAATATTTCACTTATTTGCTGGGGGCCAGAATTTTGGCAGGAGGAAACCGTTCAATGTACATGGAGTAGTGTGTTCTCCTTATGTAGATAATTTGCAGGGATTTACATAAACCATGAAGTGTAAACAGATGATGTTATTGATTTGTACACATATACATTGTAATATTATTGTTATAAATTATATTCGAATGATCTTTTATGATTATAAAAAGAGCCTGAAAAACCCTGTGTATTTACATTAACATTTGTAAATTTGAGCAAAGAATTTTCCGACACAGGGCACTTTCTCTTGTCAATGCTATTTTGAGGAATTAAGTGGACTGTTTATCTTAACAAAACCATAGTGGGAATTGGTCAGAGGTGAGTAGGTTCCTCGCTGTATGCTCTGGGGAGAACATAAAGTTATCCCTCTATGTCAGATTGTCTGAGGTGTGATGTTTCTGGTACAGAAATAGACCAACTCTGAGCAAGTGAACTGGCGGCTGTTTGCCCGTTTTTACAGACCATGTAATAACAGTGGGCTGTGCTGCATGACGTAAGTTTCACACTCGATCATCTGTCATGTGCTTCACATTCTCAACATGCTGTGTTTATAGGGGCATTTAAATCTACTTCACAGATTTCCTGTTCTTATAACGGCTCCCTTGGTACATGTGATGGGTTTTTTTGCTCTCAAGTTGTTGTAACTTGCAAATGTAATGTACAGTACATGTGGTAAGAGAATTATGTTCCTGTTCCGTACATAGATATAAGCTTAATTTGACACTTTTCATTCTCCTTGGAGATTTACTCTGGCCTCTCTAGTTTCCTCCGTTCACAAACTTCTCAGCTTTCATTGAATAAGCGAATGATTCTTGAGCATGGCGTGGCTCTGCCTGATTTCCTCCCTCCATAATGCTGGTTGCTGTCGTACAAGGGAAATATTCTTAAGTAGGGTGTAAAACACCAAAGAAATAAATAAATAAAGCATGGCATTGAGCGCCAGTCAGATATAAACAAACATAGTTTTCATTCAGGTCAAAACTGATTACTCATTATATTTTTTTATAATTTTTGGCCTCTGTCTTTGGTACAGCTTTAACTTTGCACGACTCAAAATCATTTTTTTTTCTCTCTAATATTTGAACATTGCTAAATATTGCAAATACTGAGTCATTTCCAGAATCGAGATGATATATGTAGGGTTTTGTTTTCTTGGAAGGTAGATGCAGAATGCCGAAGATAGATTTTGATTCTATTAATGTGTCCAGGATTTGCTGCATTTTTTAGTTTTGCAGCATTTGTATGACAAATGTGAGAAAATGATTAATGATCATGGTTGGCCCGCGGTGATCTTTGAATCTGCCTCAACTTAGTGACGATTTAAAAATGAGTTGTTAAAAGGAAATTGACAGTTATTGATCAGGAAGTAGACCTGTGGTTACGTGTCCACAAATACTGCAGAAAAAGATACACTCCAAGTGTCATATCATTTGTGTGCTACTTGATCTTTTTTTTTTCTGTTTTTTTTTCACATTTTTCTTAACCCCAGCTTAATATGCTTCAGATGAAATCTATCATTACACAGTATGAGAATAAACCTATCCCAGCCTGGTTGTATGTAGGTTTTTTTTTTTCCCTATTATTAATTATTTTAAACACATTATCATTATCATTGCATGAGAGAACTGCTTAAATACAGACTTGATACATGTACATGGTTAAAGAGCAAATACCTTACAATCACATTATTATAAATGGTTTTGGGCACTAGACTCACATGTAAGTCTCACATGCCAGGTAGACAATGTTAAATACTTAACCTAAAGCAAGGATTTATAGTCTGTCTACATTTTGATCAGACAATTTCCTCAAGTTTTAAAACATCCATTCAGATAATTGAGAAGACTTGACATTCTACTCTATATACTATAGGTGTTAGAAAAGGTTTTATTATTTTGTCATTACAGTTGCTTAGAGCACTTTAATTCTGATTTTGGTGGGGATTGCAGCAAAGTGTGTCCATTTTTTCAGTCTTCTTGCAGTTTGTACATATATTTTGTGTTTTGACAGAAGACTGTTTAATCTGCATAGTCATGCACAGTATTTTTACATATGTGTGTATAAATACTAGAGTCACCAAAACCTTAAAATGCAGTATTTAACACTGGTATAATTATTTCATCCCATTGTATTGCTTATGAAAATTCATAGGTAATATCTCTGATTTTGTTTTTGAAGTCTTGCAAAAGCTGCGCTATGATTTATAATATTTTTTAGCTATATTTTTCAGTTTGTTTTGATATACTGTATACATATAGCCAAAAGTGGAATAATTCGCTCAGGAAAATTGTAGGTAGTCTGAAATCTACTGTTGTGTGTATGAGGATGTGGGTAATTCTCAGCTATATTACGTGGTAGATGTGGGTTTATTCTTGTATTTTGCATGTGAAAACAGCAGGTGAATCTGGTGACCTTGTATACATGTGAATGTCAAGGGCTTTCACATCACAAGTCAGCCAGCCATTTAGGACTTAAGTAGCCTTCATTGTAAATGAGTGTCAGGCCTCTGACATGTAAATCTGGGACAGGAGACAGGTAGTCTGACTTTTGTTGTTGTATTGATTACACTGACTTCAGAGAAACCTGATGTAACAGGCTGACCTCAGTTGTTACACAGACTGCAATGACCTCAGAGAAACCTAATGTAACAATCAGCCCTTGGTTGTCACACAAACTATAGTGATCTCAGAGACATCTGATGTAACAGTCTGGCCTCTGTTGTACAGACTACAATGACTTCAAAGAAAACTGATATAACAGTCTGATGTCATTTGTTATACAGGGTGCACTGACTTTAGAGAAACCTGATTTAACAGTTGAGCCTCATTTGTTGTACAGACTACCCTGACTTCAGAGAAATCTGATGTAATAGTCGAACCTCAGTTGTTATAGAGACTACGCTGACTTCAGAGAAACCTGATGTAAGAGTAGAACCTCAGTTGTTATACAGACCACAGTGATCTCAGAGAAATCTGATGTAACAATCTGCCCTCGGTTGTCATGCAGACCACAGTGATCTCAGAGAAATCTGATGTAACAGTCTGGTCTATGTTATACTGACTACAATGACCTCAGAAAATCTGTAGCATAGCAGGCTGATCTCAGTTGTTGTATGGACTACAATGACTTCAGAGAAATCTGATGTATTACAGTGTGACCTCAGTTATTGTATGGAGAGAAATCTCATGTCATAGTCTGTCAGACGTCAGTCGTTACACTAACTACATTGACTAGAGTACAGACATGCCGGATGTAACAGTTGGGTATGTCATGTGACACTGACTACAGACACCAGCATGTCTTGTTATACTGACTACTTACACACCTAATATAACAGTCTGGCATGTTTTATTACACTGAATAGAAACAAATAACCGTTGGGGATATTGTTAACTGACTACACGCAGAGCGTACTTGTCATGATATCCAATCTATCTACAAACTTATCCCCAGGTACCAAGACAGATAGCTTGCAGATAAAACTGACATCTTACAGATACCATGAATTGTTAAGATGCTTCTTCAAAAGCCAACACATTCTGATGACATCAAGATAAAAAGCTGTGTTCACAGTTGTACTATTTATTCTGTTTGTGTGTTGACAGTTTAGACTTTACCATCTATGGTGTTTTTGTTATCAGCTGAACTATGTATTGTGTGTTGACAGGTGTTCTGTGTATTGTGTTTGTGTGATCGGCTGTACCATGTATTATGTTCTTGTTTCAACAGTTGTATGAGCAGATGAAGACCTTACTGAAGGATCACCCAGATCTGGTGGAGGATTTCTCCGGCTTCCTTCTTCCAGAGCAGGCTGTCAAGTGTGGCTGTTACATGGCTAACCAGCAGTACCACAAGGTCCGCTCCTTCCTCAGGAAACTAGAGGTAAAACATTTCCAAATAATTCTGACCACTGATGGAAAATATGCATAATTAAGATGCCCCAAACTTGAATATATATTTTCTCATTTAAGGGGCAATAATTTTCCTTAAAACCCTAAACTTTGCTTTATGGTAGCGTTTCATGTATCATTTAACCACATTTTTAGGTTGAGGCCTTTCAGAATTTTTTAAAAACTCAATACATTACTATTGTCTTTATAGAATTGTATGGCTGAATTTTCATAAACATGCGACTAAGGTTTGAATGCGTTTTGCAATTGGTGTATTTGCTAAATTTTTGACATCTGTTTTAATGAATGCAACCTTTTTGGATCAGGAGTATAGTTATGCTAGTCATAAAAAATAAGCCCTTCACTGTCATTTTAATGGTTTTATTTCCTACGTTAATTAATGTAATTAGATTACATTTTCATTAGATTAATGAAAAGTTGAAAATCCATTCAGATGTTCCCCTGGCCTTTCCATGTCTGACATATCAAAAAGTGCGACATACTTCATTCATCTGTGCTTGCGATGAAAAATCTTGTGTTTAATCACTTCCAAGAAACAGCCTTGTGTAGTGTACTAATATGATTTCTCTTCCCTGAATTATTACCTTTTGGACCAATAATTGCAAACATGACGCCATGTCCATGAAAACAGTTGTGAGATAAAACTGAATGATGCATCATTCAAATGGCACAAGTCTTGCAGGTATCGGTAGTGATTTAAAGATCAGGACAATGCAGAGAAAACAGGCATGGCAGTGCTATTATAACTTGAGTTAAGTGTCCTTAGACTTGAAAGCTTTATCCATAGCAACAGCAATGGCATGTACCCTTGTTAACCTCTTGAATGGATGCTGAAGACATTTTCTCTGATGGTCAGATTACTGTCATTGGCTTGAGTCTTCTCCTAGGCGACATCTATTTTATTTTGTGTTTTATGGGCGAGCTGACACTAAACACAAAATGGATGGAAAATAAAATTGAATATCCAAGTAATATTTTTTAGGATTTTCCTGTTTTTCAAGGCTTTCCGATCACATAAATGTGTCTTTAACAGTCCACATTTCCTACAACTCAGATGATTTTTAAGTTTTTTTTTTTATTCTTATTTTTATCCCCTCACACAACATTGAAGAAAAGTTTAAAAAATTTAAATTGTTGTGGCCTTGTGAATCATCAGCAATTACAGAAGTCTCCTGAATAATATTGAGTGTACACTGCCGCTCTCTAACAAAAAGGTAGCAAACAAGAAATCAAAATCCCCCCAAAAGTTGTGATATTTCAGCCATAAAGCATTAGCAGTATTTCTTGTCGCTCTTCCATTTCCTGTACAAAAATAACACTTCGTTGTTACATTGTGACCAGGGTATGCATGAGAAAAATCCCATCATGAACTCAAGAATAGTGATTTCTCTACATCAGTCTATTTGACATGAGCTTTTTTTCACTGGTCTACATTGCAGCTAAGATCTCCAGTCTTAACATACATCTGGCAGTGCAGGTATATGCATATGGTTGGTGCAAGCCTCATGGTCTGGTTTGGTTTACAGGGCCGACATATATTGAAATCATGCAGAATAGTAGTATTATTTTCATTCCATGGATTTTTGTGAGTAGCCTACAGCACAATCCATTCAACAGACAGACTTTAAATATTGCAGTTATAATGAACTTGTGCCTGAAAACAGTTTTGTATTTTGTAGGTCAACAGATTTGGCACAAATATTGCTTTTAGTGGAGAATATTTTTTGAATGTCTTGTTCTCCAAGACCCAGTTTCAAGAAACTTCCAAAGTGTTTTTACTTAGCTGAATAACTCGTGTTATCTAATGGTTCACTTGGGGGTTTTTTTCTGAGAAAGTCCATTTTCCACTTTGGAAAAAAAATTCATGCTCAAGCAATTTACTGAACCTATGGAGATTTGTGAAATCAGTTCTGAACTAATAATGTGATTTTTCTCAAATTTGATATGCAAATATCCACAATATATAGAAATATTTTGGAAGCTCACCGGTGAATAATAATAACACTGTCCTAAAAAGGTTTGAATTTGTAATTTTGTGATTTGAACAACTGATTTTAAAACTTTCATTTTTTGTATACACGTTTGTAACATTTTGAGATTAGGCCTGTGGAGAGCTAGAACTTTGAAGCTTTTCAACCTCCAAATTATATCCTGAACCATGCCGTTTCACAGCCTTGCCAACAGAATCAGAGCAGTGATCAATAGTTTTCCTGCAATAAGTGTTTGAAGGACAACACCCTATTTGGCAAATAGAAATTTAAATCTATGGATTTGTTGACTGTACAGGAGGTAACTGGACCAACACGTGTTCTTGTAACTGTTTGGTTTTACTGCCCTGTCTATGATTTCCCGAAGCATTTACACCGACATGTTGCCTGATATTATGGCTGCCGTATAGAGATGGATTGCCATTGCAAGATTGAAAAAAATGCCCGTTGGGTTATGTAACTTGGTCCCGTGTGTTTATATGTAGGTGAATATGAATGAATTGTTTGGCTGAGTGTCAGTATACATGTAGTGTGGTACAGGTGAGGCAAAGGTGGGTGGTCATGACTGTTACTGTAAACAATAAAATCTTGTCAAATCCAAACCATTTGATTTTTTGCAACAATTTCTTTTGATCACAAAAACATGCATCAGCTACATCATAACTGTTTGCAATTTTCAAAAGAGTCAGTGCTAGTTAACAGTGACTTTCAGATGACATGGTCTTTATTTGCTCCTAAAAATATCACAACACAAAATATGAAAACCACAAATTGGTGTCCATGGCATTTCCCAAGATTTTCTCTTGCGAACTTTTTATAGAACAAATTGTGCCATGAATAGGAAAAGTCTGACTGATATCTTGATGAAAATTGTATATGTAGTACCAGTATGGCTACCTTACAATTGCAGCCTTTAGTACAGTGATTTAAAAAATAGAAAAGGTGGTAGGACTATTTTATGAAATTTGTGATTCATGCAAACCATGTTGTGGCCATTGTTTGAGTTTTCTGATGAGCCAATATGTGTACCAGTTAAGTTGTCAGAAAACATATTAACCAGTTTCACTAGCGGATTGAAGTTTGAATGTTTTATAAAACTGATCACATTTAGAGTCCCTCTGTGCTGCATGTAAATTGCCAGAGTGCGCTTTAAGTGCCTGCTATTCATTCAGGTAAATTGCATTTAAATTGAGTTTGACATCTGATAGCCATTGATTGCCCATTTCATGGATTTGTTTTTTGGTTCGCCCACAAATTGACTTCGGTGAAGAAGTGTGTCTTTGTTTGTGTTGTTCTGACTTTGAACAGCGCTGACACAGTGTTTCCAGGGAAGCCTGCAAGAGACAGTACAATTCCAGACCAGACATAAAGGTGGATAAATGCAGATTTGAGTAATACTATTCCGATTTATCTACCAGGAATACAGAGAGAATCTACAGAGACTGTATCACCAAAGTCCCTGATTAGATTGATCATTTTGCCCATATCTAACAACTATACCATGAACCCATTCATCCATGGCTTTTCCATGAATACAGGACTATGGTAATATTTCTTATCATTTGAAGAACAGAAGCGGAATCGCTTACGCACAGTATTGCCTTTCACTGGACTGAGCCCCAACCCATGCTTTGATTAAACACACTGATCACTTTGGCGTGGATGAACTGACTGAAAAAATACTATTAGTATGATGAGAGCGGGAGTGTGCTGTGCATACTGACAGCTGAAGTTGCCAGGCCTTGCTCTGTTCAGGAAAATGCCTGGCAAGACAGTTCAATTTCCTGATTGCCTAGAGCCTGAGCTCAAAAGGAAATAAATTTGCCAGCTGCTTTGGTCAGCAGAAAAGTAATGTCATTAAAACAGGTGTCGGAACTCTAAAATTCAATTTCAGTATCCCATATAATGTCTTTTTTCAGTTTTAAACTGACAGTCTATTCTCATGTACATGTAACATGTCTGATTACATCGTTATGATATGAACATTCTAATATTTATATTAAGTTATGCTCTGAAGAACCTGTTATTTGTTGTCATATAAAAGAGAAACAGCTTAATATAACCTCAGTTAAACTACTTTTTATTATGGATTATTTTTTAAAAGGGTGCAAGGCTGTTTAATCTCAATTTATCTCTGTCTTAAACGTAATCAGTGTTTGGAAGTGCCTTGGCTGTCTTATAAGATGCTACAAGCCCCAAATTAAAAGTTTTAAAAAAAAAATAATGTCCAGGAAACTGCCATCTTTGCCCGCATGTAGTTCCACACCAGGTGTATTTACAGATTATATACATGTATTTAGGTCTGGACTTCAGTTCTCCGCCATACATTGTGATGTAAAACTAGCTACAGATGTAAAACTAGCCACAGAGGGCAATTTAAAGGACATACATTATATTACTAAAATTATGTGACCTTGCATATGGTAGAAGAATGTGGACTTTAAAAAGCATTTCTTCATCATGTCATAGACCTAGCTTTTCTAGACCCAACAACCAAATGACTTCTTGCAGGGGTGGCCAGTTACATGTATGTACATGTAAATTGCTGAAATATGTGTATGTGTACATGTTGAATAAATGCGGATACGTATGTTTCTTATTAAAGGAAAGCTTATGTTTCTCTTTAAACTATTAATTAAACCAGTATTTGACAGATTTAGGAGGTAAACAGTACATTTCTCCCACCATAATGCTGGCCGCCGTCATATAATTGAAATGTTCTTGAGTATGGCGTGAAACACCAATCAAATAAATAAATAAATTAGGACATTTCTAGCATGGATGGTAATACTTGGATTTTATATATATCACTACATATATACATTATTGTCAACGCTTTTCATTGTAAACAAAACACGCCCTCTCTCTTTATCCTGTGTGAAAGCATGTACTTAGGAGACACTCATTTAGCTGCACAAAACAGATGCTGTCTAACTATCTGAACAATTAGCACTTGACATATTCCCTGTCAGAGTTGTAAGTACACAAATGTATACATGTTGATTATAGAATTGAATCTACAATGATGAGGTCAGGAATGGCCGACATAAAATGAAGGATTGAGTTTCTTCTTGGGGGCAGTACTCACACCCATTTGGCCTCTGACTTTTAACAACTTGTTAAAAATGTGCGTATTATAAAATGGACGTGAGATGAAATGTTTTTTATAGTTTACAATCTTTATTAAGCAATAACCTCTCATGGAAATTAAACTTCACCCATGTGCTTACTACTCTTTTAAGATTCTTCAAGTTGGCCAAATTCCAATATCACAATATTGCTTTAAATATAAATTTCCTTTAATTCTTTCCCATTACAGATACATTTCGAAAAGCATCCCAGTCACTTCCAGAAAATCATCAAGACGTTCTGCCAGTGGAAATCGGGTCAAAGTTCGAGCGAGATCCAGACGCTTCTCCTGCCCTTGCTGAAAGGTCAACAGCATCTCCTGGAGGAATTTTCCCTGTTCTTTGAGAACGAGAGACCCCCTGAGAGGTGAGTACATGGCCAATCTCAGTGACCCTCCCCCAGGTGTGTTATTAGTTCTCCAGAGCTGACACACTTATGACACACGTTTTGATCCAGCACTGATTGACCTGGTATCAGTGTGCGGTGACCAGATGACTGGTATGGATGGTATTGTAATAGGAGCAACCTAAGGCATTGATGTGATAAGATTTAATTCCTTTGCATTTATATGTACCATTCTTAACGGAGCAGAAATTCCATATTGGATTGGGTTTATAATGCTTGTCTGCTCAGTATCATAATGACAGCAATGCCGTTCATTGAGAATGTGGGCTTTCAGAAAAGATTAAGAGATATCAGATTTTTATCACTTCATCAGCTTTGGCTGAAGGCTTGCTCTTAGTGTATAGAAATGAAATACAGAGCTTATTGAACTCGAAAAACACTTGGAAATAACAGGCTCCAAAGCCTATATAAAATCAATACAGTTTGGAACAAATCCTAAAGGCCAAAAAATGAAGTCAATACATTGTCTAAAACACAGGCCCCAAATTCCAAATTAAATTATTTAAAGCCTATAAACTTTTGAAGAACAGGCCAAAGCCTAAATGAAGTAAATACACTTTGAAACAGTCTGCCCCAAAGCCTTAATAAAATCTACTGAGGCCTTCAAAGTAAAGACTTAGAGTGAAAATATACCTATGTGTTTGTGTGGCTTGGTGTTTACAGATTCATTACAGGACATTATGTTGGTAATGTCTTGGTTGTGTCTAATTGTGCTGACCTGGTCCCCATGGAACATATTCTATTTGGTGCTGCATGACTAAAATGCCTTGCAGAGCACACCAAGATACCTCAACAACCACTATTTAACTTATTTATGCCAACCATGTTAGCAGCTTTAAAATTAGAAGTTTGTATCAATTTGACAATGAATAAACACCATGTGATTTTTTACTTTTATTAACCTTTTCGGTATTAACATGTTAAAATCTAATACAGTACACAATACAGCATATGAAGTTCAGATTATGAAAGATGTGCCTTTTGTTATGAAATTTATTATGTGAGTCCAATTGTAACCCAGATGATCAAAAAAAAAATTTTGATGAAAGTCAAAACAAGGGTCTTTCACCCAGAAGACGGACGGATACTCTACTTCTTCAGTCATCATTCTTGTCATGTAGATAAGAAATTTACAGTCCCTTGGACTAACCTATACCTGATGTGCATTGTTTCAGTCACATGACGGACTATGAGGAAATTGACCTTTGTGACAGTGACCAGGATGAAGACCGCTACCTCGACGGCTTTGAGGAGGTGGAACTCTCAGATGAGGCTGACCACCACGGCACCAAACGCTGCGAGTGTAAATGTCACGACACTAAGACAGACGCCAAGTTCTTCAAGAGAAAGAAACATTGCAATTCCTGTGGCTTGAAGGTACATACGCGTGGTATCTTTAAGATGACCAGTGATATCAAAGGCTCGAATCCCGCTGGTTGGGCAACTGTCTTTACAGTCAGTCGGATAATTGGCAAAGGGTTGTAGTTTCTTCTGCCAATAATCCTGACTTTTGTCCTATAGTGATGTAAATACCTATAATTACATAGTCTATGTGAAGGCATAAACTGCACCTGGGACCACTTTCACAAAACTTCATAAGCCACATTTCTTGTAACTTTTTTTATAAAAGGCGTTGTCAAGGTTATAGTGTCATAAGTTGTCATTTACGAGAAAAGTTAAAAACTGATTTATGAAGTTTTGTGTAAGTGGCCCTTGTACCTTACCTGTACAAAGTACAGGCGTATCTTATGTCGCACCGTGAGCGTCGGAGTTGGCGACCAATAACGGAAAGTCATATTGAAGGAAAAGACTTCGAAAATCGAAGTATGCATCACTTAAAAGGACCAGGGTTTGCACACATGTAGAGCACAATAACACGATAACATAAATACCATAAATGACTGAATTCCTGACTTAGTGTATTGTGTATTAGAATGAAAGTCAAACAAAATGTTAGGGGAAACACATTTACCTAGCATGTGTTGACCTGAAATTTACATATACATGCATATAAAGCACAAAGACATGCTTACAAAGCACAATGACAAGGAGATTGTTCTATCGCAGATGCTCTGTGTGCATATCAATTACTGTAAATTACCAAATTCACGATTTCAGTATTTTATGTATTGAGCTGAAGTTTTGCATTCATGTGCCTCCTACAGGCGAGCTTTTTGGTAGCCTTGCTACCATTTCTTAGTTCATTTTTATGATACACTACATTTAGCACATTTCAATACTTTCCTCATTCTACTCTTTAAAAAAACCCATTCACACTGAAATCTGATGCATAATAATTCTGCTTGATGCTGTATCAGATAATCGGAGGGAAGCTGTACTTCCGGACGACGGGTAAGAATCTGGTGCCTGCAGTGGTCGTGTATCACAAATCCTTCTGGATGGATGAGCAGAGACAGTCGGCAGAGGTGAACAGCTGTACCCTGTACAACAAGGACAGCAGCTCAGCACTGATGTCTGTGGAGAACATCGCAGAGGAGAACGGTCTCCTGAATAAACTGCCTCACAAACTGCAACCCGAGCGACCACCTGTGCGCAAACGCATCAAACCAATCACGGTGGGTATTGTGATAAGGATGTTAGCCCATATTCCCAGAAACTTTGATCTTGACCCACATAAAACACATCTGTCCCAGAACACCTGCTCTTGACATTATTGAGTGCTATTGGGCTTATGGATTGGTTTAATATAGAGAGAACAAGTCAAATATGTGAATTTTTGGGGATATTCTCAAATAGGTGACATGGTATGGGTACATATCATATCGTACATTGTAAAACTCGGGACATAGCTGACCGGCCCCAATAGCACAGTTGTTAGAGCGTCGGCTTCGGGAGCAGTAGATCCGGGGTCAACCCTGGTTCGAGTCACACCTAAAACATTTGACTTGGCGTTCAGCACGAAGGGGATAGTGCAATGGCTTGTTGACCCATATCAGTATAATGGCTCAGGTGGAGCGCCTTACTTGCCTTTGGTAAGGCGTCTCAGTGAAGCAGTACTAGATAAAAGAGCGTTGGAAGCAAATCACATGCACTCTAATGATTCCTTCATCGTCATATGACTTGAAAAAGTGTAAAGTACAACGTTAAACCCCAAGCACTGACTCACCCACTCACTCACTCACTCACTGTATCACTCTTGACATAGATCTCTTTGGTAAAGTTCACAGTTCAATTATACGACAGTCTTCATCTGTTTTTGATTTGTTTTCATTTTGTTTTCGTTATGTATCTGACTGTAAATGTATGTGTTTCTGAGCATTGCCCTAGTTACTTGGTACACATAGTAAGCAAATCATGAAGATAACAAGATCTGTGCTATTAGAATGAGTGTTCCCATGCAGTGAATTCATTCTCCATTTGTTTTCTTATCAGTTGCGAGCTGTCCCACAAGGAGGCGGGTTTATAGCCTTAGATGACCTTGGTGAAACACAGGACAGTTCCTCTGTATCCTGGATTCCTGTGATCCAGTCAGACTCTGGTGGGAAAACCCCAGAGACTAGGACGAAGACTGTTACAATAGGAGAAACAGGTGCCAAAAGTTTACAGGATGGCGCTGGCAGGTTACCTGGTAAAAGTGATACCCCTAGGACTGAGGGTTCAGTAAGAGAACCCAGTGTGAAGACAGGCACTGTGGTGGGTAGAACTGATGTTAAGACTGCTGATGTTCGGGTGATACCACCACTAGTAGCTGAGGTTATACAACCACCAAGTGAGGTTGTGTCAGCACCATGTGAGGTTGTGCTATCCACACCTGTGAGTGGTACAGTTAGTGATTGTCTCTCTTCTAACTCTGGAGTGTCGTTCAGCACTTCAGCCTTCTTTCCCAGTCCTTCTAAAGACAGCAACAGCAGCAGTGATATACTGGCTAAGGCCATGAAGGTTGCTCATGTGACTAACAGTGATACAGAACTTTCCTCGGATCAGTCACTGATGGCCAAGCTGCAAGGTAAACCATCCACAACAGGGGCTTGTGAACCAGGGGAGATAACTGCCGAGAGCATTTCCAGGACTGGCTTGTCATCATATCCTATTCCAGATTCAAGTCAAGGGACACAAGAACCGACATGGACGAAGTGAGTACTGTAGAAATTAAGTTTCATCGGATTGTGGTAATGATAATAAATTATCATATGTAGATGTAACTCATAAAACTCCTTGCCTTTAACAAAGTGGTCCAAATCTGTGCACTGTATTGTACTTTCCTGCAATACATCACACTACTTGGTGCATGTGTGCTCCTAGAACACTTCGGTTGCACAGAAGCATTGGAGTGTGACAGCACAAACAAACCAATGTGTTTTCTTGTAGTTTGATGTTCTTCATTCAGCCTAGATCAGATTAGCTGGTACATTGTCACAGGGAAGTAGTATTAATATGCAAATTGTGTGATATATTGTTGCTTCGCCACATAGCCTTGCCTTACAGCACAGTAGGGTCAACCTTCTCATTTTAACACGACAAAGCCTGTAGAATATAGAAGTAAACAAGATTAGAGTAATCTTTTAGATTATATTCAAGGGTGAATTTTTAGGTCAAAATGTAATTGTGCAAAAATTGTGGTATTATGGCGGTTTTATTTACACACAAATACTGCCATGTAAAAAAAGGTTGATAGGTAGCTCTGCCATGCTGTAGATAGGCCGCATGATTTTGCACTAACGTGTGGCTCCATTGTGGTAATGATGTAACTGGAAAAAAGGCACACTACCAGGTGTTGTGCCTTGCAGTAAGTGTCACCTTTGGTTGTCACTGGTTCATTCCGCTGAAGCCCGAATGATCAGCCCCTGGCCAGTAAAGGTGCAGAGTAAAATCAAGCATGGCTTTATGTCAGAATGTCTTCAGGGACCTTACTCTGGGCACTCTGGTTTTCTCCTACCACTGTGGCTGCAAGTCAAGAGGGTTGGTCACAGACCTGATGGATACTCCGGGCAGTCTGGTTTTCTCCTCATATATGACTGTGGCTTTAAGTCAGAAGGTTGGTCACAGACCTAATGGATTTTCCGGGCAGTCTGGTTTTCTCCTCATATACAACTGTGGCTGTAAGTCAGAAGGTTGGTCTCAGATCTGATGGATACTCTGGGCAGTCTGGTTTTCTCCTCATACATGACTGTGGCTTTAAGTCAGAAGGTTGGTCACAGACCTAATGGATTTTCCGGGCAGTCTGGTTTTCTCCTCATATATGACTGTGGCTTTAAGTCAGAAGGTTGGTCACAGACCTAATGGATTTTCCGGGCAGTCTGGTTTTCTCCTCATATACAACTGTGGCTGTAAGTCAGAAGGTTGTTCGCAGACCTGATGGATACTCTGGGCAGTCTGGTTTTCTCCTCATATACAACTGTGGCTGTAAGTCAGAAGGTTAGTCACAGACCTAATGGATACTCCGGGCAGTCTGGTTTTCCCATATGCACATCTTCTGGTGGGTGCCCATCTTTTAATAAGTGAAAGGACTATTGATCACAGCTTTAAACATCAATCAAGTTAATAAGTATAAAATGAAAGTGGTGTGTATTTTTCAGGGCTGCTGATCGCCTGATCCTGGAGATGTGTAAATGCACAGGTCCCTCCGATGCAACCTTCCAGGGCATTGCTAAACAGTTAACAGACAGGACAGAAACACAGGTAACATATTTCCGCTAAACTGTGGTTTTTGCCCATGTCTATAATGGTCAGGTGTGTCTCTTATTAAAGTATTAGTCTGTATAAACAAAGTTCAGTTTACAAATGGAGATTCTGCTTGTTAGCCCACCTGTAGCATATGTCATTCTCCAAGTTTTGATGGTGTGTAATAACAGGGAAGGTAATATTAAAGTAAATGTTATGGGTGGTATCTTAAGAAGTATTGCATGTATTGAACTCAGGTTTTATAAACGTGTAGATTATGATAACATGAGAGGTATGTTCCATCGTTAATGTATGTGTACTGTGTTCATATTAATTACCATAAATTACAAAATTCGTGACTCATTGTAGTTGTTTAATGGACAGTAACATGTGGGGATGTTTTGTATTCAAGTGTCTGCTACAGACAAGTTTCCACTTTGGACTTGTAGTAAAACATATAAGATAATAGTATTTATTTCATCATTTAATTTACATACCATACTCCTGACAGTGTGTGCGTCACTCTCTACATTCGCTTTACTTCATTCCTACCACGAGCAGATTTTGTATAGAAATCTTGGTCAAGGCTGAGGCTTCTGATATTTTATACACATTGCTGTCATCTAAAGTATACACATCATAAATCCAACCAAGGCCTGAAACACTGATATATGAATGGTGATTAAATTGAGGACACCAGTGGTGAGGCAAAGCCTAGGCTAGCCTACATGCAAAGGTCAAGCTTCTCTAGAGGTGGCAGTGATGTAAAGAAAGCACAGAGAGCGGTATACGCACTGTAAGGATTGTGTGTACATGCATGAATCTATATGATGGATTGTGTCAACAACTGAGTGCATGGTCCTGCTCTTCCTATTGTTGTGCAAATGAGATAAGCAAGAATTTAGGAAATATATGAAATAGCGTTCAGAGATACACGAAACTGTAATAGGTAATATGTTGATAAAGGTAGCTGGTCAATGGGTAGCTTACTGCTCTTCATATTGTTGTGGAAATGATATATGAAGAGTATGAAGTCAGCTTTGCAAATACAGGTAAATTTAAACATAATTTCTTCATAAAAGTCATTGGAAGTGTAATGGTTATTGTAATTGTTATTGTTTTCTTTGTCTACTGCATTTATTTGATGATCTTTCTTTTGGGTGGAAAATATTGACTTTCTCAATGTACTTCCCTTGCCAGGTACGGGAGAGGTTTGGAGAGCTGATGAGCCTGTTGATGAAGAGCCAGCAGCAGGGTGGGGCACGTACAGGGGAGGCTGGGTCCTGACCCAGCACAACATAAGACTTTACTTGATCTTTTAAGACAAAGTCTGGATTTGAATGAAATTCTCGGCTGAACTCGTGCATACTCGCATGCTTTTCATTATATTAAAATAATCTTAACTGCTTACAGTATAATGTGTACATATTTACATTTTGATAAAAGTAATCATCTTGCACTGGTCTTATCATCAAGGCTGAAAACTGCCTGAACTGATCAACAGTTTGATCAGAAGTCTTCATCTTGCACCGGTCTTATCATCAAGGCTGAGAACTGTCTGAACTGATCAACGGTTTGTTCCTCTAGTCCAAGTACTGGTACATCTCACCTCCACATTCACACTTGTACATAATCCATACTCATCCACCATTTCTGCTGTTAAAGCCGATTGCTACTCAGTAGTTTTATTTAAATAAACATGACTTTGTCAAACATTCTGGAGATTTCGTTCCAATTTGTCTAAATGTGTAATGAGCAAAGAATGTTTTGCCAAGGTTCTGAGGAGTTTAAGACATATTTTGGTTGTAAGAATGGAGGAAATTTATTTATTTGATTGGACTTTTACACCATGTTCAAATATTTCACTTATATGATAGGGGCCAGCATAATGGTGGAAGGAAAGTCATCCATAGGGGGGCTGGCTCACTGTCCCACATAAGACCGGAGACCCCGAGAGGTGAGTGCTTGGGGTTTAATGTCGTACTTAACAATTTTTCAGTCATATGACAACGGAGGAGTCCTTAGAGTGTATGTGATGTGCCACGTTGTTGCAGGACGGATTTTCACCAAGACGACTTACCGAAGGCTAGTAAGCCGTCCCGCACGAGCCATTATACTGATACCCGTCAACCAGTGGTTGCACTATTCCCTTAATGCTGAACGCCAAGCGCAGGAGTTACAACTTCCTCTTTTTTAAAGTCATAGGTGTGACTCGACCCAGGATTGACTCTGGGTCTACCACTCCTGCCGTGGACACTCTACCATCTGTGCTATAGTGGCCAGTGACTCTGAGAACTGGACATTAACTTACATTGACTGCATTAGGGAGAGGCTCCTGACTCACTGTGCAACACGAGTGAAAAACCACTTCCTTTGTCAAGTGCCTGACAAGGCTCCTGTCAGGCAGCTAAGGTAGCAAGAGCTGGATTCCAGCTGGCAACCTGATTCTTCCTCCATCATACTCCGCTTACCTCCATCCATGACGCTGACAGCTAAGTGAAAATTGGACTTCAAATAAATAGTTTAATTATTGGTAACTGATGGGGCCTCTGTGGCTCAGTCGGTTAGCGCGCTAGCGCGGCGTAGTAACCCAGAAGCCTTTCACCAATGCGGTCGCTATGAGTTCAAGAGCAGCTCATGCTGGCTTCCTCTCCGGTCGTACGTGGGAAGGTCTGTCAGCAACCTGCGGATGGTCGTGGGTTTCCCCCAGGCTCTGCCCGGTTTCCTCCCACCATAATGCTGGTCGCCGTCATATAAGTGAAATATTCTTGAGTATGGCGCAAAATACCAATCAAATAAATAAATAAAATATTGGTAACTGACATATCAACTCTTGCTGAACAGTGGTCAACAGCAAGGCAGTCTGTAATAAAGATCACTGGAGAAACCTTGATCTTAATTTGACTTATGGTAACAATCTTTGGCACGTGTGGAAAAGATTCCCAGTTATATGTACCGCCTGTTAAATACACCGTCTTCTATACCGTGAAGTCCTGAGTATAGCATTGTGCACAAATGGAATAAAAAAAACAAACAAACCAAATGTGATAATTGGACCATCAGAGCCTTTTATATTCAAGTAAAATGTGTGCTATAAAACATGCTAAAATTTTAAGAGGTTCCTTGTTACTGTACACATGATTACCCACCAAGTACATACGCTCCTCTCTGCTTTACTACCTGGAGTCTTGCCCGAAGAGTTTATGTTTCAAGTAGCTACTACGATCAGAGGCCTGATTAAATTCAAAATAAGGAATCTGTAAAACAAAAAGAGAAAAAATTCTCAATTCACACAATACCATTGTTTTGGACATTAAGCACTATGCCATAAAGAATGATTAAAGCTTAACGCCACTTCAGCAATACTGAAGTACTACTGTGGTATCAACAAACTCACCAAAAAAAAAAAATTGAAGTGATTCATGTCAACAACATTCTGCTAGAACTAAATACTAGTACATTATTGAGTTGGGCGGGTCAGAAATTACTGTGATTAATAAGGCAACACTAATTTTCTTTGTGTTTTAGAGGTGAGCCGGCACAGAAAAGTCCTAAAATGAAATCAAAATAAAACTAAAAATCCATCTTTTTGTTTTTGCCGATCTTGATATTTTTATGATTTCCCTGTTTTTTAAGGTTTTCCCATCATGTAAATAGGTATTCAATAGGAAAATATTGCTGGTAAAGTTTTACTCTTATACCCTCCGTCATTGGTACCCTAATTCTTCAACCGTTTCAACCACCTCAGTGACCAATATTTAGAAACATTCTGAGAGAACTATAATCTGCACAGTTTTATGAAGCTTTCACTTTTAGTTTTTCTTGTTATTTTCATAACAATTGTATGCATAAATTTCACTTAAAGTGCTTTGGTGGTTGACAAAGGTTGAAGATTTACAGTACTCTGCTTGTATAACAACTACTTGAATTGGTGAGGCCTGAATGTGACGATACATCTGTAGCAATATTCAATGCACACAAGGCAATACATTCATCAGACTTTAACATGAATATTTAATTGGCTGTTAAACAAACTGCTACCCTTTGTTTTCTGTTCTATATAAAATAGTGTAAAAAAACACCACAAATAGAAAATATATTTTATCAACCAAAATGACCAATCAGTGTGCACAGAAGATGGCCTGACCTGTATGTTAGTAAAACCAGAGCATGCCAGATGCCTAAGCTTCATCTGATGAAGACCAAGGAGTTGCTTGGAAGAGTGACCTCCCTTATCTCTGTACACATGGTAACAGTTGGGCCCAAACATCACCAATGCCAGTCTGTAAGTGAAAACAGTGCAATAAAATTAGACGTCCAGCTAAAAATCAGAACTCTCAGTTTGACAGCAAAAGCAGGGCAGATATTGGGAGATAAGCAAACGTCAACACTGTCAGCCTGAAAGAGAAATCAGCACAATAAAATTAGATGTTCAGCTAAACATCAGAACACTCAGTTTGAAGGCGAAAGCAGGGCAGATATTGAGAGATAACCAAACGTCAACACTGTCGGTGTGATGTGACTGACAACAATGGGATGTCATGTCTGGCATTTTCAGCATGACACTTCAACGGACTGGCTCTGCCACAAGAAGACACAGTATATGTACACACACCCACAGACTCTTCGTTATACAACTGAAAAATTGTTAAGCGTGACCTAAAATACAAACAGCATACATACAAATACACATGGTCAGGCAAACATCCCATTAGTGACAGTGAAGCCATCCCAACCAGGTACTTATCATATGAGTGAAAATTTTGGAGTATGGCACAAAATAACAATCAAAAAAAAAAAAAAAAAAAAAATAAGCATGATTGCCAGTTCTGGGCCCAGTTGTTCGAGTCTATTAGCTCATCCTGGTATTAAGCCATGTTCATATTTAAATTTTTAGCCAAACTCGGCAGCCAATGCCGTTCTCCAAAGTCAATGTATAACGTCATGGGCAACTCCACGCTGCTACAGTCACACACTCATGATCAGCCAAACTTCGCAAACCACTGGACTTAAAGTGAAATGAAATGATTTGTAATAGATCAAGTAGTTTGAGATCAGCAAAATATCACCACTGATGGTCTGAAAGTAAAACCAATTTAAGGTGACACAAATTCAAGTAATTATAATATCTGTACATCCAACAACATGTTAAACATGTTCTATTAAGATTTGAAAATAAGCTTGATTTATTTACCCACCTTTGCTGTTTCTGTAGAACTGAGAGATCTACTAACAATTTATGAAGGTTTCCAGGTTGTTGTTGTTGTGAAGTTTGTGCAGTTGTGCTTGAAGTTGTCCATTCTCGCACAGGGATGGGTTTCCCATCTTCACCTAACCTCACTTCTATATCTACAAAAGAATACAAAGGCAGAGGTTACAATTCATGTCAATTTTGCAATTTTGGCATTTTATAATGAGAAGTCAATATCTCAGTGCTAAATTCGATACATTTTTAAAAGGGCTAGCAAATTCAGAGAGTTTCTATATAATGCCAAAGGTGCAAGCTGGTTTTCAAACTCGATCTGTGGTTCAACAAAATGAACCTGCACATTAAATTTTATCTAAATGAGACAATACATGGAGCAGTTATGGCACAGAACCAACAACTAACGAGAATCGTGGAATTTATTATATCTGCAAAACTTATGCACCGAGTTTCAGGAGGCATAATGGTTAGTTCGTCCACCTCAAAGTCAGGTCAGGTCATACCAAAGAGTTTCAAAAAGTTACATGTTACTGCCTCACTTGTTGCTTGGTTGGTCGGTGTCAGTAAAATGTGACTGGGAGGGTGTCATGTCTGGTGTCTCCAGCATGATATTTAAGTGACAGCATGCCATGGACTCGCCCTCTATGAAGAAACAGTATATGGACACACATCTATTGACTCGTCATCATTGTCACATGACTGAAAAATTGCTAAGTAGGACATAGGAAACCAAGAGCACATGCATGCACCCCTGGCTAAACTTACGCTGATACCAAGGAGTATACCCCTTTGTGTATATGTAGATGTCATACAAATAACTTGTTCTGATCCTTCACTCACAGAGCCTTGAGCAACAACTGCTGTATTGTACTATAAGCTTTGTCAAATTTTAATCCATCTGTGGGTCGATAAAGATCAACAGGGAAATAGTCCTGTGGTGTGGTAGTGAGGAAGTAAATGACCAGCACGGAGGTAGTTCTGACCACTGACCAGTGTGGTGGTCTGGTGTTAATACACATATTGGTGTGGTGTGGTAGTGATGGAGTAGATGACCCACAGGTGCATGTAAATAGTTCTAACAAGCGAGTGACCAGTTAGATGGTCAAGTTTTGACACACTTACCAGTGGTGTGATAGTGAGGGAGTACAGGTGCATGTAAATAGTTCTAACAAGCGAGTGACCAGTTAGACGGTCAAGTTTTGACACACTTACCAGTGGTGTGATAGTGAAGAAGTAAATGACCAGCACGGAGGTAGTTCTGACCACTGACCAGTGTGGTGGTCTGGTGTTAATACACATACCTGTGGTGTGGTAGTGATGGAGTAGATGACCCACAGGTGCACGTAGATAGTTCTGACAAGTCAGTGACCAGTTAGATGGTCAAGTTTTGACACACTTACCAGTGGTGTGGTAGTGAGGAAGTAAATGACCAGCACAGAGGTAGTTCTGACCACTGACCAGTGTGGTGGTCTGGTGTTAATACACATACCTGTGGTGTGGTAGTGATGAAGTAGATGACCCACAGGTGCACGTAGATAGTTCTGACAAGTCAGTGACCAGTTAGATGGTCAAGTTTTGACACACTTACCAGTGGTGTGATAGTGAGGAAGTAAATGACCAACACGGAGGTAGTCCTGACCACCCAGTAGGCTGACCAGTTCACACATCACTTCCTTCAGAATGACATCACGGATACTATTAACCCTTGAAACTTGCCTGGTTGGGTTCTACAATATATAATAGATGAAGCAGCTTACAACATACAACCTTATATTCCATTCTGGCCAAGGGTAATATCACAGTTGTTGGCGTTTCATACTAGTTTTTCATACTAGTTGTTACTTGCGTATTGACTTCCATATTTTATCTACAATCTTATTCATGCATTTATATATGTACATGTACACCTTTAATTTGGTCATTTCCTAACATGTTTTAAATCAAATGCAAGACTAGGCTCTTCCTAGATTTTGTTTAAGGACATTCAAGGAGTTTGTTTTAAGTTAAGCCCTCAAATTTACTTAATTTATCACACAGTCAAATTTCATAATGCATCATGTTGTATTAAAATGAGCCTATAAATAAGCTTAACAAATCAAATAATCTTCACATTAAATTTCAGCTGAATATTCCTTGAAATTGCTGGAGAACATATATTAACAAAAAATGAAAAACTGAAATGGAGTTTTTGACTTGCATATGCATATTTGATTTTCGCTTACCATTGGAATATCAGACATGTTTTTGACTGTTGTTGCGAGATGGTTGCCATGGTAATCAGGGCGATCAATCTTCAGGCTTCTGTCTAACTGAAATAAGTCTCGAATAAAGTCGACTTTTTGCAAACCTGAAATGACAACACGTCTATTTAATAAAAGACGCTGAAACTAAACACAAAATAAAACGGTGATATAGGTTACTACAAATTTACATCTTAAGCCCTTAAATACATGAAAAAAACTGAAACAAAAACTGTATTTTGTGGATTAGTGCTTAAACGTTGGTTTTCAGTCAGTCCCCGGCGCTCACTTGACAATCAATTTACTTATTATGTTCATATTAACTTGTATCTTATTCTATACAAATGTATAATTTACTTTTCCTCTGAGCTGACAGACGATCTTGAAAATCATTCCCAAAAAGAAAGTCTGTCAATTCTTCATCGTAAACATCAACAAAGGAAAGGCCAACCAAGCCTTGCAAAAGGCTTTCTGGGAACATCTGAAATTCCTTTCGTCGACGTTGATCTCGAAACTCTCCAAGGAGTACTTCTATAACCCTCTGAAACTTAGGGTCTCCGGAGAAACAAGTGAAATTGCAGAGATGGAAGAGGAAACGCGAAATTTCTTTAACTCTCCACTTAGAGACTTCATCCTTTAAAACTGTCTCAACAAGAGTTGCCAGAAAAGCTTCACTCATCCAGTGAACACCCAAGAAGAAGCGGAAAATGTGAATAAAGGTAGAAAATGGAAGATCTGGTAACACTGTTGTGGACTTGTCCAGCAAAGACACCAAAACCTCCTGAAAGTCAGAATTATACCTGGAAGTATTTTTGTTGGCAGATTTGCACAGGGTTTTGAAGACAGCAGACAAAGCCAAGTGGCTTGCTGTGGCCATGTCCCGGTGAACTCTTTGTGACAGTTTGGTGAGGAATTGAGGCATGTAAATAATATTGTTGGTCTTAAACAATCCTATACATATAATTGCTAATTCTTCAAAGTTTAACATTTCAAACTGGTCCAAGACCTTCTCCAAGATCTGAGGAACTGCACTTTTAGTTATTTGCCTTGAAACACCACAATGATACATAAATAAGACTAATTCTGTCTTTGAAAGATGTTTCAACTGTGTTTGTATCCTGTCGTGTAAATGAGCAACACTGCCGGAGCGGAGAAATGCACTGCATCTTGTGGCAAAGTGGAAATCGGCTGCCAAGAACAGTTGTTGAAGGTTCCAGTTGTTCCTGTCATATCTCCTGTCACATTCTTTGATAACCGTGCTGTGAACAGAAAAACGAAATGTTCTGGCTTCACCATGAATTGCTTTGCGAAATCCAAACCTTGACAGGACTTGCAACATTTTAAAGAACTGTTGATCAGACAAATTTTCTACTTTTGACAAGGCTGAGAGGCACAGAGACTTAAAGCATGAATCCTGCAGCAGACCATGTTTCGCGCTTGGGGGCAAATTTGAAAGTCTTTCTAGGAAGGACATTTCAGTCTCTATATCTGTAGGCAGGTCATTCATGGCAAGCAAACTGCCACAACTCTCCTCTGTTCCTCCAACATCTGGAATCTCTGCTGAAGCTGTAACGTACATCAGTTTGTCTTTGTATTCTGGCATTCTTTCCAGGACCAAATGGAAATGTTCATTTTCTTCCTCTGGGAAGTAGAGGTCAGAATGAGGGCGCCTAATGGAGGTATCTCTCCACACAGCCTTTCTTTCATCCCTCAAAATGTTTTCCTCGTTGGCAGGCCTAGTGGCAAAGGCTCTCGTAAGACTTAATTGATCCCTCCAAGTATTCATGCACATTTTCTCTTTCGTTCTCAACTCATGAATTCCCCTGCACCATGGTTTTTGTGTGCTAGGCTGGGTGAATCTTATAAAACTTCTGCACACAGATGAAGCTCTGCACTTCAAACCGCATGACTTCATCAACAGGGTCATCTGTCATCAGTCAGTATGTGCTCTGTAAAATGAAACATATTTCATTCATTTGTTTCATTTGTGTTTAAAACTGTACTGAAAAAAATTTTCATTTGTCAGGCAGGTTTATGGGTGGAAGAAATCAGAGCACCTGGAGAAAACCACTTCACTTTGTTGTTGGTACCTGCCAATTACTGCGCAATAAAAAAATATTAGCTAAAGCAGCCAGTTTTCCTTAACGTAAATCTGACACATTTGGGCTGCTTCTCTCCATAACTGTGACAACTTTTACCTCCCTCCACAACAACAAACTTCAGGGCAATTTCCGACTGAATTATGTACACCACTATTGCTTTAGGTCATGAAGTTCAAGATAGACAGTACCGTATGAAACTTTTTAATTGATGACATTTGATTTTCCAGTATGACTATTATTTGTGACTAGTAGAATAAGTGCAACCAACACACACTCTGAAAATCACAATTCTTTCAACTGAATAGGCGTGACAGGCATTTTCATACACGCCTAGCGAAATATGATCACTGTATAATATACTCTGCAGGAAAATGAATTTCAACAAGCTGTCTTACTCTCCATTCTTTCTTTTTTCTTACCTCTCAGATGATATGTATACTACGTCAACCTCCTGGTGATCGCCTCGTGTATCTTGGCAAATTTGTCACACTGTCTCTTAACTACATTTACGTACAAACTTTGCAAACACTACGGACATCACTCGGTGCAAGCATGTTAGATCAAGGGCGATAATTCCACAGTAATTATCTCCCCTCAGCCACAAAGTGTCTTCTGCTGGAGACAGCAACTGGCGGTAAACGTTGACATCAGAAATTCTAGTAAACAGACCTCAGCGATTCGTGCGCCGAGTCCTCAACAGGTTATGTGCGCGCCCGTATTTTACTTCAAAAACAAGACGGTATATTGGCCCCAATATATACAATTATTGTGATCATGCAAGGTGTATGTGGAATATTCTATATAATCTGGCTAGGTATCGAAACGTGTTTGTTGTTAGGATTAAACGCATTTACCCACGAAACTCTCAATGCTCTCCCTGTCAGTCGATCAAATTTTTTAAAGTTGCAAAGGTTTTTGACTTGAAACTAAGTTATCAGAGTAAATACAGGGTAATTATCGTGTTACGTTGTTGTATGATCGTATTACGTTGTTGTGTGATCGTGTTAGGTTGCTGTGTGGTCGTGTTACGTTGTTCTATGATCATCTTACGTTGTTCCATGATCATCTTACGTTGTTCCATGATCATCTTACATTGTTCTATGATCATCTTACGTTGTATCTTACGTTGTTCTATGATCGTGTACATTTGTGTTTGGACTGAAGTAAAACGCAAAAACCTTGACGTTCTGTATAATTTTCCAACCCTTTTTGATTTCTGAACGTTGTGACGTCATTTAGTGGTAAAGGACACAATCAATATGGCGTTGTTACGTTCGAAAAACAAAGAGAGAAACGACGGACATTTTCTATATCACGTTTTCACGCACATGGGTCAACATGGTCGGTGTGTGGTACTCTTGTCGAATTTGCGCTTGTTTTTACAGCAGTATGTTTATCTAAGTTTTTTAACGAACGTTTAGATTTGAAATTTTTTCTAGTCACAAAGCTTAATGAAATTTCATCAGTAATCATTTGCACCGGTACTGTATGAAATGATGCATGTACGAGAAAAAAGATCTACGGTTTCGTGAAAGACTCAATCTACACTGATCGATATTGGTATGGCGCGTGTTGCGCAACTATAAGCATGAAGCATACGGCAGTTTTACGAAAGAATACATTCTTTTCGTGTAAAACTCTTGAATGATTGACTGACTGATTGATTGTTGAATACATGGTTAAAGAATTTATCGTCCACTGTTCGTTGGAGAGTGACCAAAGGGATTGGCTTATATCGTATCCTGGAAACATTTGTATCATAATGTTGACAAAAAATAATAAACAAATGAATCTTTCTTGCGTAAAATAAATTTAATGTAACAGTTTTAACAAAAACAAATGCATTTTGAAGTATACATTTCCAACCAGTCATGGTACCTCTGGCATATGTATAAATATGTTTGCGTGTTCAAACATTTTTTAAAAAATATATGTTTTTTGGAAAAAGATTCACATTTTAATGTGCAGAAAGTCTGCAGTTACGTCTGAGAAAAAGTTGACATGTGATACAAACAGCTCAATTTGCTCCTTAGAATAAACTCCATGGAAGTATATATAACGTTAATATCAGAAGCATTCAGAAGCCTGTGTTTTCAAAACTATATGTCTGCGTCATAACAACCCGTGTATTCATATATAGGGTTTCAAAAAAACATCCATTTACACCGGAAATGAATTAAGGCTCTTGTAGCATTACTCTCCTTATGCAGAGGACCGTAGCCGTAAAAGGCCACAGGCCCCCATTAGTTTTCTATAAGCGACAATGTTAACGTTTAGCGCTGTAGCTCAGTCCCAAACATCCCGTGACCCATAAGCTTAGGTGCATACCTGGCCCAGCCTGTGAGAAAGAAGCCATAAAAATCTTGACATAGGCTGACCGTCAAAATCTGGATCTTTCCATGCCGGCAGATGGGAAAAGTGCCTAGCAACGCCAAGGGGACGTCACTCACAGCCTCATCACCTCCTGTCTCCTTGTGTCCTCTCTCTCGCCCAGAATTTCAAACTTTCATCATTAAAACTCATACCTGCTTAAAGCTTAGACAATTTCCATTATTATGATACCAAACATGCACCTGTACACACCCCCCTCCCCAACTTCATCCAATAAAAATTTGTAGTCATCCGCGAAGGCTTTTTTCTCGCAAGGAGCGTTCCTTGGGTAACACTGATTACATCGCCGTTCACTTGTATACGAATGTGATAGGTACTTCGACAGACCGAAAACCGGTAGGTTAGGACGGTCTGGTTTAGAGAGAGACTATTATAGCATATACAGACACTCAGTTTGACACTACATATTGAGTGAATGCTGGGGTCAAAAGTAACACATTCTCTGCAGCTCAAGAGCTAGTACTTAGTCCTACATTTACAAATACGACGGCCGTCAGGTTTATGGGTGGAAGATTAAAGCACCAAACATATCTCCCGACTGCAGGATTCAAGAAAGAAATGCTCTATGTGAATAACCCATCAAGGACTCGATCATCTCATTTGTACAGTGTAATTGAAGACTTGCAGCATACAGAGAGTATAGAGTCCAGACTCTCCAACATCGTTCAACTTTTACTGACTCAACAGCAAGTTGAATGTTGTTGGGGTAAGTTGAGTGTCCCGTCCAAATCCCGACCTACAAATCAGACAGGTCAACATTGTCCAACACTATTGTCGTTTGTTGAACTGTGTTTTTTTTTAAACAAACAAACAAGATGGAAAATTTCCATCTTTCTCTCCAATGAATGAGACACAATGACTTTCTTTTGTCCCTGTCTTTGTAATCTTCAGGCAGAGTGTTGTAGAGGCATAAATATTTTCAAGTTGAGTCAACAAAAGTTGAGTGATGTTGGATAGTCTGAACGGAGCTTAAACCCAGAACAGTTAGTACAGTGTGATGACCTGCAATTGGTCACACCTGTCACCAGTCAAATACAGCCTCTTGTAACTTTACTTCAGTTACGGTTTTGTTCTAACTGTTTATGTAAATGCTTAAATAGTAACAAATAACACGCCCCCTAGCACCATGGCTTAGGCAAGTAAACTGTACCAAAATTAAACGTCCTGTCCGGCCGTACGTGAGAAGGTCTTCCAGCAAACTGCGGATGGTCGTGAGTTTCCCCGGGCTCTGACCGGTTTCCTCCCACCATAATGCTGGTCGCATTAAAGATTTTTTAGTACGGCATAAATAAATAAACAAACAAATAATAATTAATTACAAATTATCGATATTTCACTTTTACTCCAAGCCTTACCTTTACATAATACAACATGGCAAAAAATAAACACTACAGGAATGAGAAAAATATTGCACATTTTGCGCGCGAAATCCTTTTCTTTGAGTAGTAACAAAATACAAATGCTTCATGGAGAGTATACGACTGAGCATATATATAACGATATAACGGATATCGTGATTATATGTACATGTATGTAAAGGATATCGTAATGAAGAAGTTCAGCTTACGATGATTACGTCGATGACCCGATGGGTTCGTGATTGCTCTATACATGTTAGATGGCGGACCCCTTGGTGTCGTCTTATATTCAGACCACATACGTGACCTGCTAGTGTGATAAAATCCTGTCGGAACAAGTGCAATTTCTTTGATAACAGGCGGCATTCAGAGGTCTTGGAGGGGTGGGGGTGATACGGGGCGGCTGGGGAGAGTGGGATGTCATATCTGAATTCCTCAAAGGTGAAGCCCCCGCATGTGAAGTTCAATCCCGATCACTGATCATTTCCGTGGATTAGTAGAGCTCAGAGTTTGGAAATGAGATAGACTTGGAAAAGTATCACACAGCAGCAGATGGGAGCGACGATCGCCGCACAGTAAAACAGCTCACGGGAACACATGTTCCAGTATAACCACATAGTAAAAGCCGCTGAAACGAAAACAATGATAAAAAATTCATGTAGCACTACGACTTATCTATTTATTTATTTGATTGTACAGAGGAAGGAAACTGGGTACAAAATCGTGTACCACCAAACCTCTGCCGTAAAAAGCCATGCACAGTCGACACGTTTGGTCATGTAAGGTGCACTTTTTTGTGAAACAAACGATAGATGGATTCTACATTGGTCCAACAACTAGCAGTGATAACGTCAGAATTAAATAAAAAGACAAGCTTTTCCTAATCATTTATGCGACGAAAAAATCGAATTTCTAACGTGTTCCACACTTTTGAACATGATAACATCTATAGATACCTAATATATTTTTTATATCGAATATAAATCAAACACACCATACGCAAACGTGCCAGAAATAAGTGTGAGTAAGGTTTAGATAAATTACGGGCTGCTGACCTGAATACATTGAGTTCAGACTTGAAGTATTTATACCCGCAGCGTTTTTTATGACTTTCTAAAGAATATGTCACACAAACAAAAGGCATTCGTACCCGTGCCACGGAAATGGGAAACCGAGCAGTGCTGACTGGCAACAACTTATCCGAGAAAACACGCGATGGTTTCGATCCCGCCAACCTGATTGGTCACGGCAGAGATATGGATCTGTTTCACGAACAAGTCCAAACACACGCTTGATGTAACTTCGTAAGAAAAAGTGAATGCGCCCAATGCATCATGTGAAAACAGTGTATTCCAGCTTACCTCCCAGGTAACACCCTATTCGGATCATCTGCAGAATGTTTGCACACATTGCGGCGTATCCACTTTTCTGTTTCATCCTGTGTAGAAGACGATCTAGCAGAAGCAGGGCATACACCGTAAGGGCTACACAGCCTCCTGCCAGGAGACACACAGGCGCTAAAACCTCACACGTTCTTCGGCTTATTTCTCCTGAAAGACATAGTCACACCTTAGGAACGTCTTTATATATTTATTTATGTGATTGGTGTTTTACGCCGTACTCGAGACGTCGGTCAGCATTATGGTGGGAAGGAAAGTCTTTCCATCATTGAAAAACTGTTGACTTCTTCTCTTTACATGATTCCGTCCTATTTTCGTACTTCATATACTTTCTTAGTTCTCTGGTAGTTTGTATTATACGTCGTTTTTGGGAAATGGCCTTTGCTATTACTCACCTGGAACGTCCTTACTGGTTTACGATTGCTATACGAATGTGTGTAGTAAATTAAATGTGTTCATTTGAAGGGAAAGGAAACAGAAAAATTAAGTATAAATCAAGCATCAGTAGAAAGACTATTAAAAACGATATGTGAAAATGTCCTTTTTGTTATAAATTAAATGCAGAAAAAGACTTCGATTGTAAGTTGTATTTTGAGCAAGAGCAGAAGACGGTTTACCAACAACAACAAAGGTAACAGCGGCCGGGAAATCCAAGACCACGGTGATTCCAAATACTGAAAAGAAAAATGAATGAAACAGCTTAACTCAAACCAATCGCACAATGATATTGATATCGTTAAATTTTAAGAACAATAAGAATTGTGTGAATAACGCCATAAGTAACATATAATGAATATTGTTATGTGCAATTGTTAACTGCCGTCAGCTTCTAAATTTAGCTTGCCAATGTTTACATATGCTGAGTTCAGGGCCTGCTGTCTGCCTCTGCCTTAGAATGTTCCAGAATACGCTCAGTTCGGGGCCTGTTTGTTTACAACAAGTGTTCAAGAATTTTCTTATTCTAGAAAACTCCGCCAGTCTATATAAGACCTATGAAAGCAGGTCAAAGGGGGAAAGGAGAATCATTGAGAATTTTGGATGCTTTCGCTGTGTGTTACTTTAGTAGGCCTTTTGTGCTGAATTTTGGTGTCTTATATCCTATCTCCACCGAGCACTTGTTCAGTCTGAACTTGTATATTTAATTTGTGCTCTTGTGTACACAGTGCTTATTTGTGTATATTTCGTCATACACTCAGTTATACTGTGGATTTTCTCTCTTGTGAATATTGCCTCTGTGCAATTTTTAAGCATTGTGGAGTATATGCGTCCGTTTGGACTTGACACCGTTGTACATGTAAGTACTTCAGTATTTGTATAGATACTGCTATCCTTTCTTGTTAAACTGAAGTACTTTAGTATTTGTAAAAGTCTTGTTATCTGTTCTTGTTAAACCTAATAAACTGTTGTAAAATAAAATCTGCTGGTTTTGGTTACTTTTTTGTGCGGCTAAACTGTCGTGTATTTCGAACAAGCCATCTCTTTATAATACAGACAGTTTGGGTCGTAACAATACATATTATACTTTCTTTGTTATGATAGCCTTGGATTAGGCTAGGACGTGCAAAAATGTTAAGATACGATGTGTTCCCACACAAGATGTACGGTTGTAAAACTTTAAGACTGCAATATATTTCATGATTCGAACACTGAACAATAAACAGCACATGACTAACTAACTTCACCAAGTCCTAGTCGTGAAGTTTTCCAAAAACCGGTTAAGCGCATAGGGTAAATATCATAACAGCATCTGGCAACATAGTGTTATTTATGCACTGTTTTCAGGCAGCATGTATCTAAGATAATTTTAATTATATTGTAAAATAAAGCTCAAAATAGGCTTGTTGTAGGCCTGTAACAGAAATACGGCAAAGCTTGGAGGAACTGGACAAATTTTCTGTGCTCACTCTATGGTACCTATAAGTACATCAGAATCAGTCACGCTCTACCGGTATCTCATAAACTTACGACTACCAACGGGCGTTCTAGAATTCTAAGATGACTGACGTCACTTGTGGATATCATATAGGCAAATATTCTGCCTTATGAATCTGAAAATATAACTTGTACCAGTCTGTGCTCCCGTATAAACCACTGTGTAGGGAGTCGAGAAAATCAACACCTTAATACCAATAATCGCCGAGATTCCGACATGTATGTGATGACGATACAATGGAAGACGTTTCCCGTGCTTTCAGCTGCATACATAATTAGCTTACCAATGTAAAATATCCTAACAACTGACAGACCATCTTCAATGTCTTCAGCTTTTCTGCTCTTGCCACTTTCCGTCGACATGTCTGCTTACTTAGCAAAAACGAAAGGTCCAAAAGTGGTACATACAGGGGCTGTATAGTAAAAAAACAAATGTGGCATATATAAATATGCACTAAGAGATCACAAACAACATAGTCTAAAACGTCAGTCAAAATGTACAATTACATATATCGTTAAAAGAATATTATATAAGTTTTCAAAGGAGAAGACCTCTAATAATCAAAGTAGGCATCACTAAATAGATCACTTAAAACTATGCACCAATATACTTTCATTTTCATTCTTTTTATTTTAGATTTTTGTGAAAAGAGTTAAAGGCGTTCAAACATTTGAATTCTAAGATGGACTTTATGGAGCATACTATCAGAGGTTAGGAACTGATAGGGCTGACGTCACAGAAAGTTTATCCCACTCTAATCACGACAATGAATGCTGGAATAACTCCTACGAGTAAAAGATTACTTTATCCATTTCCCCCAAAATTCCTTCCTTCTGGTGAACGTCAGGAAGAAAGTGATGTGATGTCAGAGCTCCTAGATACCGTCTTTCTTTTCAGCTGTCTGTATGTAGTACCTTACTACATATCTTTGGGGCCTCCGTGGCTCAGTCGTTTAGCGCTCTAGTGCAGCGTAATGACCCAGAAGCCTCTCACGAATGTGGTCGGCGTGAGTTCAAGTCCAGCTCATGCTGGCTTCCTCTCCGGCCGTACATGGGAAGGTCTGGTAGCAACCTGCGGAATGTCGTGGGTTTCCCTCGGGCTCTGTCCGGTTTCCACCCACCATAATGCTGGCCGCCGTCGTATAAGTGAAATATTCTTGAGTACGGCGTAAAACAGCAATCAAATAAATAAACACTTCATATCTTAGCTTTCTTTTACTTTAATACATCTATCATGATCTACAAAGCCTTGTTTAAAACGGAACAAAACCTGATTAACATTGGCAGAAAACAACTGCCTGTTAGAAAGTGGAATGAGTACAGCATTATATCTGTATAGGACAGATCACGGTTTCCCTGAAATAGACATAAAAAAAACCAAGTGTATGTGGGTAAAGTATAGAAAACTCCACCCATCGTGATGTCCTAAAACGACGTGATGTTATACTTTGGGCTTGGGGTTGATCCGTGTGAGGTGAAGATTTCAGTATTTATGGTAAGCAGTGCAGTGTCCGATGGTGCCTCGTTGGCTCAGATGATAAAAGCGTTTCTTTACTGCAAGATTTTGACCCATAAGGTCGCGTGTTCGAATCTAGAGCTCTCCCTGTTTCTGATACGGCTTTAAGTCAGGAGGTTTGTCAGCCCCTCTGCTTCATAAACTCAGACTGTTTCATAAAGGAGGGATGATTGACTTGTGCCAAGACAACTAAAAAAGTTTATGAATATATAAGCAATAGAAAATGATCTTAACTTCTCAGCATAATCACGCCTTAGTATCACGAAGCGGTAATCACTTGTGATATTATCCGTGAACTCTGACTTGATTTTAAACGGTAAGTTTAATCTTTGCCGTGAAAGTCCAAGTGGAGCCTGCAGAATAACATTAAACTATATATATATATGCCTTGAAATCTGCAGACATTTTAAAAGCCAGCTGTTATCAAAGAAAGCTAAAAAAAGGCTGATTTTCTCCACAATTACAACCAAATTGGCTTACAACAATTGGGTTTGAACCTTCTGGTCGATTCTGTGCAGTGAGTTCAGGTTCAGGCTCAGCTCGGGCCGGTTTCATCCCCCATAAAGCTGGCGGCCGTTATGGGTGTAAAATTAAATCTATTCTGTAGAGAGGCCGCTTGAAGTTTTCTAACATTACACCCATCCGCTAAGTCGCTAACGTCAGAGGGCAAGTTCGGCAGAGATACTAACCTAAGGCTTCACACTTTTACACTACAGGCTTCATAGCAAAATGGCGTCCGCTTCGAGACCGGTAGATCCAGGATCAATCCTTGATCGAGTCACACCTAAGACTTTAAAAGAGAAAGTTGTAACTTCCTCGCTTGGCGTTCAGCATGAAGGGGATAGTGCAACGACTGGTTGACCCGTATCAGTATAATGGCTCGGGCGGGTCGGCTTACGTGCCTTCGGTAAGTCCTTTTTTGGGAAGCAGCACTAAATAAAAGAGCGGTGGAAATCCGTCCTGCAGCAAGGAGGCACATTACACGTACATGCACCCTAAGGACTCCTTCGTCGTCATATGACTGAGAAATTGTTGAGTACGACGTTAAACCCCAAGCACTCACTCACTCACTCATAGCAAAATGTTTACATTAAACTTTATTAACATGTACAGTAAACGAAACGTCGCGCTAGTTCGGGCGTGGAAAATGGGCCTAAACTGTAAAAACCAGTTTTACTGCAGGGGTAAATAAAACATAACATAAAGGCTTAGAAAAGGTTTCAAGGAAGAGAAAAGAAAGAAAAAAGACACTATAAGTATATAGGAATGAAGGTATATCAGTGTAAAAAAAAAACCGTAACAAGGGGAGACATAGCGTGAGAACCAACTGCAGGTCAAGCTGGGCATATACAAACTTAATGCATGCAGGTAAGGAGGCCGAGAGAGGATACAATACGAGGTAACGCCCCAGAGATGTAACAAGGCAGCGTGGCGTAATGATGTGCGGAGCGGTTATTATAATCACTTTAGTATTTAAAGGCTGATGCATGCACCGTAAGTAGGTTAGGTTTTCGGGGTGTGCTCTGCACACCAGTGCCCTATCGAGTGTTGTATCACTCGACTCGACTCGATATGTCAGCAGTCGAGGATCTTAGCATGCTAGTGCGGTATACTGACCCAAGAGCCTATCTCCAGCTCTGACCGGCTTCCACTTCGGTCTGTCAGCAACGTAGGTTTTCCGCGTGCTCTGTCTAGTTTCCTTCCACCATAATAATGGTTACAGTCGTATAAGTAGAATATTCTTGAGTACTGCCTAAAGCAACAATTGAGTAAATAAATAAATAAATAAAAAAGGACCTGGTACGGTAACGCGGAGAATCGGCCCCAGAGAGATACGATAAGGAATTGCGAATTTCAAAATCGAAACACAATTGTGTAAATTTCCAAATTTGAAATATACAACTTGGACGAAGCACCCATACAAGTTATACAACCATTAAAGGCTGGTTGCTTAGTAATAATTAAATTGCTCTTCCGATCAAAAACGCCAATTTTTCGTTCAAACGAGGCACTGTTTTTAATTTACAGTATGAAGATCAACGTTAACCAGAAACATATCTTTACTGAGACCTTCATCTGTGTATTTCTACGTGCTGTCGAAGTTTCGTTTTAGTTAACGTTTGTCTTCATATATAAGACATAAAATTTATAACGTGATCCATTTTGCTATATCTTGGCAAGTTTAAAATCCGTATTTCTGACAACTTCCATCACGCATACTTGATAGTAGAGTGAACTAATGAAGCCGGTGTGGAGAACAGGTTGCACCTCAAGGAAGAGTTCGAATCTGTGTTGATCTTTTTGTTTGGAAACGTACTTTTGTGTGAATAAAGATCTTGCATTAAACGTGTGTTATTATGAACTAGAATGAATAATTGTTAAGATTGCCACCTAACGTGTGGCAACTAAACAGAAATCATACATGAATCCTGGTTGACAAAACAAGTGGTCGTCTATCTACCATTAACATTAACCCGTTATGCGTAGGAGAATTATACGGCTGAAAGTTACATTTGTTATATATTTATTTAGCTGATTGGTGCATAACTGCGTGCTCAAGAATTTTTCAGAAAGTTACATTTGTGGTAGGGTGATTTCCCCTAATCCACAGTGTCAAATTTAAAAAAAAAAAATTTCAGTGTGACTGGAGTTAGCTACCAGTTTTCCATTTTATGACAACTACATCTCTTCAATGCATGTTTGGAGCTTTATAAGCCCTATGTTTGTCAAATAACGGGAACAGAGGAGTAAAACAGAACCGAAAAAAGAAGTGGCCTTAAGAATAGTCAGTTTCGCTTCTTGAAGTGCACAGTTTCTTGCACTGGGGCAGATTAACCGCCTTACCATACCAGGTCCTTTACTCAAATAAAGAGTAATCAAATTTCAGATTCCTACCACGAACCAATGCTGAAAAATGGCGTAGACAAAATGAATGGGACGGACAATGCTGGAAGGAAAGGCAATCACTATATATATCCCAACAAAAATCCTGTCCCAGCAGCCCCTCGTTACCTCGATGTCTCCCCTTGTATGACAAAGGTGGAGGTAGGCAAGTGTTCTGTATCGGCTTCCATATGCAGGTATAGAATAAAGGTAGAGAACATTGTTAATAAGCCGGTGCTCCAGTATTCACGTAAATACACATGTACATTTACGTGGCTTCTTATAGTTTATACAATCCATGTGCGTTTAAAGACGCAGAGATATGAACCGAATCGGCTTTGAACCCCCTGCGTCCCGCACACACGCTGTCGCTCATACATGGGATGCTCCAGCCGGAATGGTTATCAATATATACGCTCACAGATATGTATATATATTCAAATATTCACGAATGTCAGACGTAAGGTTGTTATGACTTTTTATATCTGGAGCGATACATGAATCGGCTGTAAATTCGCGAGTTCACGCGAGAGGCGGAACCTCTGGCAAACTACCGCAGCTAAAAGAAGTGCATTTACGTTAGGTGCCGAGTGTAATCACTTACAGCTAATAAGATTTCGACATACCCCCACTTGACACAGATTTATAGTGATGGCCATCTGTGTACACATTAAAACAGTGGACCGGGACGTCAGGTGTCAGCCACTGTATGGCTTCTAAACTTCCTGTGAAACAATTATTATTAATCCACTATAGGGTCAGGTGAAGTGAGGGTGGGGCTTGTGCGGGTAGGTGCTTGGTGAACGGATAAAGAATGGTGTAGATGGGGGTTTGACAGGAAAAGGGGAGGGCAACTGGCATTTCGTCCACTCATCCTATAAAAACACCTGGTCAAGCAATGCCCCTAACGATATCCAGGTAATGCTTACAAGGTATATTACATCCATGCATTCAACATATGATCTATTGATTTCCCACATTATATTCAGAATTTCTCAAAGTTATCAGTTGTTGGTCACAGGTGTTCACTATCGGCTGTCCATGCTGTCTGGTCCTAGATATGTAACATGTCTTTGTATATACCTCCATGGTAGGACAAAGTTTTCGTCCTACAGTGTTTTCGGCATGACGGCCTAATGAAGGAGCAGTGTGCCAATGTAGGAGCACTGCAAATGCCGCCGCGTGGAAATCCGTCTGCTGCATTGGGACACCGTCGTGAAATGACCGAAATAATGCTAAAAACCACTCTAAACATCTAATAAACATCCAAATAGCCATATCAATGTTCTAACTAACAAGGGAAATACCTACGGCTACTATATACAAACAGAAAAAAAGTATTCACCTGCTTGTGACCAACCGTGACGGTCACAATTAGGCCTACACACTCAGCACTTTCTTAATTGAAGGCCTAGGGTCTACATATTAAGGGCATCCACTGCTGTCCCCAGAATGTACAGGGCAGTGTACATGCTTATCAAAAGTACCAAATAACTATACATTCACTGAGATCGACTTACCTGTGATTTATCCGGAAACACAGTCCTTCGTCCTCTAGGTTAAAATTCCTACACTGTAAGTCCTTTCTAATCGTGCTCTAAAGAGAGAGAGAGAGAGCTTAGACTACACTCTATGTACAGAAGGCAACCTTTGTATATCTACACACCTACGCCTGGGTGAGTTCATTTAAGAAAGATCTGCGTTAGATTGTCATCACAACTTTAGTATTCACGTATATTTCATTTCAGCATGGGCCTACCCACCTGAGCTTAAGCATAGTGCCCACAGTACCGCCAGAAAACAACATCGAAAACACACCACCTCACGGTTAACATGTAAGTTCATGAAATCTAGACACGCACAACAACAACAAGGCCGTCCCCCCACTCCGGTCCCACAACAACAAGGTGCACACATGGAGCAGCACTCACTCAACCGCCCCCCGCCCCCCCACCTAGACACGCACAACAACAACAACAAGGCCGCCCCCCCCCTCCGGTCCCATAACAACAAGGTGCACACATAGAGCAGCACTCACTCAACCGCCCCCCCCACTGCCCCCCCCCCACCTGCCAGTTAAAAATATGAAAATTGCAGTTACTATTCGTTACTGATTGTTTGTCTACCTTGAGGCCATTGACCCGAGGCACGGGTCAGGACCTAATGTACCACTAGAGCAAAGCGGGGAGCTTTCAATAGCAATACCACTATATGGACAGGAGCCAGACATGCGTATTATGAGGTCTGAATAGCAACCAAACTTCAACTATTTTTTAGTTATTGCCTAAAAGAGGTCATGTTTTGTTTGTTTGTCCGCCTGTCTGGCTGTCTGTCTCAAACTTCACGAAGACAATAACAGATTTGCATGAAATTTGCGTACAATTTAATCTTACGTGGGCCATGCATTAACCCGTTAAATTTGATCGAGGATGCCGCCGGATATATAGAGACAGATCCATGACTTTTAAAACCATTCTTCACTGTCAGATGTCCTTTTCTCTGTCTCCAGCTAGGCCTATTTACGGAAAAAATTATCCAAGGATTTGGTTGAAATGTTGTAGACCTACACAACTTGGCATTGGACCAAGAATCGATGTATTCAATTTTGGAGGAGATTCGGTACGAGGGATTTTTTAAACAATTCTTTACAAATGCAGAGTAATGTGCCTTTGTTTGTAGTGAGGGATTTGTATACATGTATTCTGTTGTAGCGCAGGTTAGCGATCTCGGGGAGCCTTCTAATATATAACGTACATCCATTTGCACTGGGTGTCGATATAACATGGTGACATGGTGTTTTACTGGCAGGACATGGTCAGCCGAACATAGCTTTTAGATTGGTTGGACTTCAGGTTCACAATCACACTTCAAAACTTTGAAAGCAGTGTGCAAAGACCGGAGTTAACGCGGCTAAAAGACCCAGTTTTACGGTGTGGTCTTACCATAATCCTCACAAGCACATGCGCCGCTCTCTACTTTCGCTTTATGTAAAGCGAAAGGCGGAGAACGACACATGCGCTGTAAGGAGTACACTGTAAATACAGAAGTTAATGAATTAACACTATTATTAACACTTATCCACCTACACTTTTGTCAAAGTGTTTTCCATTAACCTGAAGCATTATTATGGAAACTACCACATTAACTCATTAACACTCATTAAAACACTAACATTAACACAGGTGTTAATATTTCAACATAGTACATGTTGATATTTTAACACCGGTATTACGTCTTAAACATGTTAATGTGTTCATTATTTTGCTTGTACGTTGACCTTTTAACACATTTTTTACATGTTAATGCCTTAAAAATAAAACACAATAACATGTTAAAGTCCGCATTACACTTTATTCACACATAAACGTGTAAAAAAAAACTTCGTATTAAAAAGAGGACACTTCAACGTGTAAAAACACGTATTAAACAACACTCACATTTTGTAGTGTATGATGGGTTGCTACACTTATTATACATCTAACGTCAGGAAACAAGACCGACATCATTTCTGGGCAATTAAGTCCAGAACTTCTCGCAAACAAAACGTTAATCGGTAGCCGGATCTGTCGTCAGTTCATTAAGTGGCGCCTTTACTGACTATACCGTAAAATCACGGTACGTATACGCTACGGAAACTCGCTGCGTTCTTGAAATGCCTATTTGACTTATCTGAAAGATGAATATATAATGTTTATTTATACCCTTGGGGAAAATGGAAACCTTGTGTTTGCGTTTCATATTAACCCACGAATTATGCTCACCCAGACATCGACTAGTCCGCTAGTGATAGTCACTAGGAATGGGGTGGGGCAGTTTCAGCTGAGCCAGTCAAATGATACATGATAGGCTGGCCCGGCAAAACTGCCGCACGTAAGTTCACTATTGATGTCATTTCTGATGATTTCCGATGTGTTGTATTTAACAGAACAATCTTCTGTAATATCACAATACACAATCGCATCACTCAGACAACAGAATATCTGCTAAAGTTAACAACTTTATTTTTTGAGCGGATTAGTTTTATGCTTATGTCAGTCAAACTAAGTGTTCTTAAGTCTGTTGCCATGGAAATCCGGAACGTGATCTATTCTTTTGTTGTGTTCACATCATTCAAACTTGTAATTTCTTGTCAATTTCTATGGAAACCCGGAACTTTATCTGAACAGACCCTTGTAGTTTAAATAGGTATATACCTATATCACCACAGTATGAACCAATACGACTTCTGTTCTGTTCATCCGATATTTCCATTTCTAGTTAATTGCCAGAAACCAGAAATTACATGGAAATAAACTAAAGTTGTAATTTCTCAAACCAATTTGCCCTGACAACGAGACAAGACAGTAACAAGTTCTCTAAAATCATGGTCTAGTGATTGTCGACCGCGTAAAGCGCGCTCAGGTTGCGCAGGATAGGCGTGTTAAAATCAATTTCTGTACGGGTTAAAAAAATTCTCTACGGTTAAAAGTAATTTCTGTACGGGTTGAAATTAATATTATAGTATATTATTACTGTTATTATAAGTCGTCAAAAAGCCACCGTTCAAACTGTATGGTCCTCTTTTCAATTACACCGTCGCCGTATAAGTGGAATATTTTAGTGCTTTATAAGACAGCAGTCACATCTTTTTCACCTCTACGACGTTTAACCCCAAGCACTCACTCCTTTTCACCTATTATAAATGACTTCTTAAGTAACAAATAAGGAAAATAAGATGCGTAGTACATAACTGACTATAATCGTATCTCCGGTTACTTAATAATGACGATGAGTTCGGAAAGCCCAGCTAACACTAGTCAAATTATGTCGTAGTTTATTCTAGCTAGTTGACAAACTACCATGCATCGTCCATTTGTTACCTTTCAAACTTAACCGCAGAGCAACAACTTTCCAAAAGAATACTAAGGAACGCTAAGCCACGTCAATGACCACCAAACACATACGGACAGCCCAAGGGAGATCACGCAGACATTTTAACCAGTTCATGAGAGTTAACCCCCCTGCATTGCAAATTTATAATTCCCTATGGATAATTCAGAACTGGAGCTTGTAATCTCTACTTCTTACTAACGAAACTTTTTTGGTTGAAATTTGAAATAACCTACCAACGGAAATCTTTTAAATAAGTTTTCTGGGGGAGGAGCTGGGGGTCTTATTCCTTGAATGAATTGTCAGGATCCTTGAAATTCTTGTCCTTTCACATAGAAGCAGTTGACTGTATTCAGTTCGGCATGTTAACATATTGGAGAATTCTCCCGTCAGTGCCTCACCTGAAATGTTACACATGGGGTTGACTAATTTTTCGTTTATATATGTTTGTCAGGGACGATCACTGCCAGAATTCCTGCAGATAGTTTTCGTCATTTTAGACGTTTTTGGTTGTATTAGGTGTATGAAAGAAGACGTAGATAGGTGAAAATACCAGAAGGCTTTAGACTATGGGTGACTATTTCTGTCTAGAATGAGCAATGGTAAACGAACGTTCCTATCTGACAATGAATCCACCAATTGGTGGAGAACGAACGTTCTTATCCGAAAGCGAAACCAGCAGTCGGTGGAGTGCGACGGTTCCTATATGAAAGTGAATCCAGCGATAGAGAAAGAACATTCTTATCTGACAGCGAATCCGGCAGTTGGTGGGGACCGAAGGTTCCTATATGAAAGTGAATCCAGCAATGGAGAACGATGGTTCTCATCTGATAGCGAATTCAGTGTCTGAAGACTTCCATGGTACAGTGTATATATGCTGTATAATGGACGACTTACTCCGGTAGGGACCATGCCATTTTTCATTACGTGTCTAACATGGTGGCGAATGCAAGGCACATTTTGGAATAAAATCAAAGACTACAGCATGGAGAGTGAAACAAGAGCATCACCGACAGTGTGATAGTTGGCAAACGGTCAAACGAAATCTGGTCTATTGTAAATTTACCTCAGTTAGGGTTTTTTTCTAACTGTTCATGTAACTGCTTAAAAACGTAACAATTCATATGCTCTCTATAACAAAATTAGATGCAATTTGTCACAGGTCACTGGTCTAGAATAGCTCAAAATGCTGTGTTGTCGCCACATTTAATAAACATGGCAGCAGGGGTATAAAATGAATATTTCAGAAGCAAAAAACTGCGCCGTATACAAGAAAACATTGTCAAGCAAATTTGATCGTTACTCCAGAATTTGGCAGCGGTTCGATCCTACACCCTGAGAAGTGGCAGTTGGCACTTACTGAAAGGGAAAGTGAATAGTATCGCACTGTAGAAAGATTATGTAGGGTCAAGAAATACAGTATTTTATATGGTTGAAGCTGTGTCCATGTCGATCGATATGTTCTTAGAAGTTAAAAGGTGTCTCAAATTTTACAGTTAGAATCTAGTAATTGCTCGTCCGCATATTGCTTTTAAGTAACTAAATGCGGAACGAAGTAGAATTCCATTGAGTTTGAGGTGTATATGTTGAACGTGACACGTGAAACTGACTAAATGTGGAACGAAGGCATCGTTCTGATCTGAGATATGTTTATATGCACATCCTGTTAAATGACAAACTGGATGTGACGCACTGTAAGGAGGAACCAAATCAGCAACGAGAGAGAATTCCATGCATGTAATTTTGTGTTGATGGCCACAGTTGGTTAAATAATGAAACTAAATGCGGAACACAAAGAGAATTCCCGTGACATTTGATGTGTATTATTTTGACAGCCACACTTTGTTAAATGAAGAACTGAATGTGGAACACATCATTTCCCAGCCGCTTTATCGCCAGAATATTCGCAGCACATATCATGATATACCTCTTATGCCACCAAATGCCTTTGGGTGGAAAAAGTTGAAATCGAGCGCCTGTGGGAGGATAAAGTTGAAATCGAGGGCCTGTGGGTGGATGCAGTTGAAATCGAGAGCCTGTGCATGGGTGGATAAAGTGGAAATCGAATTGAATTGAAAGCTGTCGTTGCAGTGATAGCGAGAAATGTACTTTTAGGCCTCACCAGTCTGCCTGTAACACTGGTCGTGTGATGGTACTACACTGGTAGCTAAAGCCCAGGCCATTAATAATTCATTTTTCATTGCCTGTGGAAAACATAAGGAAAGCAATTGAAGATATGCTGTTAAGAGTCACCAGAGATCTTTTGTCAGCAGCGGTCAGGACATTTTTATAGTAAATTACACTGGTTTCATAAGATTTTGTCGTTTGATAAATTAAAATGGCCTATAAGTGAGCCCGAGACCGATCAAGCATGCATTATTATTCATTACAGATGGCGACGCTATGGAAAAGCTAGGCGTGTGGCCACATTTACCAAGGATATTCCAGAATATGTGCTAGATGGCTTATGTTTTTTCTCTCAGTTTCCTGCGAACATCACAATATTTGTGCGGACGATGTACCCCCAAAACAATAAATGTTTTCATTTGGTATCATTTTGTGTAGTACAAAGACATTCTCATGCACTAAAGGACAACCGTATATATAGCATATGCCCAATGATGAGGGCAGTTAGAAGAATAGAATGAGTGAGTGAGTGAGTGAGTGAGTGCTTGAGGTTTAACGTCGTACTTAACAATTTTTCAGTCATATGACGACGAAGGAATCCTTAAAATGCATGTAATGTGCCTCCTTATTGCAGGGCTGATTTCCACCGCTCTTTTATCTAGTGCTGCTTCACTGAAACGCCTTACCGAAGGCAAGTAAGCCGTTCCGCCCCAGCCATTATACTGATACGGGTGAACCAGTCGTTGCACTATCCCCTTCATGCCGAACGCCAAGCGAGGAAGTTACAACTTCCGCTTTTAAGGTCTTAGGTGTGACTCGACACAGGATTGACCCTGGGTCAACTGCACCCGAAGCGGACTAGAAGAAAAGACCATAACATACCAAATGTATATATGGATCGATAAAGTATCCGACAAGGAGTCTTAAAAGAATAACTTTTTGTCCTTATGAGGTTGCATAATCGAGATAGGCTACCACAGTTCAAGAGAAGCAAATTGCACACAATGAGGCAATCGAAAGCGCCGCCATGTTATCAGTTTTGATCAATCAGACACGAGTTATCTATTTAACCCGACAACGCAGGTATTTCGCTTTCGTTACCCAAACCATTTAACCATGTGTGCGTGGAGTACGAGTGACGTGTAATTTTTCCGGTTGTTTTAATATGACGAATTCTATGGTCTCATGCGCATTCCAGAATGACAATTTATTTATTGAGTTACCAATGAATAAAATATTTCCATTTCTCTTTCTAAATAACTAAGATTATATTACTTGTTGTCTTTAGCTTTGACGGAACATATAACTGCTTTTTTTTGTTGGATCAGACGTTGCATTCTAGGTGTATATAAGACTAGGTCACACAATAGTCGCGTGATGGATATATGTCCCACATTCAAGCCCGTTGCCTTTCTCTTTTTATATTCAAAAGTAAGAATCTATCGTTTTCTGCTGTGACGCTGCAGCCCATGTGTACTACATGTTCTTATGTGTTTTGTCTGTCGCAGATTTGTACACACAAGTATGACGTATATTATAGCCAAAAATTGTCACCAGTACACAGATTTGGATCACCGTGCTACAAGCGGGATATACAGACGATATATACTTAGTCAGTCCATGTATGTGATTGTGCGTGGGAAGACCTGTCAGCAACCTGCGAATGGCCATGAGTTTTCCCCCAGAGCTGTGGTCGGCATTCTTCAACCCACAATGTTGGCAACCGTGGTATATGTGAAATATTCTTTCAGCAGTCAATAAATAAATAAATAAATAAAACCACGCACACGATATATATTTTGGCCGATGTAATGGAATTTTCGGGCAAAAACATCTTGCGTAAGAATACTCGACAACATGTACATGCACACAGCAGTTGATATGGCAACCGCAATCACTCTCATTCAAATTTCAAACAAAGTGGGGTTCAGAGTATCAACCGACAGATATTATAATAAGTCTTTGTACTTATTGCAAGGTCGAATTCTTGGGATTTGTCATCGCTGTATGGATCATTTAATTCTCCTCAGAGCTGTGCCTCCTTCCAGAATTATGGCCCCCAATACGTAGACACATTAGGGACAGTTCTTGTGGAAGACACAAGGCGTTGGGCCGAGCAGTGTTTTAGCATTCCTCACATCATGAGTCACAAGAGAGGAACTACCATTCTTATAGATATACCCACCTACGTAACCACCGTAGTCCAATTGTTTAGTGGTTGAACACATGACAATACGGCGTGGTTGCAGACGTACTTAAATAATACGAACTGTCCATTATGCACTAATTAGGTAAATGTCCTGTTACATTGATTACCATTTCCTTATCGGTATTTGCAGAGGTTTCCTCCCACGGTAGCTTCGGACTTCAAACATAGTCACCAATCGCTTCCTATATCATGCCTCAAGGTTACGGATGTGATGCACAAACAGTTCCTGGGTACAGGGCTTGCATGTTTAGATGCTGTGAATATTTTTCCCCCAAAATTCCAGACTACGTCATCAACAACATCATTATCCAAACGTTTAAAGGATATTCAATGGTATTTTTGTCAGAATCTTAAATATTTTAACAGATGTACGGCACTAAATTCGCATTGGGAGGGATATGGAATTGATGAATTGATGCACCATAGCTTTAGTTCCACCCACAAGATTTTGGTGGTCTGGAATCCGCATTCCATATTCGAATACCTCTAACAATTATATCTGTCAACTAACGGCCTAAGGAATAAAAAAAAATAACAGCTTCGAAACACATCACTGTTACCACAGCACTGTGAGTGCCTGGGATGGGATCATTATTGAAATGCATGCATCTTTCATAAACACGCCTTAGCCCGTCTATATACCTACTCATAAGCGTTCACCTTAACCACAAGCAGTCAAATACATAACTAATATATGAATAACAATCAGTACATCCCTTATCGGACATTACAATTTTAAGCAGATAAGCAGGCAACATGTCAATGATTACAAAGTTGATATCAAATTCGATGCAAACTTTCATAGCCTATAGCTAGACTGCTAAACATTGCTTAAAAGACTAAACAAAACTGTTTTCATCTTTCCTGAAAAGTTTTGCATGGCGCTGGTGTGACTTGAAATGTGTTTGTTTCAGCGTAAAATACAGATAACACGAGATTAGTATGCGTGAGAAAGCCATTAGCCTGGCTAATGTTAATTGATAATACCTCACTTCTTCCTTCTAGTTATTCGGTTTCCACCTTCCCCCATGAGACCAGCCTTAATTCTAGATTCACTCGCTCCAGTCTGATTAGTCAGGGAATTGTCTGCGAATTAATATTCCTGGCCACTGTTGATAGAAAATTGGAATCCAGCTTAATGAAGATGCCGCCATCTTGTCTTTGTAAAATCCCCGATTGGTGCCTCGTTACGAGCGTATAAAGCCAGTATTGTGGTAAGATAGGACGACTCTGGTGTCGTCTTCAAATAAAAAGACTTTAATCCTCGGACAAATTTGACACCTGCAGGAAAATGTAAAAGAAATGAAAGAAATCAAAAATTTAATTCTTGGGAAAAACACTTCATATTGTTGTGATATAAAAATTGGAACATGAAATAAGATATAGAAAAAACAGAATTGTAAAACTTGGAAAACACACTCTCTCATCCGCTGTTATGAAGATCTTGTCATAAAATATGTGGAAATGTTTTTGTTCATGACATTAGAGATACTATAGAAAATATTGATGCCGAGGGAATATCTCCAGTTTGTGTTCAATGAAAGAAGAAGTCGTTTGCATTATTTCGTTTTGCAGTTCTCTCCTGGGTCTCATTTTTTTCGAAACTCATCCATGTAGCAGTACACATCTGCTCAAAAAAGGAGGAAAGAAGTTAAAAACATGCACAGTTGAACAGTTGAGACTTTTTTGCTTGAAAGTTGATGACAGTTTAACAAAAACATGTAGAGTGGAAGATCCTGGGGTCTCGGGCAGTTGTGTATGCGATCATGAAGTCTACTAGGCCTTAGAAGTGGAAGCCTTCATCTTATTTTCCTTAAGTGTCCCCAGCTGGAAAACTTCATTCCGCATTCTTTGCTCTTGGGAGTGATGTCTGTTCAACAACTTATTAAGAACAGATGTTAGATAGTATCTCTGTTCGCCTTGTCCATAGCCTGCCTTTGTCAAGGTCAGATAGTCCTGCTACCGTCAGCATCGGTTACTGTTAGGGTATAGCCAAACACAGTCTGCTGATGTAAACAAGGCATCGTCTGCTGCCAAAGTCTTCTGAATATGAATGAATAAGACACGACGTAGATCTACCTCTGGAAACGGATCATGTGTCAGCTCAGTGTAGACAGAAATGGCCTATCATCGCAGAAGCTTGTCGTCTGTCGTCTGCAGGGAATGGAAGCAGAAAAGAAATGGACATCCCTGAAGACGCCTCGACCTGTTGACAGGTGACAGCTCAAGTACACGGGCACCTGGTATCTTCACGACTGGGCGGCGTGACTGTCTCGACAGCTGGGAGTTAGGCCGCCTACTGACATATATCCATAAAGAAACTCCGTGTTCCACTCCTTATGTTAAGTTATGTCACGCCTACCACACAACGGACAACGCCGGCAGTATTAATTTACATACACACATATGTATACTCCGAAAACGGAAGCATCCGTATTCCTTGCGCTATGTGGTCTCGTTAAACCAAAATGTTGGGGTGGGGAGAGGGGGGGGAGTTGTGAATGTGATTTAAGCCAGTCACTTTATCCGATTATCAAAATTGATGAATGCGTTAATCCGCGCTGAAACAATTACCTGAATTCTTTTGAAAAATAAGGATTTGAGCAGTTTATTGCCCGTCAACCTGCCGAAATATTCCAACTTATCAAACGAAACAGAAATTAACGAATATATGAGTTAATGGGTTATTTATCGAAATGCTGACATTTAAATTACATATCCTGTCGAAATGTGACGTAATATAAATTAGGAAAGTCAGTTATATGTTGTGTCCTCGAATGAACTCTCGCGAGGAACTGGGGAATCGTCAGGACGAGTAGTATATCCTCGTCACCAAATAGTCAGTCGGTTACAATTAGCTCCAGGAAGATATAGTCTCGCGCCTCTGGGAACCGCGTCACCTCTGACCTCGATGCCACATTTCATGGCAACAACGCCTGACAGGAAGCGGACCGCGACGTCGTAGTCTTTCATTTACTAGCAGAAATTCTTGTACCGTATACACTGACATTAAGTCCCCTCGGAATGAAAGACGTAGGGCTGACTTACGTGTGGAGGCTGTCCGGATTGCTTCACCGCCGAGCTACGGAGTCACCGGGTTACAAGTCATCCTTATATTGTCGCTTCATCTGACAAAACCACCGCGCAGAACGCGTCTCATTCTTTGACGTGTAAAGCAGATTTCCATTTCATAACGGTTATAAATTTCATCTAACTGTCAGTCATAAAGAAGACAGTTGTCAAAACATTTGCGAGTAGAGTTGTAGTACGCGAAGTATTGAGCTCCTCTTGACGCTAAACAAAGTCATGTTTCAACGGTAGGAACATGCACCATATCTTTCTAATGTCCTGAACATTTGAACTTGAAGAATTTAGGCTTACGTTTAACAGTGATGTATTCAGTGACAAGGCAAAGCGCATTTTTCTCTGATTCCCTTTCTGTTGCCTAATTCCATAACTGGATTCAATCAGAAATCAATGAACTAGGATGGAACCTTTCAAAATATACAGAACTTCTGCAGAATTTGAAGAATATACCGTTCAAACGAGGGGTGAATCAGTGCGCAAGAGCAGAACGAGTCATACGTTGGACAAATGAAAGCCAGTGATTTATGATTATGTATAACAACATAACAAACTTCGATAACAACCAAGTCTTCACCTCCATTCAAATCTTTTAAAGTATATTTTTCCAAATTTTCGACTAGAACTATCTTTGAACCCATGTAAAGTCTCAGATGTCAGAAAGACAGGTATAAAACTGATTGAATTGTGTGTGGCAGCAAGTGGTTTATACATTGCTTTAACAGAGTCAAGTGGATTTGTTTGTTCTTAACACAGAAACGTTGAAAACAGCTATCAAACTTATTACGCTGGCTACGTGGCCGAGGTGGTTAGCGTGCCAGCGCGGCGCACTGACTCAGAAACCTCTAATCAACTGGCTTCCCCTTCGACCGTACGTAGGAAGGTCTGTCAGTAACCGGCGGATGACCGTGAGTTTTCCCCGGGGTCTGCTTGGCTTTCTCTCATCATAATGCTGACTGCCGTCATATAAGTGAAATATTCTTGAGTATGGAGTAAAACACTAATCAAATAAATAAATAAATAGTATTCCGGCTTATGAAGCATTGTAGCCCACACTAGAATATGATTATGATTCGATGTAGTATACATTGTCTCGAAGGACCTCGTCTGTCTCACGATACACAGCGCCCACTGCACTGTAATTAGGTACAATTTGTCTAGGTGACGGGTTAAGTATTTTAAAAATATACACCGACGAAATTACTCGGTTAGCAGCTCAAAACGAGGGCTATAGTGAGTAATTTTCTTTTCTTTTCTTTTTTTAGGGGAGAGGGGGTTCACACATGAGCCTGTATATACTAGAGAGCAAAAAAAAAAACTCCTGAGCGACCGCGAAGAGCCAATCAGAATCCAGTAACATAAAATGTATGTTGTTGTTGTTGCATGTGAATCTTTTTCTGTGACTGATCCGTTACAATCCGCAACCCGACACTAGGAAATTAAGTAGAAACAGTAAGGTGTTACGTCAGTCGAATGTTGCGATTGCGAAGACAGGTAACTTTTTTCATTAGTACTTCAAAAATACTTTAAAGTGTGCTGAAAATCACATGTGGCATACTATATACCTGAACGGTAACAAGCCGAGGAAACAGCATGCGATTTTCTCGAAATAGTTCAAAGATGTTGGCGCCCACCAGGATATTACCATGGCAGACGCTGGTCGCTATAATCTATAGCCAAGGGCGCTTACATGCTTTGTTGATGAAGACTGTTTTGATGATATGCCTCCAAGTTATAGAAACATTTTATTCAACATTTTCCGTATACCGGTATCTTCAATAAATTTCATGTTAGTCTCATGGTTTTTGTTAACAGGCCGTGTTGAAGGAATCCCAAGTTCTAAACAACGTCAAGCTGCCTATATCTCTGATTACGGTATCGGATGATAAGGTCACCTTTGAAGACATAACGTATGAGAAAATTTTGTCTGAAGAAGGTGCAGATCGTGAGAACAATGTATCTCGTGTATATGTCACGGCTGATGTCTTAGCGTATAGGACCAAAACAGGAAGCATTTAAGAATGGCGCCAAAAGAGTAATAAATCTGTCTGCTCCAATGATAAAACTGTCCACCGTCGAATACATTAGGATAACGGTATTTGACTATTTTGTTTCCATGCGCAACGTTCAGTTCTGAACCGTTAAGTATATTTTATTTTATGTATAAATGTATAAATTGGTCTAGTTGACCATTAATACTGTCAGCAATCAACCACCAGCGGCTGATGCATGGCGTTGGTGAATTCTGTTAGTCCCTATGCAAATACAGTGGATATAACTAAGAATTTGCACACCTCAATACCACTGTTGTTCTGTCCCATTTAGCATGGTTATCCTAAAATGAAAAGGTGAGGTTGATGAATGTCAGAGCATTGAAAACAGACGGGAAATTTCATAGAAAAATTTCAAGATTTTTAAATGATGATGAGCTGCACTTATGGGGCATGTAAAACCATGGATACATAAATACACTTTGTTAAAGGAATCAGCTTTGTCGATGGACAGTTGGCGTCTGAATGGCCCTTCTATTGCCGGGTTGTACTTGTACTATTAAAGCCGACCAGCCAGCTTTCTTAGACCATTGACTGACCCTGAGAACAAAACCAGGCAGCCGTGATGAAGGCGAAACGCGGATGCCTCCACTGGGTAAGAAGTAATTAATCAATCAATCAATAAATCAATCTAATATTGTATTTTACCACAGACAGGTCACACCAAACGTTCGGATGAAATCCCGCTTCACTCGAACAAGTGCATATCGATAACAGACACTGGATATTCGTCCTCCACTACGCTTGCCCATCGGATCGTGCACCTGAGTCTGTCTCAATCGTTGATTTGGGTGTAGGCTTTTTAACTCGATATCTGTGAGACTTTTGCGGAAGAAGACATCGACACGGCCAAATGTCAATACTAAAGCCGGAGCAGAAAGAGCTGTCAGTGTCTTTTATTGTCTAATATCGAAGATATGTTAGATAAGAACTGCACACGCCAATGTATAGCTGAACGATAAATCGTCCACTGCGGAAGGTTTTAGAATTCACCACTGTGCACCGAAATCACTTCAGTGGTGTAGCTCTGCTTATTCGGTTTCCTTTCCAGCCGTCGAGTCGGATTTAGACCCAAATCCATCATTTATTGTTCACTTTTATTACACTTTGTCAATATCCACGCTATAATCGTCGCAACTTCGTCAGACTACTCAGATTTCTTCTTCGGACGAACTCGTGAGTCAAGTACGTGTTACTGCGTTCAAATTAAATCACGGCGTATGAATACACCCTTGTCTGGACTGATTTTACTCAGACCGCTTTGAATTAGCGTCCGCAGCTTGGATGCTCCTTGTCTAAATTTTACTTCGTGTGGGTGAAATGTGCCCTAATTGGGTGATTTGAGTTCCACGTCGATAGATCGAGCAAAATTTGTATGTGTGGATTGATTGAATCACACATAAGACGTTACACTCATTGATGTTTTCATTTCTAAAAAATCCCTTTCATAAACAACTTTCCTCGAAGATTTTGACTGTTTCTTACCGTTGTTTACGTCACTTTCCAAATGGCTTCAGCAGTATGAGGGTATTGCATCTTTGTAGCGGGCAACTCTTAACGACTTTGTTTTGTATTGCTGCATCCACATGGAAACGTTATGCCGAAGACACCAGATTCGACACTATGCATACAATCACAATATACTCTGTGAACTATTACTCGACTGGGTAATGAACCAAAGCCTCGCTCTGTGTATCCCATGATAATATCAGTCCTAAGATGACTAACATTTGGGCATGGATGGATTTTTGTGCTTTTTTTCGGGTTTTATAAAATTAAGAATCACGCGATATCAAAGGTTCACAGTTTGTTATGCTTCTATAATAGTGAACTGTAACGAACTGTGAAGATACACGGGCACCGCACATAGTTTCGCTGTGGGTACATATGATTTTTTGGGCCGGGCCTTTACCAACAGTCCCTTGGTTCTAACGAGCATACGATTCATATGAAAGTTACAGACACGAATGGCGACTTTGATGGGCGGAACTGGCCGCTGAATTGGCCAGATACATATAAACTGACAGACAGAAGCTCTCCATATATAAGGATTATTGACAATGAAGAATAAGATCTGAGTTGACCTAATGCTTCCCTGCCTGAATTTGAGACTCAAGACGTCATGATTGTCTTTTCACACCAAACCTGGAAATATCTCATCAGATTAACTAGGGTAAAAACCGGTGAAACAAGCCTCTTCGTTTCCTGTTTACATTACATCAAAATCTTATCTTCACTCGTAGCAGTCACGACGAAGTTATACATTGGCCAATACGTTTTGTGTGAGAAGCTATTGAGAACGTCTTGTGCCAGCGTCTTCGTGGTTACGTGCATGCATATGTGATAGGGGATAAGTGGTGGCATTTGCATCACTCTTATCAAGAGCACTTGTTCGCCGTTCTCTTGCGTTCCTTAAGACCATCCGCTTAACCTATGTGGGACAAGGGGTCCGAATTATTTAGACTGAGTGATGCTCATACTAAGTGGTCTTTGTATCCGGCGCAATGGCAAGCAATTAAAAGTTAACGCTACCATAATCCTTCCCAGACAAGTGGCTGGCATGCTTCGACATCTACCACGAAACGCTTAGGCGCAACATTCAAAATCGCAGCAGAATTTACGGTTGCATCGTTGCTTCATTTCAACCGAAGCACGCCTGAACATCAGTTTACTCCAGAACGCGGCTTTACCATTACCTTCCTTCCCAGATTAAAGGGCTCCAAGGACGTGTTGGGCGCGGAGGGATTTCTTTTGGTGATTAAAAACGGGCGTATTAGATAGGACACTATTGGAATACCGAAAGTTCCTTCTGTATATATTCTCGGATTCCGCCAGTCGGTTTTTTTTTTGTGTCCCAAATTCTCAAACGGTTGGATTAGTCCGCTGGTCGATAGACAGGGTCCAGAACATGACGCCGGTGAATGGCTGGAAGTCGATCAAAGAAAATTTCATTTAGTAGTTCGACTGTTGAGAGACAGTGGGTCGATAATGGAGGACTGGGATGGAAATCGGGTGCTCCAAATCGTGACCTCGATTGGGGACAGCCTCCTTCAGCCTTTTGTCAAGCTTCGCTTTGCACTATTCGCCTTTGTGACCAGAAATTATATGTAAAATTCATATTACTCCCAGTTCCATCTAACAATCACCCCTTGGAAGACTTCATTAATGTAAATGTATACAAAACCACTTTAGATTGACAACATCTGCCGACCTCTGTCACCTACCTCAGGCAAGATCCGTAAATGTCATCCATTTAAACGCCGAAGGTGAAACGATCAAGGGCATGCCCAGGTCGATATATTTTTAAATTGTGAAGAAATGTGATCATAAAAATAACACACTAGCGATGTACGTTTACACAAGCGTCGTTTTTCTTCATTAAATGTGAAATTAAAAAAATTTATTTAACAAAGCACTTAAATATTTATCTGACTTTGATAAAAAACGAACGTCCAATATCCAACGCATGAGTTAAATAATTAAACATGGGCCGTAAAATAGTCCATTACGATTATAAGTTATAAAAAAAACTTTCAAAGTTTATTTTTGTATTTGCATATATTACATCACGCACATCTTTCTGGTATGCGAACACCTACAACTAGATTCAGAATTGTTTTATAATTGAAAACAGTGTAATTATTTATTTTACCATTTATTTAATTATTTTATTTTGGAAGACCAGGAAACCTGAGTGCGATGAGTAAATCACCCTCCCATGTGTAGCTGTTTGACCCGCAGCACGAACTCAAAGTTAATGTCACCCTGGTGGACGACCAGGAAACCTGAGTGCGCTGAGTAAATCACCCTCCCATGTGTAGCTGCTTGACCCGCAGCGCGAACTCAAAGTTAATGTCACCCTGGTGGACGACCAGGAAACCTGAGTGCGCTGAATAAATCACCCTCCCATGTGTAGCTGTTTGACCCGCAGCGCGAGCTCAAAGTTAATGTCACCCTGGTGGATAACCAGGAAACCTGAGTGCGCTGAATAAATCACCCTTCCATGTGTATCAGTTTGACTTGCAGTGCGAGTTCAAAGTTAATGTCATACTGGTGGAAGGCAAAGAAACCCGGCTCCAGAGAACTTCATGTAAGAGGACCTGAACGGCTCAACGAGCTCAGTCGCACCGAGAACTTTGCATCCGAGTTAGGGTGAGGGTGAGGGTGAGGGTGGGTGATTAAGGATTCCTATCCCGAGTCTGTGACTTACCCTACACCTTGCGTGTTTCTTACTTTACATATTTTCTCTCTCTTTTTGGTGTTTTTGTTTGTTTGTGTGGAACATTGTTTTGGAAATTGGTCTTCAGACAATTATTGACCCCGGGCGTCCTTTACGGTTGACCACTAGTACTCGAGTATCCGTTTCAAAATCTAGATTTTAGCAACTTTGGGAAACAAAGCGTAATGTTTGGCGTAAGTACAACAATTAAAAATGTTTATGTACATAAACTTACATTCGTATTAAGGGTTTCAACCTACTATTTGTATCGCTACTAATAATTTATCGCGATTATGAAAGTTCTAGTTAATGACATTCAAAGCATACTACAATAGAATCCCCGACTCCCGGAGATTCTCGTGTCGAAATTCGCGGATGCACAACTTTTGACGCTTGTTCCAGATCACGTGATTAATGTCATGGAAACTAGAATAATATGACGATTGGTTCTCGTATAAATTTCATAAAATAACTCGTACGCAGTAAGTAAATGTATATTCATATTTGCATCCAAGTCTTTAAATTTGTTGTCCGCTGAGAGTTCAAGTCCAGCTCAAGATGGCTTCCTCTCTGGTCTTATATGGAATGGTCTGGCAGCAACATGCGGATAGTCGTGGGTTACCCGAGCCCTGTTTCCACCCACCATAATGCTGGCCAACGTCACAGAAGTGAAATATTCTTGAGATTGGCGTAAAACACCAATTAAATAAATAAATAAATGAATAAATTTGTTTATTCAATCACCTTAGGCCAGAGCCAAAACATTGTGGAAAGAAAAACACGGTGCTGCCAAGAAAGGGGTCAAACGGTTAGCTTCTGAAATCGGATTATTGTTGCTTTTAGGGATAACGTGGGAAAAGCAAGCGTATGAGGTGGCCGTCTATCGTGATACATCGTGGTAGCTTAGTGCTCTCTGGGGTTAGCGGCACGCACAGCGCGGTCAACCTCGTCCACAAAGCTTCTCTAACCACACGGCTTTACCGCCATCAGCGACCGACTCAACGGTCCTCTTACACAGAAACACAATTACAGTCATTAAGAAATTAACTAAGCCCCTTACGCCGTTGAGAAGACGGGCAGGTGATGGCGATCAGGCTGCTAATTTACTGAATTTTAGCTAGCCACTTTCTTATATCTAATGGATTTTTTTAAAACCCACACGGAAGATCTGAAAATGCAGGCTTGGGCACGAATACCGGCTTAAATCCCCAGGAAAACGCCAGTAACTCTCGCCAATGATCACTCGCTAAATAAAGCCCACTCGTTACGTGGTCAAGGGGAGGTCTAAACCAGAGAGCTGTAACCGACAATATCATCAAGAGGTATTAAAATCAATTATTGGAATTGTCATAGAACTGTCAGGGAAAGAAAGGTCCGGAGTAGCCCTGGACCGATTCAGTTTATTACCTATCCGTCCCTTCGAAACATCCGTCTGTAAAACGACTACCTCTACTCCACTTTTGATTAAACATTTCCTGAAAACACACGCACAGAATCTTCAACACGTAACAGTTACGTCCGCCCTACAGGAGAGCTTTCTTGAAAAAGAAATCTTTCCCAAATGGACATTAATTGGTTATTTGGCTGGTTGATTGAAAAATCTGCCAAGGAGTGTTTTGAGAACTATTACGATGTTTTGCTAGGACCTGGTAAGTCCGTATAGGAAGAAATCCTTAATGTTTTCTCAGGATGCGATTTTGGGTGTTTTCTTCACTGCTAGTTAGGAAACTAGTGAAAGATCCCAGATGCTTTTCCCAGGTTCCCACTGGTTTTTTTTGAAAGCACAAAAAGCACTTCGACGCCCTTTACCATGCTTTTTTTGGTCGTTGAATCTTGCTTGGGAAGCGATCCTATTTCCTATAGGCTGGATTGGAGGCGATTCCCTATGGTTTCTTACACTCTCGGAAAGGATTTTCATTGGTTTCTTAGACTATCTTGAAGTCGATTCCCGATGATTTCTTAATGTCGAAGAACGCAGCCCTTTTTGGTTTCTATGATTGTATTGAAGTCGATCCTCAATGGTTTCTTAGACTGTCCTGGAGGTTAACCCCATTGGGTTCTTAAGGTATCCCCAGCTAACCTCAGTGGTTTCTTACACTGTCCTGGAGGCTAACCCCAGTGGTTTCTTACACTGTCCTGGAGGATAACCTCATTGGTTTCTTACATTGTCTTGGAGGCTAACCCCAGTGGTTTCTTACACTATCCTGGAGGCTAGCCCCATTGGTTTCTTACACTGTCCTGGAGGATAACCCCACTGGTTTCTTGCACTGTCCTGGAGGCTAACCTCATTGGTTTTTTAGACTGTCCTGGAGGATAACCCAATTGGTTTCTTACACTGTCCTCGACGCTAACCCATTGTTTTCTTAGACTGTCCTGGAGGATAACCGCATTGGTTTCTTACACTGTCCTGGACGCTAACCCATTGGTTTCTAAGGCTGTCCTGGAGGATAACCCCATTGGATTTTTAGACTGTCCTGGAGGCTAACCCCGTTGGTTTCTTACACTGTCTTGGAGGCCAACTTCATTGGTTTTGTTTACACTGCCCTAGAGGCTTACTCCATTGTTTCTTACAACTGTCGAGTAAAGAATTCCCTATCTTCTCTTAGGGCTTGAATATCTCAAGCCTAGATTGACGTCAACAAGTATGTAGATAATTTCACTTTCAAGGAAAAACGTTTGGCATTGGACGAAAAGGATTTCTTAGGAACAATTCCCGAAAACTGACAAAGAATCTTATCACACGAACCTATTATTGGAGAAAAAAGATGATTTGCTCAATTCCGTGTTTCTTTTAAATCAAAATATTCCTTGCCTGTTAAACAGATAGGGCACCTGTAAGAAGAAAAAAATATATTTTTTCCAATCTAAAGCCAATCAAGTTTTCAAGGAAAGCTGGTTTAATTAACCACAGAAATGTTTTTCAAACCTCTTACTTCCGTCTGTTGTGTGTAAGATAAATCCGTTCAAATGTGTTTAAGTTCTCTCTTGGCTATCGGTTTCAATAGGTAATGTGGAGGCAGCATCTTTTATCTCATTCATGGAATTAAACTTGAGTAGAAATAAGCGTGTTATTGATTCAGTGGATAGTGAGCTCTGATGATTACATTCTTGAGGCAGGACAAGATTATTTTTTTACGTTTAATTTTTTAGTCTTCTTTCTTCTACACATGCCATGTTGAAATATTATATCATGTTGAATATGTTGGTACTGTAACTGGTACTTCAGTATTGTACCTGCTTAGAGAGCTAATGTCATCTTTGATACTCTTCCAGCTTTGAACACAAACGATTGTTATAGTGTCGCTTAACTTTTTCTTTCCAATGTTAAAATATGAAGATAATATATTTACGACCTAAAGAAAATTTTGTTTATTTATATGATTGGTGTTTTACGCCGTACTCAAGAATATTTCACTTATACGACGGCGAACAGCATTATGGTGGGTGGAAAGCGTGCAGCGCCCGGGGGAGGCCCACGGCCATCCGCAGGTTGCGGGCAAACCTTCCCACGTACGGCCGGAGAGGAAGCCCTCATGGGCTGGACTTGAACTCACAGTGACCGCATTGGTGAGAGGCTCCTGGGTCATTATGCTGCGCTAGCGCGCTAACCAACTGAGCCACGGAGGCCCCACCCAAATAAAAGATTTCATAGATATTCAGAATTAGTAAATACGTGCGCAGGAAATAACAAAGATGGATTAGTTTTCTGATGGTTTACAACATATCAGCAAATCAGTATTTCCGAAGTATTTCCCGTATTTCACCAATCACGCAGGACTATTTTCCATCTACCTTTGCAACATACATGGTCAGTATGTTATAAAGCAAACTGCCAGAGGCCAGTAGATATTTCTGTTCTTGAAATACTTCATATGATGTCACATTCTTCATAATGGTCATAAAAGCATTTTCATAAGCACTCTATGGGACGAAAGAACACATGTAACAACGCTCCCAGAATTAACCAATCACATTCTCCAAATTAAAATGCTGCATAATCTTGACTTAGACATGTTTTTCTTCACCGAATAAAAACGACCTAATCATTAAAGTATCTGATTACCTAAGAGGAACACTTAAATTGATACCAGTTTGCGGTTAGAAATTGCAGATAAATATTAAAATATTATATTAAAAATATCATGTAATAAAGCTATTTCGAATTTGCTCAAGTGATTAGCCAATTTTATGAAATCGACTCTTTTCTTTTCCAAGATGAAACGATGATTACAGCATATCGACTGGCCAAGGGGAAGCTAATGACTTGAACTCTCAAGCAGAAATGGCCGAGTTCCACCCGTTCGAAAATTGATTTGATAAAAAGTCGGGAATCCTAGACCACCGTGAGTCCCAAAAAGCCAGTGATGTATTGTCTAGATTATGCGAGTATAGATTTATTTTGTTGGTCCACAGAGAAAACGATTTCCTACCCGCTTCGTATAGAAGGCTGGATAAAATCTGTGACGGCGTATCAATAATTTATATGGCTTGATAGAGAGCAAGGTCGTCTACCGGGTTGGCCTCAGACTAATTGAATCACAAGAGAAACATGCAAACGAAAGTTGAAACAAATCACCCACTGACACGATCAAAACGACTTCCATGAAAAGCAGATACCATACGCTATGAGGGTCACATCCCCCTGGCACAAGGTAAAGGAGACGAAGAGGGTCAAGAAAACTGGGCGTTTATCCACACTAATCGCTTATGGTAATAAGCATTTTTATGCCTTAATGTAACACTTTGAAACAAAACCTTTTTTACTCTAATTTAATGTAAATACTAGACCACTTGAAGCACATATGTACACCGTATGATTTAAGTCACATAAAGTGTCATGCACAACATGGATGCGACAAACGCGGTAGCAAGGGTTCGCCGGTGTGATGCATTCTACGTGAACACACGACGCAGATGTAGTTGCGATACTGATCTTAGTTTGTACATTCGAATTTGCATTATGTGATCGTCATCGCAAAGACAGGAAAGAACAAAAAAATACACAACACAGCTTGGACCCAAAGTCCTACTTTAGGTAGACAATGATCTCTATTACAACAGATAAACAGTAGTAGCAGAAAATGACAGAAATCTGACCTAATAGTCTTTATTCTATCAGCCTTAAATTGGTAAAATAGTCTCATAAAACATCTTTGATCATACACCCCCATCATATGCTAGTTTTCAAAAAGTACAGTTTTGCACCAAAATGCTCAAAATGTGTTGAAAAACAATGACTTATAACCCGATATTCAAGGACCCAGTTTTATGCTCAGATTTAAAATACTCAAAATACGGATGGGTCGAACCACCAATGTTCCGTCAGTTCTTCCACAAAGACAGGCCAGTCAGCGTCTGTCTAGTGTAGTTCTGGGTGTGGTTGCGTGGGTACTCTTTGTACTTTTCGTTTCTGATACGTGAAGTCGGTGGTTTGTGACACGTGCAGTCAGTAGTTTCTTACATGTGGAGTCGGTGGTTTCTGACACGTGCAATCAGTACATGGTTTCTGACACGTGCAGTCAGTGGCCTCTGATTCGGGCAATCAGTGGTTTTTGACACGCCATTTCAGTGGTTTCTGAAACGTGCAATCAGTGTCTTTTGATATATGAAGTCAGCGGTTTCAAATACGCGAATTCAGTGGTTTATGAAACGAGCAATCAGTGTTTTCTGATATAGGAATTCAGTTGTTTCCAGCACGTGAATTCAATGGTTTCTGACAAGTGCAGCCGGTGGTTCACAGATACTTTACTACATCTTACACGTGAAGTCTGTTGCTTTTGAATACGTGAATCATTGGTTTCTGGTGTACGTTAAGTCTGTGACTTGTAGCTGAAGACAATGGCCATGAATTCAGTCGGTCCTCATACCGTATAGCATACACCAGTCGAGGCGCTCACTTGTTAGAGTGAGTGAGAGAGTACTTGGGGTTTAACGTCGTACTCAACAATTTTTCAGTCATATGACGACGAAGGAATCATTAGGGTGCATGCACGTGTAATGTGCCTCCTTGTTGCAGGACGGATTTCCACCGCTCTTTTATTTAGTGCTGTATCACTGAGACGACTTACCGAAGGCAAGTAAGCCGCCCCGCCCGAGCCATTATACTGATACGGGTCAACCAGTCGTTGCACTATCCCCTTCATGCTGAACGCCAAGCGAGGAAGTTACAACTTCCTCTTTTAAAGTCTTAGGTGTGACTCGACCAAGGATTGATCCTGGATCTACCGGTCCCGAAGCGGACGCTCTACCAACCGGGCCGGTCCACTTGTTAGATATAGGCCTACTATAGGCCTAAATGTTAATGATTCATACGTAACACAAGGTTCTTTCTGATATAGATGGGGGCCAACATATCAGGGAGAGTTTTGAGAGAGAAAAAAACGGAGATAAGTGATTTAATGATAAAATAATCGGAGACAAACAGTCAATCTATTCCATCGGAGATCACTAAGATTGCTTCGTATGAAAAACCTTCTTACGGTAATAACCATTAGGTTATCAGCGATTAAATCACGTGATCAGGAGGCGACGATAATTCCGTTACAACGACGTCTAAAATTGTTTACGTAGAGGACGTACTTTCGCTTTTAGGCTGTGGGTATATCACATGATTAATGTAACTCGTGATAATAAAGCAAGACGCATACATGTTTAATAGCGTCGAACAAAACTCGTCCAGATATTGAGGCTTGATTGCCAAAAACACTTTCTATCACAACAACAATCAACACAAGACCAAGCTGCTTACATCGTGTGGTCCTTTTGTCTATTGATTTTGCCTACAAAAACAATGAACATCTTCCTATTTCAATTTAGCATTTGAGCTTGTGTTTTGCAGGCGATACCACTAACTGATCACTGTGGCACACTTTTTCCCTTAACCAATCGGCTTTAACTGACACTTCTCCGCCCAAAATTGACGAACTAATCGTCTAATAACGAAGAAATGATCAAAATATTTTTTGATTGCTTGATTCATTAGTTGTCGGCTTATATCTTTGTTTTTTGTTGTGAGAGCAAAGGACGGCGCACAAAACTTGCGATTGGTCATTGAACAATCTTAAGGAGACGATGTTATGCTTACAACGAATGTGTACCCGAAAATCTGGTACCAAATCCCGTTTCCCGTCGCTAGTCTTGTCCCTTATAGCATTTTAGATAGAATTGAATCAAAGCAGAAGTAAAGAACACTGCAGAGATGTGCTTGTCCCAACAGTTGTAGAAGTGAAAGTTAGTTTCCATACTTCAGGTGTATTCTTTTTTCGCGAACATTTTACTTGAAATAATATAATCATGCCCTGTAAACGAACTATCTATTTATTTATATGATTGAAGTGTTATGTCGTAGTCAAGAATATTCACTTATACGGCGAGACCACCATCATTATGGTGGCAGGTTACCCATACGAATAATCCGATATATGTTTAGCCATTATTAGGTCCATAATGCAGCATTAATCCAAGCAGCGAATCAAATGTACAGCATCGACATACAATGAATCCAGGGAGATGATTGTTCTGTCTTTGTGGAATAAAGTAGGGATAAAATACATTCATTTCGAAGGAATACAGAGGTCACTTGTTGTTTACAAGTCGTATAGCGATGATGTCTCACACTATAGGTAACAAAACGTCTGACGTCTAACACAAAATGACTGACACCAGAACAACGAATGTCACAATCCGCCATACGTAACCCCATATTGATATGGTCACTTCACATTTTGTTTAATTCTAACTGTTCACAAGAGACTTAGTACATATTTATTGATTTATTTTATCATTTTGTTCGTCATATCACCACTGTGTCTTCTTGTGGCACGCCGTTCCCAATATCGACACCCTGAACGACTCAATGCAACCGTGTCAGAATTGGTCTTAGCTTCAGTGTGCTAAACTTATGACATACCTGAAGAGTTTTTGCTTCAAGACTCAGAGTTGTCTGAGAGTTTCTGGACAAAACTGAAAATTAATTTTCAAGTTCAATTCTAAGTTTAGAAAGTATATCACATAAAGACTAAGTCTGGCTTAAGTATATCTTATTTCTTTATTTCTCTTGGGTTGCATTACATTAAATAGGGTACATTTCCTCGTGCAATAGTAATTCCAGGTCGAACAGAATCGGTTTTTGAGTTCAAACTCTTTTGTCGTTGAAGGTAAAACAAGTCCTCCTGTACCATGTGAAAAATGTTGGATAACCTTTGTAGACATTAAATTCTTTGTCTCACCGTGTTCCAGAGGCAAAAGTGACACCTTCTCAAGTTCACAAAGGTTCAGCTCCTCAATTTTCTCCATCGTTTGTGTACTGTATTGGGAAACTTTTTTCAGAGACCCATGTTATAGTAAGTGTGATCCAGCAACAGTTGCCTAACGCCTTTGACAGATCGCATGATACAGTAGTATTTTTTACCTTTAATGATAGAAGAGTTCGACCGCAAAACTCTATTGGTCACTGTTCCCTTGTAATGCATGCGTAAGCAGGATTGGCTCGATTTACATTAGTCGGAAACTGTTCCCCGATTATATCATCAGTGTTATGTATTAGGACTACTACAGTAAAGGTACCGATACTCAATCATCAAACGAAGATTCGAACACGTCTCACGGGAAATCGCTCTACATAAATATAAGGAAGAGAGAATCACTTTATCTACATTGCCAGTGAGATATATAGTACACGATGAAAATTCGTTGTGAAGTTGTGACTGATGGTGGATTCGTTTATCAGACACACCTATGCTTGACACTCTTTCACGGAGAGTTATCCAAACGGACGTCAATCAGAAATGTAAAGATAAAATTCCGGTTGGAGAATAAATAAATGGATGAGACTGACAGTATTTCCATTGCCCAGACACCTATGGTTTATGTTTCTCATGGAGGCTTGCTTTTTGACAAGGTACGCGTCCATCACTGAGGCAGACTGACATTTCCCTTTAGGTCACTAACGGTTGAGCAATTCCTGAGGCTTGTCTCATACATTCTCAGTAACGCCATTTGCTATAATAGTTTCACACGTCGGATATCTCCAGTGCAGACATCTATGCTGTAGTCCGTGGACTATCTGCCATTGAAGGTGTCACCGCTTTGACAGGAGATAAAGGCGAGCTCTTCCGCTCTGGAAAGCCAGGAATCGCCGTGCCAGTCAAGCGAAAACTGGCGTGTAACTGGCGATGGACTGGCGCTTAGACGGGCATTGGTCAAGATCTTAACTGTGGCTGAACAGATAGTGGGATTAGAAAAGTACTTTTTAGGCGCCAAAGTCGCCAGCGCAAAGAATTCATCTTTTTTAAGTAATATGTTTGATTAAAGTCCAATATTTATGTGGAAAAAGGGTTTCCCCATGTACTACTCAAACGCCACGGCAATCAAACTCTGTTGGAAGTGGTGTTTGAAACCTTTGGGTAACGGTTACAGACTTACCGGTACATCAGCTAGAACTGAGCTATAGATCTTGAATACATCCGCCAGTGGAGACAGTCTCCTGGAAATGGATACGCCACACATAACTGAGCGGAGTGACACGAATATATAAGAAGGAGATCCATGCTCATTCAAACAAAAGAAACGAAATTGACTTATGGAACTGCAGTGTCAAGGTTTCTTTATGTTTATAAGGCCTGGGAAAATAACTATATTCGAGGTGTTCACAAACAAATTTTGAATGTTACAACATGATAACGATATATACTGGATCTAGGCGTCGAAACAGATATTCGTATACTAGTCGTCAACCAGTACGAACTGTCCCAGTTCAACAACCGAAAGGCCTTCTTCCAAAACGACGATGAACAAAAACCAGAACTAAGGAATTATATAAAACACAAATTTAGGACGGAATCATGCTAAGACAAGCAGTCAAAAGTTTTCAGTGATGCTAGAGACTGTATTCTCGAACTATCACAATTTATTTTCTAGTCTTTAAAGAGTACCAACGAATTTCTGGCTTACTGAATACAAGTAATGGTGGTAACATTTGTGAGGCGGTGGAGAATACTGGAATCCTTGGAACTGACTATGCATATATTTTCGCCAAGCATCTATAACAAACATCCACACAAACAAGCCGTAGTCTGCTGCTTTATTGGCCATGAGCATGTGCAGGTTTTGTCAAGAATATCGCTCAGTTAATTGAATCAAAAGTGTTCACCTTCAAACTTTAGGAAATGTTAAAGAAGTATTCGCGATTAATCAACATTTGCTGCGCTTATAAGGACAAAATTGTACCATCCCTTTGCTGAGTAAAGTGCACTGACTATTTACATATAAGGACAGAGAATATCTTCTGTTCATTTTCCATGCAATAATGTGTTTGTACATTCACATCGTCTGTGCCAAGGAAGGATTTGTAAATGGAGAAAGTTGCTCATATTTGGACAATGCCATATATATAGCGCGCATGGGCCTTCGGGTACAGGGCAAAGCGACATCGAATCAGCTAATTAGTACCAACATATCTGCGCTAATCAATGTATACGCATGTCGGTTTCTTTTATTGCGTTTTTGATAACAGCCAGTGAATAGTAATCTCATTCATCAAGCAACATGTTTGGGCAAACAAGCAGAAAACATAAACGTGGTGTAGAACTTCGAAACTATGGAAACACACACCGGGCAACTAACACAGCGCGTTGCCTTAGGAGGTTATCTGGAACAGCCAGTCAGCGTGAGTATTGTTTATTGTTCGGTGGGTTATCGCCGAATTTCCCATTGTCAAGATATTCAGTTATGCCTGGCGCTTTCAGGCAGTAAATTAAGCAACACTGAATAATATTCTCAAAATAGCCTCCTGCGTTGTTGTGTCGATCAAATTAATGTGAAGCATGTATGCCAGAAGGACGTTGTGCTACACCTTTGATCTCAGATATGCTACCTTTTATCATTCTGAAAATCGGAAACAACAACAAACGAAAGACAGTAAAAGAGTTTAATTTCCAGCTGTAAACACGTCTGTGAGGTATCAATACATAGTGAGGTTCTGTAACCAGTTTCCAGGCTATACTCACTTTCCTACCTTTTGTGAGATTCAGCATTGATGCCTGCAGAATGTTAGTAACATGCATTATATATTGGGAGGTAAATCAAAATGAATATATACAGGGGCCAACATACAGGTAGGCCTATAAAAAGAAAATTTTAAAAAATATTTAAAAAAAAAAACACGGAGCGTCGCAGAAGAGAGAAAATGAGCCGGCTGTAAAATAATCCGATGTACATTTCATGGCCTGCACGGATAATCCTTAATTTCGTCTTTAAACTCTGCAGTTTTACAGTTACTCACACGTATGTGTTAACGCATGAAAACTTAACATTTTCAATGACATTTTTCTTAATAGGATCGGATTAAGACACATTTGCTGCAGGCAGCTCAGGCGTATATATTACGTTATATGTTTAAATGTGAACCATGACAAAATTTCTAGTCTCCTGCTTCATAAGTGTAACATAACAACCAACAGCAAACCTAGTTTTCAAAGAATAATGAAGCGAATGAAGAATAACCGTGGGAAATTGGATGTATCTGAGAAATGAAGCAGTAATACATAAGGATTAGATTTCAGGCAGTGGTATACAAATTTACTGTTTGTTTGCCTAGTTCGGGTTTAACGATTCTTTCAGCATTATTTTGGTCTTGCTACCATTTCCCAATGCCCAAATATTTTAAAGTCATGCATCTGTGGAAAAGGGGCCTCCGTGTCTCAGTGGGTTAGCGCGCTAGCGCAGCATTATGACCCAGGAGTCTCTCACCAATGCGGTCGCTGTGATTTCAAGTCCAGCTCATGCTGGCTTTCTCTCTGGCCGTACGTGGGAAGGTCTGACAGCAACCTGCGGATGGTCGTGGGCTTCTCCCCAGGATCTGCCTGGTTTCCACCCACCATAATGCTGTTCGCCGTCGTATAAGTGAAATATTCTTGAGTACGGCGTAAAACACCAATCAAATAAATAAAAAAAATAAATAAATCTTTGGAAAGCCACGTCACAACATACTGAGTTTCAGTTGGGTTGACCACTACTTGCCCTATCTTTTAGCAAAGAGGTAACAAAACCGATTTCTAGGGAAATTCATATTTCCCGTCAGTGGAGGCACAGAAGGTTAGCTTTGACCAGCATGGACATTTGCGTGTAGGACTAACCTCCCGTAGACTCGCCTTGTTCCATAATAGGAAGTTCCCGAACAGGTGATTGCAGAGCCTGATTCGATGGCCCGCACGCACACCGTCGTTAACCCTTATGTCGATTCAGTTAGAACCATACGGCTTCACATTTCACAGCTGGATGGGCTTCAAATAAACACCATGAATCCCAATACTATTACAGTCATTAAGAAATTAAGCAAACGCCTTTGGTAAGAGCATAAAGGATGGACCAAACAGGAGCACGTCGCGGTACCCCACGATTGAAGACTTTCAGTTCCGATGGCTTAGTTGTCTCATATCTCTTAATGGACCATTTAACCCCGCTCCGGCGAGCTTTAGCCAACCGCTCAGGGTACTCACTAGAGAGAGCCCGGCATTACGCTAGTCACTCACAAGATCACCCATCGCTCCATAAACTCCAGCTGCCATGAAGTCGAGGAGAGCGTTTCACTGTCACAGAAAATACTCTCATTTCGGGGGGGGGCTATTCCCATTACATACTAGAACAGGAACCGCATATGGTTCTTGTCGGGAAGATATATGCCTGTAAATGTGATCTACCGTAATTATTTAAACTGTTCGTACGTTTGCAAGGTGTTTATTCAAGCATATTCTGAAGGTATTATTCTGTGTTGGCTGAGAAAATTATACTTTTTGTGAACCCCTGACACTGGTCAATATAACCTATGTCGTTTTGCCTCCAAAATCAAATTAAGAATGTGAATAAATTTCATTGAAAGTTGCTCTTTCATATGCCAAAAGGTTGAGGAATTAGGGTATTTAGTTATCCGTTTTTCTTGTCAGCTCTTCGTGTTTTACAACGCCCTCTGCTAAAATGAGCAGGGACCTCCGTGGCTCAGGGACCCAGGAGCCTCTCACCAATGCGGTCGCTGTGAGTTCAAGCCCATCTCATGCTGGCTTCCTCTCTGGCTGTACGTGGGAAGGTCTGACAACAATCTGCGGATGGTCGTGGGTTCCCCGGGCTCTGCCCGGTTTCCTCCCACCATAATGCTGGCTGCCGCTGTGTAAGTCTAATATTCTTGAGTACGGCGTAAAACACCAATAAAGCAAATAAGTAAACAAATATAATGACCAATAAGGATCTCACTATTATGACTGCAAGTCTTAACCTCAAGGTCGTATGATTTAAATAATTTTAAATCATTTTTTTTTCTTATTTATTTCGTGATTTAACTCAGTTTTGTGGTTGGATGAAACCAGAGAACCTGTGGTAAATCGCCGATCTTACTTTCGCAAGTCACTCACAAAATTACCCATGATTTGCGCCATATTTGGGTCTTCAACGAACAGAATGGTACTAAAACGCCTCTACGACCGCCATCGATTGGTTTTCGCCATCAAGGCCTCTTGGGGGAATATAGAAATCCCCAGTCCAAGTCCGGAATTGAACCCACACCTCGTGTCCCTTGTAGTTGCAAGTTCTTTCGATGTTTGTTATTTAAAAGCTAGTTAAGGTTGCTGATTTAGAAATATTTATTGGCGAATAAAAAAGATCTGAGTATAGCTAAGCGCCAAGTTATTTTATGTATACCAGTCGTTCCGTCTCTGACCCCTTCTAAATAAGCAACTTTATAGAGGAATAACCGGCACGGATAGCACAGTTGGTAGAGCGTCCGCTTCGGGACCGGTAGATCCAGGATCAATCCTTGATCGAGTCACACCTAAGACTTTAAAAGAGGAAATTGTAACTTCCTCGCTTGGCGTTCAGCATGAAGGGGATAGTGCAACGACTGGTTGACCCGTATCAGTATAATGGCTCGTGCGGGGCGGCTTACTTGCCTTCGGTAAGTCGTCTCAGTGAAGCAGCACTAGATAAAAGAGCGGTGGAAATCCGTCCGGCAACAAGGAGGCACATTACACATACATGCACCCTAATGATTCCTTCGTCGTCATATGACTGAAAAATTGTTGAGTACGACGTTAAACCCCAAGCACTCACTCACTCACTTATAGAGGAATAGACGGTGCTCCATGTGGCCGTCAAGACGTTTTCACAAAATATGCGGCCGTCAGATTTGTCGGTAGTGAACAGCGCAGTGTCCTGAGAGAACCCGACTGTCTGCCAAGATCAGCCCTCCTGACGAAAAGATGTAGACGAATCTGCAAGAGCTTTGATTCGAACGTGTGACTTTATTAGTCAGGGGCTAATTGGCCAAACGTATTTCACCCTTATGCTCCTATGATTGAAGGGATTCCACTGGAGAATGAGTTGCGAATAGTGTGCACCTGTACGGGACATTAAAAATTAGGGTGCGTCTCACATGCTGTCTTGCAACCATTCTCCTTGCTCAGCAATAACTGACTACTCCCCAGGTCTCAACACCTGCAAGTTTTAGCAATACTTCCGCACTCCTCAGAGTGCAGGTTTGAACGGCTGAAAGTTTTGGCCACATTCCCGTACTTCTCAGGCTGCAGGTTTCAGCGGCTAAAAGTTTCGGGAACATTTCCATACTCCTGAAAGTGAACGTTTCAACGGCTGCAAGTTCTAGTCACATTTCCATATTTTTCAGAGTGCAGGTTTCAGCGGCTACAAGTTTCAGACATACTTGGGCTTCATACTCACATTACTGGCGTATACACTTGCTAAATGTATGGACAAATCAAAAACGTTTGGCAGCCACAAAGCAAAGTTAGCAAACTGGAACTAACATGGAAGTATTTGTAAAAGTCAGCTGAGTGTGGTAATAAGAATCACAATATTTCTTCATGTCGAAACGACGCTGTTTTCCAGAGAGCACGGCATAACAATGGTAAAACTGTTCACTCTTGTCAAGGAGGGTGTGAGCCTATAGTAATGGGACATTGCTCAAAAGGCTGTGTTTGCCAGCGGGTAATTGAATTAAACTAGTGTTAAGAAAATGAAAACCAATGTTTGTGTTGGACAGATTGTGCAACAATATGAGGGTCAATGATTGATGTTTGCTGTTGGTTATTAGACTGAACACCAGTTCATGGTGTTGAGGATATTGTGTTAAGAAAAGCAGAATCTATGCTTCACATTGGTGACTTTGTATAAAATTTATTTTTGGACTATAGTTCAGTGTTCGACAAAGGGAGTTTCTGTATTAAGAATAATTCTGAAAAAGAGACAGAAAGTCAGAAAGTGATATTTAATACCTATATAAAAACAGCACTATTTAAGCCTATAGAGGACATCTCGCTACTTCGCTACATGTACCTCGGCCTTTTTAATACAGGGCGAGGCATCGCGGTATCGAGGTAGCGAAGTGAGGTAACGAGGTGACGAAATAGTGAGGTAACGAGGTGACGAAATAGCGAGGTAGCAATGCGAGGCAGCGAGGTAGCAAGCAGTTATTATAACCGCGTGTAAGTTGGGTTTTTGAGACACACCTGGCGGGATGTGATGCCGGTAGAAATCAACACACCTTAATTGCCAGAACCTGGATCTATTACATAAAAGCCCCAGGTAAGGCAGTACTTCTGTTTAGCTAAGATGTGAAGGGAAACTATGGGGCTTGGGGTGAAAAAGGGTGGGAGGGGGAAGGGTTGTTTCTGGTGGGACAGGTTTTTTTGTGCGTGGTGTACATGGCGATCGCTTTTCCCTCCATCATTGTGCGTCCTAGTAATCTTGACTACGCCATATTTCAGTACTGGTTGGTGGTAGGAATCTGAAATTTGAATTATTCTTTATGTACATAAATTTATTTATTTATGTATTTATTTATTTACGCAATTGTTGCTTTACGCCGTACTCAAGAATATTCCACTGATACGACGGTAACCAACATTATGGTGGAAGGAAACTAGACAGAGCACGCGGAAAACCTACGACCACCCGCAAAATGCTGACTTACCTCGCCTCGCTATCTCTTTACTTCGAGGTAGCGAGATGTCCTCTATCGACGTCCTATACGATTGGCAATGTAGACCTACCAAAAGATACGAATTATGTTACTTTTCTAATGTGTTTCAAAATGTTGCTGCATGATTTGTGCAAAAACTTTGTCTACAGTGAATGCAAATAACGCATGAAGAAATGCCACAAATTGAATGCATTGAGTGCAGAGATAATCAGGCAAAACGTATTTACATAATACTAAATTTGCACGAGGCACACTGAAAAGGGGAAAAAATAGGAAAAGAAATGAAATGAAAGAAAAACATCGGTTGAAATTTAGGCGAAATACCGGGCGCCTGAATGTCATGCCTGTGCACAATTCACGATATCTTGATTGTGAAAGACATGGAGAGTAAACATGATAACGCCTTCTTGCCAATCGATCTTGGAGAAATGTGCCTAATTATTATTGCTTTTCTGATCTCCAATATTTTGTTGACTACGTATCACTTTCATTCATTCAGTTCAAGTCATTAGAGTTCATGTCTTAGCAACTTCGGAAAAGGAAACCCCGTGGTATGGCACGGCGTCAGATCTGACATTGAAGACGAAATTGGTACAGAAAAATGGCGTCAGACTTTGACATTTGCGTGGCTGGTTCAAACGTCTGATACGTACAAGTTTGGCAAAATGAGTAAACTGGCCCGAAGAAATTGCTTAGTATCCCCATGCCTCTTCAGCTATCAAAGTATATATATTCCTATCTCGCATGTATAATTAACCGGATGTAAAAGAATCGCCCAGTTTCCTATGAATAATTAACAAGCCGCCATGGTCTTGGTTGATTAACACGTAATCTGCGACAGGGGGAACGCATTAGGGACAAGTGTTATTTGTATAGATACATTCTCTTCAATATGCCCTAAAAAAATGAATAAACATTTAAAATGAACAATTGTGCAATTTAGATAGATACCTCCTTTTTCTTGAACATTTAGTATTTTGTGGTTTAAAGAGCTAGAAGATTATTGACAAAAACAATTTTAAAAAATCAAGATGACCAATGTTTTTAGGAGCGATGCAAATGTCACTTGCAACATTTTGCTCATTTATTATATTGTAAAAAACGTCGCACTCGATGTAATTTTTTTCAAGACATTTGGAAAGAGAAATTGGTCGGAAAGAATGCACTTCGACCTTTCTGTGCATGGGCATTTTTTGCAGATCTTCTAAAAGAACATTCAGTTAATGATACTATATCTTCTGTTTATTCGATTGTTTAAGGAATGCAGTTATGTTGTGGTATGAAACAACAATTCTGCTCGTTTTTTGCACAGACTGATTGGTTCATTGTTTATTAATGCCATACTTAAGATTTTTTCTGTTAAAACAGTAGATGGTTTAATGTATAAAACATGTATTTAGTGACTTTATTGTCGACTACCTTATTTTGTGTTGAGGCCTCCCTGGCCGAGGGGTTAGCGAGTTAGCATAGCACAATGAGCCTCTCGCCAATGTGATCACTGTTAGATCGTCCAGCTCATGCTCGCTTACTCTGCGGTCTTTGATTTTCCCGGCGTTTTCCTGGTTTTTTCCCACATTAATTCTGGCCGTCGTATTAGTGAAATATTCTCTAGTAAGACGTAAAGCACGAACCACATAAATAAATATATTATCCTCACACAATGTTTCTCAAACTGATAAAATGTATACTTCGCAACAGTAGGTAGGCCAGCTCGCTTCATTGGTTATCTCAACCTACAGCATCATGAAACATCTGCAACATAACAGATCTAATAACAACCACGAAACTGTGTGAGAAAACAAATGTTAGCTGAAGTACTTGTGATGTAATCACAGATTTCATCTATTAGTATACATCATCTGAATTATCTCCCTTGTTACACGACATCAAGTATCACGTAACGCGAGAAAAATTTTGAGGTGTGAAACTACGGGAAATAAGGCTTTGCCTACAAAAGTAGACCTATGTCGAGGTTATAACACAGTAGTGGCAACTATGTCCTATAGACAAACCTGTAGAAAAGCCACTAAAAGTCGCAGATAATAAATGAAGTTTCACCTCAGGTAGAATATTTACCTATTTTATCGAGTTCGCCGAGGCTATACGTCTGTTGCACATGTAGGTATACAAACTACACACTTATTCAGGGGAAGTATAATAATCGCACTGTCACCAAAGCACAACTGCACTAGTATAGTACACGGGTTGGATAATTATATTTAAAGGTTAAAATGATTGCGGTTTTAATGCGAAATGAAAAAGGTTACTCCAAAAAAAATGTTCTACGTCGTCCATAAAAGAGTCAATTTCTGAGGCATTTTATATATCTATTTATTTCCCCTCTACTTTATACACATTTCCCACCAATGGTCGGGAATTATCAGAAATGATGAAAAATACTGGCTTCAAGGGACCAGTTTAGCGCCCCCACAAGGTGCTTTGTTACAATTTCAGGTTACTTAATTTCCAGACTGACGACTGAGGCCTTAGGAAAACTGTAATTTAAAGCCAGTTTTACGTCTTATGAAGAAGGCCAGGCATTTTTGTACATGTAAGGACACATACCAAGCTTCATATTATGATATATAAACCAAACATTTCATGTATGTTCTAATTCATTCGCCTTGAACATTCCTTGCATCTTTCCGTCATTATTCTGTGGTGTGAATCCGCCCTAATTTCTGACTTTACATGCATTCTTAGTTTTTGTGTGGGTCGTGTAGGGCGCCCTTTTAGGCATTATTCTTGTGACTATTATACAACCCAGCGCCCAGCTAATACTGGTATTAAGTTATGTTCTATATTTAAGATTTTAGCCAAACTCAGCAACAAATGCAGTTCTCCAAAGTCAAAGTATAACAGCAGTAGTTTTACTTCCTATTTAATATAGTGGTACACAATTGTTTTAAGGCTAAGTACATAACTGAAGACTTGGCTTAAAGTTAAATCTGGTATTAAGTCTTAAACAGAAGATATAGTATTTGAACCTCCATTATGGCTGACAGGTGGTCTCCGAATGTCTGTGTCGAGGCTATAGATTTCAGAAATTTCACTCAAAGTCAGAAATGTGCTGTCAAAAAACATAATCTGTTAAATTTAACAGAAAATGTGTTATCTGAGTGATTCTAGAATGTATTCCGTTATTGCAGCAGATTATTCTGTTAAATACAACACACATATTCTGTTCAACATAACGATTCTGTTATACTAACGAGACATTACGTTGAACATAGCACAATACTGTGTCATCATAACAGAATATATTCTAGCATAACTCAGACAACCAATTTTCTGTTTAAATTATTATTTTTAGTGTGATTTCAATAACAGCAATATAGTATCTTGTAAAAATCTCACTTTTGCTGTAGTCAGTCCCATAAAGAAGTATCCCCCACAGATAATGATGGCATTATGTAAGCAATTTATTATGAAATTAGAAACAAACAGTGTTTATGGCTCCTATAACGTTCCGATTACTGCCTTCATTGACGTCAACCTTCATCAAGGGGTATTCTTCATTAACTGTTATTAACATTCATGTTCATGTTTCCAGACGTTTGAACTCAAGTTAATTGCGGAGCAACAAAGAAAACTGGTTTTATCTCTTCTTTTTTCGTTACAAAATCGGTACAGAGCTATCCCGCGTGCTATTTTTTCTTCAAAGAAGCATCTGTTTGAGAAGCCATACACTGCGTCCTATATTACCTTGTCACGCCACGATTAGATTGACTAGGTTAAGAAATAATCTGATTTTGTACCAAATGCAGCTGTCATCTTTCTCCCAGGAACCAGTAAACACTGGAACAGCTGTTCGAAACGAAACGGATTTTTTTAGTTTTCTTTTTTTTTTTATTTCTATCTGGTATTGATCTGCTATATGTGGGTCCATGCAAGGGCAATAATCGAGGTAAGCTATCTTATACAGCCAGGCTTCGGCGTTTTACGTCTTCTGGGTACCAGTCTCTTAGTTCTTGGTAATATATCGGCTCACAAGCTGACAGAATTTTTCAATAGAAATAGACAGGGGAATGTATCACATGTCTTAATTCTTGTTTAATTAATGGCTGAGTTTCTCTCCGAATGACCTGTTTGGGGGCACAGCTGTGACTCGAGCGCCAGAACTCTCGTCCTTCGATTCATCAGTCGGACCTGGGTACCCTAGTCGCGCGGAGAATCTGTCAAAGGCCTCTGATTAATATAATTGAGAAGAGTGGTCGAGGAATTTCATTTAACTGCAGTTTAATAACTGACCTAAACGGCTACTTAGGCAGTATTGGGGGGATTGTTTCTCTATAATTTTAGAGGTGGACAGCAAGCTATGCCAAACAGAATTTAAAGGATGACATTAGTGGCCCTCTGTGTAACATGGTAACCACAGGGTAGGTTTACCGTTAGTCGAACAGTATTAACAGAGTAACAGTCACTTTATACTACCACACGTAAACCAGGCAACAGGCTTTACGTAAAATGAAGAAAAAGACGATGTCGTCGTCTCCGTCTTCCTTACTTCTGAATAAGTAACCGATGGAAGACAAATGCTATACTGTGGTCTCTGGTAGAGTTTTACAGGATTGTCCAAATCCACTATTTTGTTGAAATATCGTGCTAATTTGCGATCACCAATCAATGTTTCTTGGATAGTTCATGCAAAGTGGCAGTGGGTTTTTGAAAAAGTAACCTCAAATCGATGCCTATGTACATGATTACGAAAAGAAAAATGTGGAGGACATAAGACATACGGGAGAACGTATTACAGAACGAAGTTTACTGCACTTTAGTTTAGCTGACCTCTTTGCAAAGGATACGTTTTCTTTCGTCAGCAAAACCGTCGCCTCCCGCACTGTAAATTGCGGAGAGATGGGCGAGAAGACAACCCATGTTTCGTCGTAGCGTGCTGCTGGGGATCTTTACTAAAATTCCTCGGTTATAGGTTTCCCTGGCTGCCGATGAATGACGCGGAAAACTCCACATACGCCAGTGTTTTCTTGTCTGTTTATATAGTCTGTTTAATGTCTGCAGATGTTCAAATAAGACGTCGCTTCTAAATATAGGGCCGTAAACTTGACATGAGGCAGATTTATGTCCATCTCTATATTTAAAGTTGAGCACAAATTTATTTACAGGTCAACGCAGTCCGTTTCTTCTTCAAAAATGTTCCAACACATACACATGAGGGAGTTGATGTCTGAGAAGAAGGCTGCAATCAACGCTCGCTGTTTCTTGAGCAATGGGGCACAAACGGTTAATGTTTGCCCTTAGTGAGAAGTGTTCCTATGGTTTAATGGTATAGCGAAAGACCTCTTCCTCGTCGTTAACTTCACAGCTAAGAACTAAGAAGTCATTCCAGCAAACATTCTTAAATTATTCAAAAACGTCATGGGTTGCTCCTGTGACTGGCAGTATGATTGGATAATTAGCGCTGGATTTGTCTGTACTTACTAGCCTTGTGAACCGCATGACCTGCCAAGCAATGGCAAGCAAAGGCAAATTTTCCACCCGTGACGTCAGTAGTAGTATTTTTAAACTTCTAACCATATTTTCTTTTTCAAATATGGCCCGGTTGATTTATTTTCGTATACAGGAAGCACCGTCTCGTTTCCATCAGAAAATTCATGCTCTATTGTTTTTTGAGCTAATACCTTCCTGCTTTTGCTTTGTTTTGGACTCTCCAGACGCCTGGCATTTTATGATTAGAGATGAAGATGGTTATCTTGGGATCGTTTTTCGAAGAACACCCAGTGACTGGTCTTGAGTCAATATTCTATGACTACATATAGTGTCAGTTTGGCATTTTCAGAATGTTGTTTCATTGAGGCAGCACTATACTTATAGCGACAAAAACTCTTCCATCCACATTAACATACGGAAGTAAAACATAAATAGCACTGAAATCGTATATGGAGTAACAAAAAAAACATTGTACGCTTATTTTTGTACTCATTTAACGGCATTTATTCAGGGGAGATCCACAATTTTGATGTCCAACTGACTGTAATGTTTTCATTAAAGATTTCTTTAAGATATCATATATGCCTTTTCTTTGCGGTAAAGTTGATTTTCGGATTACAAACAAGTGAAGAACGTTCGATGTACTTTACATGCAACTTGCAGGGAAGGCGTGGATGAAATTAATTCATACCTTATTTTGGACATATTCAAAACGGATTTTCTCAACTTTCCAAATGATGCTGAAGCCACGGTAAAATGGCATACGGTCGGATAGAACGCAATATAAGACCCTAACGTGTTGACATTTGTTGAATTATATTATATTATATACAAAGTACAGCGGACGTATCGTCCTGTGGTACTACTTTGACACGGTGTACATTTGTTCGTATGTATCATACTATACACGAAGCATAGGAGCTGTACCGTTCATTTGGCACAACATTTATTGAGTTATATTATATATGAAGTGCAGGAATCTATGCGTCGAAACAGACATTCATATACCACTCGTCAACCGATAAGGATAATAATCGTAAGTTTAATTCCCAAGAGCTTTAACGTTCTTTGGTACTACTTTGACGCGGTGCACATTTGTTTCAGTAAATAATATTATCTACGAAGCGTAGGAGCTGTGTCGTTCGTTTGACACCACTTTGGCGGGTTTACATTTGTTGAGTTGTATTATATGCGAAGTACAGAAATTTTAATGTGCATTGTACAATACGAAGCATATGAGATCCGTAATGTACGTTTGGCACCACTTTAGCGTGGCTTACATTTGTTGAGTTGTTTTATATACGGAGCAAGGAAGCATTGATCTGAATTCTGTCCTATCTGAGTACACATGGGGTCAGGTTTAGAGGCGATGGTATCCGATGAAGCGGTGTGATTGCTGTCGGTCCGGTGGTCGGCGCTGGGGTGTAGCTCTGACATGCCACGCTGCTCGCTCTCCACAGTCAGGCTGATAGGCGTGCGCTTTCCAAAGATCCTCCACATCACTGTTCGTTTCTTCACACGACGGAAAGCACGAATTTCATTTCAACCTCGGATTCACATACCGCTGCTTTATTTCCGGCCAATTTCAACCGCCAGATAGACGCCTTTATGCGATGGCCCTGTGTTAATAAATTAGTATTTTCACATCTTTAACGGCGTAGGCGATAGAATTAAACCTCGATACCTAGAATTACACTATCTTGCCTGCGAAGACCTGTTCGTTTCCGCCCAAGCCTTACCATCCTGAAGACGTACCAGGCCAGCGCACCGGCAAGAACTGTAACGGACAAGAACATTCATGAGCCTAAGACCGAAACTTGAGATGTTTAATGTTTTAATGCAATTTGTCCAGAACCTAAGACGATGGAAAACATGATTTCGAAAATTCAAGACAAGAGCAAAAGCAAGTTGTGTGTTATTACGTTTGGAAAATCGTATTCAACAAGGAATCTCCATTCCACTTGAAAAATTTCATTGCAGAAGTCGTGTAACCTTTCATCTGGAAAATCATTTTAGTTTCCCTTTTTCGGCTCGTAATCAAGGTTCTAGTTAAAGAAAAACTACCGAGCTACAGAGCAGAAACGTTTAGCATGTTCAGCTAGATGCAATGTATGCCATCGACAGTCCAATCAATAGCCAGATGTTTTAGTCCCTACCAGATTTTTCTGTTCAATCAATTGTTTAAAAAAGAAAAACCTAACCGATATTAGTTCTTGATTTTAACCAGTAAGCATTTGTTTGTAAAGAGAAAATGAGAATATTACCTTATGATAACTTTATGTTGCCCTTGCATTAAAACTACAATTCACACAAAAGTCAAATAAATGACTGATCAGTTGAATGATGTCAGTTAATCCCACTGTTTGAAAAGCGCAATGCTGTTCACTGTCGAATATTTCAACCATAAGTTCGAACACACTACCATAAAATATTGTAACAGAGAACATTTCATGCATGATATTAACATCGAAGATCACCAGTTTTAATCTCCATAGACTAAGACCGCTCAGATCGGAGAAATGCACCGTTTGCCCCTTTTTAGATTCTCTTTTGCAGAATAGGAAGTTCTGTCTGTGATTTGCTGAGAATCAGAGTTCGAAGAATCCCCGCAACAATTAGGTTTTGAAGGAGGGGTACATCACAAAGGTGTTGAGAATGACCAACTTGAACTTTTCTAGATTGGAAAAGTCGCTGTTCATCGACAAAATGAGCGTACACATCTTCATTTTAAGCAAATCAACTGCGAAGTGTGATGGATCTGCGATCGTTAAGGGAAGAAACGATGCCTGCATTGACACCTTGGAAATGGACCACGTAATCATTTCGCAGACAAAAAATGCTTCGCTCTAATCTAATACCGGAAAGAAGTTTCAAGCAATTGCCAACTTGAGCGCGCCACGCACGGACGACAGTCGCTAGACCATGATTTTGTTTATCTTAGAGAACTTGGTTATGGTCCCAGCTGTTAGGGAAGGGTCTTGCTCCGTTGTCATGGCAATTTGATTTGGGAAAATTACAACTGTAACTTATTGGTTTTCGTTGGAAAAGTTAAAGCGGAGTGGATAGCTGATCTATGGGGCGAAGTTGAAGCACCATGATCAATTCCCCCTTGGTCGCCAAATAAGGCATGGCTAGGAAGGGCAAAGATCACCTCTAAACTCCTTCGATGAGTTTCCATGGTAATAAAGAGAAGGCACAAGAAACCTCGTTTCCCTTGAACAGTCGAAGATAGACGATAGGAAAGGATGGACTTTAATTACGTCGCTTTGGCTGATTGTTGGTCATCTCAAGTAACGTTTTTCGGTTCGAAAAGCATGATTATACAAACACGCTAATTGTGAGCAAGCTCCTGCTTGATGAATGGCGCGTCGTAGTTTCCACGGAGCACTTGGTAATTTGGAGAAGCTGAGAGGATTTTGACCGATGGAGTGTCGTGGTCCCCCGATGTCGGCCGACGATGGTATCTACTCGCTACCAGTGTAAAATATCGTTACCTATTCACTTAAAACAACCCTCCTCTGTCGAGTGGGTCGACGGCTCCTCGATCAAGGGAGACAGATAAACTCTCTTACACAAACGGAATCTCCGGTAAAAAGAGTAGCGTCTAAAATCCATGTGTCTGTCTCCTGATAGGTCGGTCTGGGCTGTTTTATTGCCACCGCCTGAAAGCTTTATAATATAGCGACAAAAACTATCTAGCGCGATTAGTGATTTGTCATATACCATCGCAATATGAAGCTATCTCAGCACAAGTTCCACAAAATCAAGCTGCCAAATCAAGATCTTGCAACTCCAAATTAAACGAATTGGACAAAAAAAAACATGCATTGTCTCTGGTGAACTGAGTATTTAAATTGCTTAAGATCGTTTTGTTCGGTTCGAGAGATCATGGAATGATTTATTTACAAGTTGAGGACAATAAACGCGGAATTAGTCGATTGCAGCTCTGTTTGTCCCTCAGGGCCGTAGGAGAAGCTGTAGCCAGAAATGAAGCCTTCGATATATTAGCATGTTTTACCTACACGACGTCAAGATATTGAAGAAAATACGAGCCAAGCTTAGGTAATTGCTCCTAAGCCTTCCGACGTCAGAGGAAAGCCGCATGCTTTTTTCTTGGAGTTGTATTACAGTAACAGTAGCAAATAAACTGTATATCTTAAGCAATCAGCTTTATATACTGAGACTACAAATTCTTCTGTTTATTTTGACATTTTTCCTTGAGTTTTAAGGAGCGAAAGAATGTTATAATCCACAGTTCAAAGACATACTTTACAACAACATATTCAGCATACAGATTCGTGAAATACTCCCGTGATATTATTAAGTTGATGCCAATAATATATATTCTGTAGGTGCAAAAAGTGATGAAAATAAAACAAAAGAAAATATAAATGGCTACCATATGGCAGAATATATATATATGAACCGTTTGCAACCTTATCCACATTCTGTGTGTAAGTGATTAAAATGACGGACAGACATGTTCAAATATGGCTAGAGTGAGTGAGTGACCGGGGTTTAACGTGATACTTAACAATTTTTCAGTCATATGACGACGAAGGAATCCTTAGGGTGCGTGTAATGTGCCTCCTTGTTGCAGGACGGATTTCCACCGCTCTATTATCTAGTGCTGCTTTACTGAGACGCCTTACCGAAAGGAAGTAAGCCGCCCCGCCTGAGCCGTTATACTGATACGGGTCAACCAGTCGTTCAACTATCCCCTTCATGCTGAACGCCAAGCGAGGAAGTTACAACTTTCTCTTTTAAGGTCTTAGGTGTCACTCGACCCAGAACTGACCCTGGATCTACCCCTCTCGAAGGGGACACTCTACCAACTGTGCTATCGGGGCCGGTAAATATGGCTAGGACACATTGTCTACATTCTAGCAACTTCGAACAAGTGAAAAAATGGACGACGTACATTTCGGTGATAATACTTTATTCATTAATAAAGTTCATATTCATTGCATGGGTGTTTCGTGTACTTTTATAATAATGAAAAAGCTAATAGGAGATATTTAGTAAGAAATGCGTGTGAAAGTAAGGAGAAACAACTATACCATCTTCACACAAGAAGTTGCAACTGGTGGCATCGCGAGTAAAGAGCAAATACATCTATGAGAGGGAGATTAAAGCATCTGAAATCGGGAGACATGGTTTAAATCCCGAGTAAGGTCATGTCTAAAACTTCAGTACTGACAATCGTAGTACGTTTATACTTCGCACTATGAGCGAATAGGCGAAATGGTTTGTTAAGTGAGCATACTTCATATCATCATGTGTGGTGTTCTAAGTATGGCGTTAAAGTTAGACAATTGGAACCGCGGTCGGTTTCATGAAACTCACTTTGCTCTGTAAGTCCTTAACTGCCATGACAACGTATGTAGTAGAGATATAAAGTACATTTAGCTAAGGGCAACAACACTTAGTAAGTTTCATAAAACCGGACCCTGGCCTGTTATAATCAGATATGTCTACTGTCCTCCGAATGGCGTCCCAGTGAGGCATGGGAGCTGCCCTGTTATAGACACCGTCATTTCTGGCATTGCCCGCATGACGATAGAGGAAGGCATTGGGACCTGTCTGCTATAAATACAGTCATGGTAGGAACAGTATTAAACTTAAGGTGAAGTTATACTCCAAGCACGCCAACAAAAATCTTCAAACGGCGAGGCTGATTTTTGGGTATCTGTCCATAAATCACATATTTGAAAGCATTAAAATCGACCTCTGCATCATTAATGTTAACAGACTCTTTGTAGTATTCAAATAGAGATGGTATGTTTCTACATCCAGTATTTACAAGATACTGTTTATCTACAAGGTGTTCTTCAGTCGGACTGAAACCAATCTACTCTCAAAAGAACTACAAAATTGCCGTCTTAGATATTGATTTCCATCGTTCAAGCGGCTAATTTGAACAAGTTTTGCCCGAGAGATCTGTTAATACTCGGATATACGTAAGAGGATCTTTTCTGGTCCGGTACTGCTATGTCCGTTTGCGTCATGAATATGCATACGACTTGATCAGCGAGACAGTTCTGTACAGGGTAAGTCAATAACCGATTGGTTACATCACGGTCATAATGCCATAAGGCTGAGAATTTACAAAATGTCTGTAGCTTCTGTAGCAAAAAAAGGTGATGTCTTTTGGTAATGTTTATTAAAACAACTATTTAGTAATAGCAGATTATCATCTGAAATCAAATGCTCAATGCATGCATATTTAACGGAAAGGATTCTGGTATATATTCAAAACACAAAGTATCCTGTTACATACAACAAAATTCTTACAAGACTGTTCTCAATGATAAGAGAGCGTTTCTTTACGAATGAATTTATTTTTTATTCGATTGATGTTTTTTACGCCGTACTCAAGAATATTTCATTTATACAACGGCGACCAGCATTATGGTGGGAGGAAACCGGGCTAGCGCGCTAACCAACTGAGCCACGGAGGCCCGCTCTACTAATGAATGATTAAGGCTTGACGACACATCGGCAACATTTCAGCCATATTTTCTCGCTACTTCTCTTTATGACATCGACATCCAAATTTCTAGGCAAGAGAAGAAAACATTTTTCTTTCGTCACTGAAATATTTTTATTCTATGCAACAGTAGCTGTGTAACATGTAGAATAGATTGCTATCAGACAGCGAAAAAAAAAAACCACTTTAGTTCCTGCGGGTATTTCAATAAAACTGGTATACAGCCATGCTGTTTCTTGGATTGCAACATTATTAATTAATAAAAATAATACGGCTTAGTATAAAGTTAAACGCTAATTCCAGAAATTTATTTTATATCTCACTTCTTGTCATATCTACTCTTTTCTTTGGCGAGAAGAACAGTTTGAGGCAATATGTCGCCTTCAATGAAATAGATCAAGAGAAACACAATAGAATGTTAAGGTTATTGTATTTAATCTAAAGACAAAAGCAACCAACCAGTGACAAATACATCTAGTCAATAAGTTCCACAGCTATGAAATTTGCGACTGGAAGCTGTTTAGCTTGAAATATGGCGCAAATATCCAGGTCACGTTTTTCATTTCCAGGGCTATGATTTTCGAAGCTTTACACGCACAGAAAGCTTGGTTTTAATGAACATCATGTGTAGTTGATCCAATTCTCTGAAGTGCAAAATGTTCGCTTACAACGCCCTTATACACACATGACCATTCAGTTGAATCCTATCCAAGAGTCACGTCAGCTTCGGTTAGAGTCTGCGCATCTATTAAAATAATTGGCATAAACGTGGTATCGGCGTGGAACCAAAACAATTTGGTCCCAAACCTTCGCATCATCTTTGGCGTGTTTTTGATTAGAGAATTGTTTGTGGTAAACAGTTTTTGTGGAGAAGAATGGCTTTGATATTATTAAACATTAAAAACGAAAGGAAATGCCAAGACAAAATTGCAATTGGTAGATTAGATTAAGAGAACACTTTTCTTTTTTTTCCCCTCACATTTTCATCGATTTAATACTGCTCAAGAATTTATGACATTTCAGCAAATCGTGACAGCTTGGATGATGATACAATGCAGTCTATGAAACATGCGTACAATGTTTTACCAATACACCTTAAATGGGGCAAATGCCAAATAATAATCCGAAATGCTCCCGGCGAAATAAAGAAATAGTGCTGATGTTTACCTGACTCTATTCTCATCAGAAAGCACTTTGAAATAATTTAAAGATTTGTGTATTAAAAAAATTCTTACTCACTTTGGCAACTGGTTCAACATATTTCCACGGCGAAAGTCATTGTACTTCCACTACAACATGTACTTTGAGTGACATACGTGTAGTTTCGAATTAAATTCAAATATCTCTTTCAAATGGACAGAACTATGACAGCAAACCAGTTGAATGTGTATAAGAATTATTGGCTGTGTTTAAGTCTGATATAACGCCGATTATCCAAATACCAGTACCAGTACCAGTACCCGCAACCCAGTCCAGTGTGTGTCAGAATGATTGGCTGTGTCTAAGTCTGACAAAACGCCAACTATCCAAATACCAGTACCCGCAATCCAGGGTAATGTGTATCCGAATTTTTGGCTGTGTCTAAGTCTGACATATCGCCGACTATCCAAATACCGGTGTCAGTACCCGCAACCACGCTTACCTTTGTACATTAACACAAGCCTCTCTTCCGTCTGACCCTCAAATAACTATTATCCACCCATACATGTATCCAGTAATCTTTATTCGTACATAAAAATGAGCCGTTTAATTAACATTCCCATCATCCCATTAAAAAAAAATTTCCTCCTGAAGACTTATGCTATTCTTTTTCACCCTCCGACTAGATATTCCTATACCTAAATACGATCGTACATGATTTCTATTAACACAAATATTATCAACTTTATCAACCTGCTGTGATGAAGATATTAGAGTATCAAAGTAACGAGCTAAAGACCCGGGTTCAGTTCCACATCGAGTCATGTTAAAGAAATACTTAAAATAGTTGTAGTAAAATGGCATCCAGCCAGAAGGAATGAGCTATAGCACTGGTCAGCCCGATGTCACTACATATAGTATACGGTAACATTGTGCAACGTCAAGTCTTTGTCATGAGTGTCCGTGAGGCAATACTGCAGATACACTCCATACAATCTACATGGGTATTAATGTTCCATCATTCTTACATCAGATCTCTTGTTCTCTCTATGTCAATATCACACTCCATACAATCTACATGGACATAAATGCTCCATCATTCTTACATCAGATCTTTTCTTCTCTCTATACCAATATCACACTCCATACAATCTACATGGACATAAATGCTCCATCATTCTTACATCAGATCTTTTCTTCTCTCTATGCCAACATCACACTCCATACAATCTACATGGACATAAATGCTCCATCATTCTTACATCAGATCTTTTCTTCTCTCTATACCAACATCACACTCCATACAATCTACATGGACATAAATGCTCCATCATTCTTACATCAGATCTTTTCTTCTCTCTATGCCAATATCACACTCCATACAATCTACATGGACATAAATGCTCCATCATTCTTACATCAGATCTTTTCTTCTCTCTATGCCAATATCACACTCTATACAATCTACATGGACATAAATGCTCCATCATTCTTACATCAGATCTTTTCTTCTCTCTATGTCAATATCACACTCCATACAATCTACACGGACATAAATGCTCCATCATTCTTACATCAGATCTTTTCTTCTCTCTATACCAATATCACACTCCATACAATCTACATGGACATAAATGCTCCATCATTCTTACATCAGATCTTTTCTTCTCTCTATACCAATATCACACTCCATACAATCTACATGGACTTAAATGCTCCATCATTCTTACATCAGATCTTTTCTTCTCTCTATGCCAATATCACACTCTATACAATCTACATGGACATAAATGCTCCATCATTCTTACATCAGATCTTTTCTTCTCTCTATGTCAATATCACACTCCATACAATCTACATGGACATAAATGCTCCATCATTCTTACATCAGATCTTTTGTTCTCTCTATGTCAATATCACACTCCATACAATCTACACGGACATAAATGCTCCATCATTCTTACATCAGATCTTTTGTTCTCTCTATGCCAATATCACACTCTATACAATCTACATGGACATAAATGCTCCATCATTCTTACATCAGATCTTTTGTTCTCTCTATGTCAATATCACACTCCAAACAATCTACATGGACATAAATGCTCCATCATTCTTACATCAGATCTTTTGTTCTCTCTATGTCAGTATCACACTCCAAACAATCTACACGGACATAAATGCTCCATCATTCTTACATCAGATCTTTTGTTCTCTCTATGTCAATATCACACTCCATACAATCTACATGGACATAAATGCTCCATCATTCTTACATCAGATCTTTTCTTCTCTCTATATCAATATCACACTCCATAAAATCTACATGGACATAAATGCTCCATCATTCTTACATCAGATCTTTTGTTCTCTCTATGCCAATATCACACTCGATCCATCCTTATAGCCCACTGATTCGTCTTCGTGGTATTTACTTTTAGCACCAGCATTATGACCTTCCCTATAAAGCCCACTGTCATTTCAAACCTTTCTCAACCGTTGTCCTCTCATCTCTAACCTTTACCTAAGCCTTATCGAGATACCATCCTCACTCAGCGCTCAGTCGTGTAAAGATAGAGTAAAAGCTCATCCCCCATGTTCATGTGTTTAGTCGATCGTAGCAGAACGCATTGCTAGCGTCAACGTTAACCATCCAGCTAACAGCTATAACCCTTTACAACATGCTTGGAAAATTTCTCTCATGGTGCTGTATACGCTGACTATACAAGTAGTATATGTACAGTGGCAACTACTCAGAAACCCTCTCCAAAGCGGTCTCCAACTGGGTGGACATCGAGGGCTTTTATCCTCCTTAGTTGTCTTTCCAAAACATCTATATAGAAAATGCGACGTACTTCACGCAACATACCAAAAGTGTGCGTAGTTGAGACTGGTTGCTAACGTCTTGGGAATGACTTTCTGGGATCCCCTGTACGTTTACCGGAAAAACAACAGAAGCGTGTTACATGACGAAATAAGGGGCCATAGATCAAAAATAGAATATAGCAAGCAAACCGATCTTCCATTTCCAGGATCCCCACTCTTATCCCTTTCCTTTCCACAGACAAAAACAATGAATTAGGGTTCTGTTAAACACTTCTTTTCATGGGCTTTAATAAATGTAAAATAATACATTTCTCCGTCCAAAGAATACTAAAGCCTCGCACAGTTGAGGCTGTACGAGCCGAATGTTTATTGTACTCGCAGAATACACAGCATTATATTTCCGCTGGGGAAACACGCTGTGTTCGTGAACAAATATAAGCGTATAGCAGGCCAAGGGACAGTCTGGACGGTGGTCTTTGTTGGACCGTTTTTGCTCAACGCCAATATGGACAACCACTCCGTCTGTGTCTTTTTCTTGACAATATTACTTTCATAAATCAAATAAATTAGATATAACCATTGTGCTGAATCCGATCAAATAAAATCTGTCAAGAAAACATCACATTGGGTAAATTAGATCAGATACCACGCAGATATTTTTTAATAGCCGCCATGCTCATCGATTGTGAGACATACGTCAGATTACTGTACACCAGGGCTCTATATGCCGTATTGTTTACAAGGCCCTCAGTTACATCACAAAGAATGGTCTCTAAAATCTTGAAGCTATATGCGCCACATTGATCGCCAACCGGGCTTAAAGATGACGGCATCTATAATAGTGACTCACCTGGTCGCCATGGCAACCATAGGTTTTAAGAGTATACCTCAAATGTTCCACGGTTTATGGACATGTAATGTTTCATGATGCTATTCAATTCACAGTTAGCTGTAGTTGGTAAGTTAAACTAAAGGGAATCGTATATACACTGTCGCGTGTTGTTGTGTGTCGTCTATCATTACGGCGTCACGCTTGAATAACGGCCTTCACTCAAAGGAGTATTCGTAAACAATGCCACTTGACAGTAGTTACAATTCTACACCTGTTACAATCGCATCTAACCTTCCCTAACCTGATCTGATCTCAAACATCTTAAACACAGACAACTATTCTAAGAAACCGATGAAGATCATACAGTTAACATGCTACATTAAAACAGATGGGCGTCGAGGCTTTCCCCTAGATAATATGGAACCAGTAGCTTTCTCTGACACAATGCCTCCACCGGCCTGGTGCATCACTATGAAATCGGAGGCCATGTGCAACCAGATGTAGCTAACTTAATGTAGGTTTGAGGAAAGGCTGCAGACAAGTCTGGCACTCCAGATGTCAGTATTTTACAATAACTGCAAATCCATGCCTTAATGAAACATTTATTGATGATTCGTTTTGACAAAAGCCATGTTCACTATTCATGTTATATTCTGGTTCATATGTCACCTGTCATTTTAAAAGTTAAAAATGCAGCCATGTGCTAAGACGGCCTTCCAGTAGGTTAAATCAGTCTTAATTCAAGGAAATAAGCAGGTCAAATATCCTTCATCGTTTCTGCGATCGTTTGTCAGATCCAAACTATCTGTGATGGAGGTCGCCTGTTCCAGACCAGGTTGCATGCTCTAGGTCGCGTGTAACAGGAAGAAGTTACGTGTTCCAGTCTACTGAGGTCATGTTTTCTAGATCAGTGTGGCCGTTGGTTCAAAACAATTGAGGCTGCGAGTTCTAAACCAATGAGATGGCGTGGTCTAAACAAATGAGGTCGCGTGTTCCAGACCAATGAGACCGGATCTTCTAGACCAATGAGACCGGATCTTCTAGACCAATGAGACCGGATCTTCTAGACCAATGAGACCGGATCTTCTAGACCAATGAGATCGCATCATCTAGACCAATGTGGTCAGGTGTTCCAAACCAATGAGATTGCGTTTTCCAGACGAATGAAGTTGGGTACTCCAGACAATTGAGGTGGTCTCGTGCTCTTCCCTGGTGACTCCTCCCTCGCTCTTAAAGTAGACATAAGGCACAGCTGTCCAAGCAGTTACTGAGTTTGCCTCGATTTACAGACAGGTGGTGAACCTCATTGCCTTTACACATATTAAGCAAAATTCGCCAGTTACATCCAAAACGCTGGTGGTTCGTTTACTCCGGTGTCCCGCATCCATGGAACAAACGACCAGCGTGTCAGCAATTCAGTTTTGAATATGGAATTGGACATATTAAATCAAACCAAACCATAGGGGTCGGTTCCACTTTAGCCTTGGAGAGGGAATCTCCAAAATGTCCTCAAAGACTTGACCATTTGCGAACCATGATACTATATTTATGTTCTTTTTGTATATTAGTAGCAGTACATGATCGACATAATTGCTATTCAAATCGTCTTACATAAAGTTCATCGGTGATCTGTCCCCTTCCAGCAATACGACACTGCATCAGATGTGGGCAAAAAATGTAGGAAAATTCGTTAGGCCAGTGGTTTACAACGTCCACATCAGTTTCCTCTCAGCCCTCAGTCAACCTAAAGGTCGTTGAATTATTGAAATAGTCTTGATAGGTTGATATATTTTATAATTCATAATGATATTATCAGTTTCTTTGCATTATCCAAGTAAGACAAACGTGTCATTAGTATTAACATTTTTGTTCGTCACTTTTGTAAATGTGCCCAATACGTGAAAAGAGTCACAGTAAAGATTAACGACACAGGAGTCTAGACATCTAGACCATCTTCCCAAAATGGCGCAAAATGGCAACCATAAAGACAAGAAGTCATCCATTAAGAACAAGAAGACAACCCTTGGGAACACAAAAACAATCCTTGGAGACGTACAATCAACCACTGGGTATACGAATACAGCCCTTGGGTATATGAAGACAGCCCTTGGGCGCACAGAGACAACCTTTAAACACATAGACACAACTTTTGGCCGCAAAAATATAATCATTGGTTACCTGAATACAACCCATGGTAAAGTGAAGACGACCCTTCATTATATGATTTATTTATTTATTTATTTGATTGGTGTTTTACGACGTACTCAAGAATGTTATGCATTATGGTGGGTGGAAATCGGGCAGAGACCGGGGGAAAGTCACGACCATCCGCAGGTTGCTGCAGGCCTTCCCATATACGGTCGGAGAGGAAGCCAGCATAAGCCGGACTTGAACTCACAGCGAACGCATTGGTGGGAGACTCCTGGGTCATTGCGCTGCGCTATCGCGCTAAAAAACTGAGCCCCCTCATTATATGAAAACACTCTGATTACAAACATCCTTTGGTTACATGAAGACAACTGTTGAACACACAAAGACAACCCTTAATTACACTAAAATACCCCTTGGTTACATGAAGACAACCCTTGAAAAACAAAGGCATTCATCGATGACACACCGCTTCAATCGATGACTCACGGGCACACAGGCTTCCATCAAGAAAATACATGCTTGATTAATGAAAAACAGGCATCCATCGATGACACACACACTTACATGGATGACACACAGATTTCCTTCGAGAACACACAGGCTTTGATCGATGAAAAACAGGCATCCATCGATGACACACAGGCTTCCATCGATGACACACAGGCTTCCATCGATGACATACAGGCTTCCATCGATGAAAAACAAAATCATCCATTCATGACACACAGGCTTCCATCGATGACACACATACTTACATCGATGACAAACAAAGGCATCAATCGATGACACAAAAGCAACAATCAACCATCTAAGACAAATAGACAACCAGCCAGGACACAGAGGCAACCGCACGGGACTTAAGACAACGATCGATGACACAAACGCACATTTTATGTATAGATATTGTAGATATTTAGCACATAGCTATAAATGTATTTGTGTACATTTGTTTTGATTGAGTGATATTGTTTACTTAAAATAAATCTGAAGGCTGTAACAAATGTTTCATGTCGCCAACACATCAAGAGTTTTGTCTGAATCCAGATTTATTTGTCACAGCTGAGTTATATTTGTTAGGATTTCCTCGTCTCCATAACTAATACATATAGATATCCAGAGTGGCACTGAGCAAATCACCGTGTTTTGCTTGAGCCCAAACCTTGACACCAACGATACAAGCTCGGCGTGCAGGCACTTACATTTCCATATATATGGAGGAAGGCAATATCTATACCATTCCATCGCGGATATGTCTGCGCCAGACATTTGTAGTTAGATAAAACAAATGCGGATATAAAAACAACAGATGATCTGATCTTCAATCATGGCAGATGTACCGATGTAAGATGGCAATAATACCTACACAGCCGCGTGAAATGATCAGTTGTGATAAAAGCAAATGATGCCAGTCCACTCGTCCATAAGAATAGCTAATATCTGTTACTCCGCATGTACTTAGTATACTCGAACCAAGGCACCCACAGACGTGTGTGCTCGTATATAGGTTGCCTGTAACTCTTTGTCATATAATAGCAATGGTCCATTTAAATGTTGGAAGCTCCTTCGTCGAGATGTACAATGTCCTCCTGCAGTGTGTGGCAATCTCGATAGATAAATATATAGGCATACAAATCATAACAGGAAGTTTTAAGAACGAAACTTCTTTCCAGTCCAGGGGCTGTAAGTAATTTGGATTAACATAAAGACAAACATGCATTCTTAACGGCAAGGTGCTAAATTGAAAAAAAAAATGTATGGCAAAATTACCCTCAAATACTTCACAATATTTTATTCAATATTTTTCTGACAGAAGCCGCAAGTGATGGTGTTGCAGTTTCACACATCCACGCCCAGAATAGGTAGCTTTCGTCGTAACTAAAGATACGCGAAGTGTGGGAACCAAGTACTGCCCATGTCAGAAATGCACACAATAATCAAGACCAAGAAGATCACCATATCCAGCTACAGCATAGGGCTTCTTGTTTAAAACGATTTCGCTTTACAAATACAGTTTGTAAGTAGGGTGTAAATTCATGACGATTGTGGCGATTGTGCGTAAAAAAATATTCTTAAACGCCATCGACAAGCCAATGTACTCCAAAATGTGGTTCATAATAATGGTGTCTGAAAAAAAGGAAAAACGTATGGAAAAGTTTTGTTTTTCAAATTTATCAACACGTCCCACAAGAAGGAATCTTTCTCGGAGTGTTCAGCTGTTTATTTGTTCTCATCGAACCTTTCATTTTTTATTTGGAAGTACTTTACTTTGGTAGATGGAAAACAGGCCGGATTTTACCGGTTACATGGTTTCGTTTGCTAACTGTCACACTGTCTTCGGGGCTTAGTCTTTACTCTCCCCGTTGTTGTCTTTTATATTGACTTGCTTTTTATTCTTCGATTAGTTTATACCGAAAAACTTTCTATATTAAATTTACATATTATTTTGTACACTGTTAGCAATGAAAATGAGTCCGGCAGGTTTTGGGAGCTTAATTAATATTGTACTTTTAATATGAACGGTTTTCAGTGGTACTCAATAAACCAGCAATCACGTGCAAGTGGATGAAATTTAGTCCAGCTTACCCGATGTACTATCGAACATCGGCTGGGCGCGTTATGAAAAGCGAAGGACGCTGGGACAGGCCGTTTAACGCTAATCAAACATGCTAACAGTCAACACAGCAATAATTAATATTTCCGTGCCATGGCTGCCGACAACTTCAAAGGCGTGATATTTCCCCGAGTGTGCACCTCTCAGACGAGTCCCTGTCTGGCGCAGCCGGTCTGAGCTAACATACGCGCTCCTATCAAACAGCGTGACGTCAACCACCGCCGTCGTATGCGCCCTCAGATATCCGTTCCCTCGCTCTGGTCTGGACAACAGGCCCCAAAGCCTCCAATCCTATATATACGATGTGGAGCTAATTTCCACTTCGGAGGTTCAAACAGCAACTCGTAACCGTCAAAGACAGTCAATAACTGACTGAACTTGCCTGATCAAATATTTCCCCATCTGTGCTGTTTGCATGACATTAGATACCCATCAAAGACTTGAGATCGTGCACGTAATTCTTTGTCTACTACGACTATATATATAGAATAGGAATGTACAGGGTGGTGTGCCAATGGCCTTATTCATCTGGGATAGCTTCACATGAGGTCACGTGACACGGCAATGATAATCCGGGTGACGTTGGACAGATACGTATGTAAGACGTTATATAACCCAATCAGTTGAGCTATTGTTTTACGGCATGACAATGAGTCAGGTAATAAATCATACAAATGTTATATCCGGATATAAATCTCTTGGGTGAAGAAGAAAACATCATAATGAGTTCCTACACGTATTTGATGAGGATGGTCTGTGAGCCTTTATCTGCACCATTGTCCTACTGCTCATTGTAACGTTGGTACAAATGTAACACAATGGTATTGAAGTATAAGCCACTGTACCGAAGCGACCAACAAGTAATAGTCACCGCTATACTTGTGAACTGTTGTCTGAATTGGAATCGATATGCCCCGACGTATGCGACAGAGATTGCGTCTTTTGAACAATAATCCGTTTGATAATCAAACCGTCGAGGCCTAATGTATTCAAATATTTGCTTGCGGAATGGACGAAGCGTCATGGTTATGGCGACCCACGAGGAACATGTTTCCCGCCAGGCTGTAATGTGCGACACGTTCTGGTGCTGAGAACACATTAGCCTCCACAAATATTGTGTTTGGTCCCACAATGGGCCATGCACGCTCCTGTCGAATTAAAACAATCCGATAATTCATTATGGTCATAATTGTGTTTTGACAACTTTTCCCTTGATCCGACCCCGGGTTCGTAACCCGGGGATTGTGGATGGAATCAGTTATAGGTTGGAACATCGCCACGTTCCGGTCACGTGATCCAGATAGCTATCTGCAAGATGGCGCAGCGATAATTTGATTGGATGTTCTGGGAAGAGACGACATCAAGCAAATTGGGTTTACTTTATCTGTACCAATCTGAGGAACCACGTTCGCGTCGGACAAAAACCAGAACCGAACTGTGCAAAGGAACACAAAAAAAATATCGCGTTTTCTGATGTGTGTAGTCAGTTTTATCGGAGAATAGATTATGGGCAAATTGTTGGAGAGAGTTTCTCTTTACTCGCTTCCCGACATGCATTTCTCCACAGTAACCAATCAAAAAGCAGTTGTAATCACTGGTATATCGATCTGAAAATGTCCACATAACTTCCAGAAACATGATGAAAATGAGATTTATAAATGTACCCTGAATGCTGCAATAAATTCATCGTTTCTTTTTGTTTTTTTCTCTCTCTCTCCAGGCTTCTTCATCACGTTCCTATACCACAAAAAATATTGAATAAAAACGTTTGAAACAAGCATTAATGTTATACGTGTCGAGAGACATGCAATCCATGTTGTTGAGCACACATCGTTGTAAGCAGACGTGATATTCTGCATTTTACATCAGGTCAGTGTAGTTGGGGTGGCATTCGATCGTGGAGGACAGAGAAAATATAGAGAAACAGTCTATACATGCGAATTGTAGCAAATGTAAAAGTAAACAATTAAAGATACAAACGTATTATCACACATATATAGTTTAACGTACACATGTTTCAACTGACAATGTTCAATACATATATCGACATTCCGAGGGTGTCACACAGGGCTTTAAGCCTTGTTCGCAGTTGTAAAGGGAGACAACTGGGTCACGTATATACTGCAGTGGACACAGGGCAGAGATTAATAGTGACGCCCGACCTGCCGATCTCACATCTCAAGCGGTCAACAGTTCAACGTTAACCCTCAGAACGACAACCGAGACTGAGTGCACGGGTACAGTATGATGGCCCGATCGTATTGACACAACCTTCTTCCGTCTGTTTACAAACGTGATCTCACGTGGTTTTAGTCTCACGCGAATTCTAACCATATGGAGGAGACAAAAGAACTTGCCACCAGTGGACAGTCTTATTAAACTACAAGAAAGCGCGCGAAGTGAGTAGACCTCTCAAGTGTGGGACGGGGATAAGGTAACTTCAACAACTCCATCCATAGCCAGCTATAAATAAAGGAATCAAGTGTAAGAACACGAGGTATAAAGGACAGACAGACTTTAGCCATCGAGCTCCAGATCATCAGAGAGCACTCTTGACGGACGGTTGACTAGGCTAACGATGACACTTCTTCTACACGCCACGAAATCAAAAGGCTAGGCTTGACGAGGACGGGCAAACGTAATTTAAAATGATATTTCAATATCACATTTTGAATCTCCACTGTCGTCTAATCGTCCGCTTCCAGACACTTCGATTATTCCGAGCCTGGAAATATCATCGATTCCCTGGCGCCTGTCCTTTGGGAAATGTTTTGTAATAATTGCTCCCACAGGGCTGTTCTTCGATTACTATTGTATATCCGGCATGCATGACGCTGTTGGGAACGTTTGAATGGCCGGGTTTGATGGCAAATGCGGAGACAGACGTTCAATCCGAGGCCGGATCACATATGTAGCATCCTGGGCCCCAGTCAGTGCTCAGTGTCATTGTGAAACCTTGCCGGATAATTCTGCTGTTTATGCCTCTCATCTGCTTACATAAATAACGAGCTCCACGGAGAGCGTCTCGTATAGAGGACATGTCTCCAGTATAAGTCACGCTGTAACCTGCATAGTGTGTCCAGACCGCCATTCGCTCATCCGTCTAGGCCTATATTCATATCAACTGTTGTTTTTCACGACTCCTAGTCAAAGTTTAGTGTACTAAACGTTGGTGCACTAAGTTTATTTACTTTTTTTTATTTCTTTTTTTTTTCCTTGTTTCAGCTGGCTCGTGCAATTGGGTTTCAGTAATCAGGCCATGGGTTCGCCTCAAGACGATAATCCTTCTCAAATACCTCGATACTGCTGCCATTCATCCGTCCCCGTCTCTCAGCATACCCCGAAAATCTTTTTGATCCCGAATCTGAAGGAGACGAACGCACCAGTTGACCTTTAGGAAGTCTTCCCTTTACAAACATCGCCTACAGCCTCATAGGATCTGCCGTTTGTTTAATCGATGCGTCCAGCTTTCAAAACAAGAAAAAGATTGCGGGTATCTGTCGTAGGGTGTCATCAACTTACTTATCAAGGCTAGGTGGACACCTTCGCGTGAGTCAGACAATGCCATAGTGTCACATTGATTATACCTGCGCCGAATAAAAACACATCTGTCTATATTTCAACAGTCAGACGTCAGCTTGTCAGACAGACACTGCCAAGGTGTCACATCGGTTAACTTCTTTTTATTATGCTTACAACATTTTAATAATCAGACGTCATTTTTTCGGACAGACACTGACACGGTGTCACATCGGTGAACTTCCTCTTTTTGTTACAACAGTTTGCATTTCAACAATCAGACGACAGCTTATCAGACAAACACCCCCACGATTTCACGTCGCTTAGCTTCACCTAATTATTCTTACAACGGTTTACACTTCAACAATCAGACGACAACTTGTCAGAAAGACACTGACACAGTGTCACATCGCTTAACTTCATCCTTTTCTTACAACAGTTTACATTTCAGCAATCAGACGACGGCTTATCAGACACAGCCACAGTGCCACAGTGTCACGTCGCTTAATTCCACCTAATTATCTTACAACAGTTTACATTTCAACAATCAGACGACAGGCTGTCAGACAGACACTGGCACAGTGTCACATCGCTTAGCTTCACCTAATTATCTTACAACAGTTTGCATTTCAACAATCAGACGATAGGCTCCTCAGACAGAGACTGACACAGTGTCACGTCACTTCGCTTCACATATTTATTTTACACCAGTTTGCATTTCAACAATCAGACGACAGCCTGTCAGACAGACACTGACACAGTGTCACATCGCTGAACGTCACCTAATTATCGTACAACAGTTTACATTTCAACAATCAGACGACAGCCTGTCAGACAGACACTGACACAGTGTCACGTCGCTTAACTTCACCTAATTATCTTACAACAGTTTACATTTCAACAATCAGACGATAGGCTTGTCAGACAGACACTGACACAGAGTCACATTGCTTAACTTTCTGTTATTAGCCTTACAGCATGTCAACAATCAGACGTCAGCTTGTCAGACAAACACTGCCTCAGTGTCTCATCCTTAGCTTCTCATTATTTACAACAGTTTATGTTTCAACAATCAGACGTAAAATTGAAACTCACGGTGTCATATTACTTTACCCCAATGGTTAACATTTCAATTCCCAGACGACGACACGTCAGTCATACACTGTCACGGTGTCACACTTGGAGTTATAAATATACGCCTGCTTACATTTCAACCTTCAGACGACAGCCTGCCTCTCAGATACTATCTCATACCACGTAGACGACAATTTTACACTCGGGGAGGCAGCGTCTTAAGGCTGATACATGTATATTCTCATCATTTGTCATCCATCAGCACCAACGGCTTACACTTCTTGCAGCACTTTCACAACAATAAAGACGATGGCAACAGTGGTGTTATCGGCCCCCTTGCCGTGTACATTTAGGGTTTTTCTCGCAGCACATTAGCAAGAATAAAGACGATTACAATGACAGTGCCATCGCCCCCTCGTTCCGTGTATCTTGAGTTTTACGTGTGTTTAGATTTGTTTACAAAACGGCTGAAGAAACGATTAATCTCTTGTTTTTAATCAAACCAGTAAACTATTCTGCACAAGCAGTTTCATTCCATTAAAGTATGTTGTAAAGCCATATGTTCATAGCCTAGACTACAGTGGATGTTTTAAATTACAATGTAGTTAAGCCAAAATCATTTATTCATTCGTTGTAATGTAGTTTTTGCTTTTTTCATTTCAGTGTTCACGATACCACGTATCGACAGTTCGCGTGAATTTGCACCTCTGCAGGAATCTGCCAGCCTGACATAAAATGTGGGTTTTATCACTCGCTTTGGAGCAGTTTGAAGACAAAAGTTCAGACAAAACTATGCCTCAAACAATCACAACAATTGATGCTCCACGAAATTATTTATTTTCTTTAAATACATTTTTTTCACTGCGTTACAGGCTTGTCCTATACGAATTATTTGAACAATCACGCTGTCTATAGAGGCAGGCATAATTCAACACGATGAAGTATGTGTGCATCCGTTTTAATTAGTTGTGTATTTTCTCGACGCCTACGCATTACAAAGAACGGTTGTTTTAAAAATAACATGAGAAATTGTAAAGCGATTATTTGGTGTGTTTAAGGCCCTCAATAGCCAGATTGTCGATTTAATTTGAGCATTTCCTGTCTGCAATAATCGAACGAAGACACCTTTCACATGGGTACCATCCCTAGAGTTTTTTTAACCTTTGACATCCAACAAAGAGTGATTTGTTAGCTATCAGCGAAGGCCCAGTGTTATGCTTTCGTGTATCCCTCTGTTCAAACACCTGTACAGGAGAAGGTTTTAGTTTCCCGCGTGAACTGAGCACCAGCTGGTCCGGTATTCTTAACCCTTATTCAGAAGTGATGTACGATATACGCATGCATTGTGTTTGGTTTAGAAGGTCAGGGTTATTTGCTGTAGTTTGCGGCAACAATGGAGCGGAAGATAGGATCAAAAATAGATGTAAACAGCTGACCTGATCGAGTTTTTGTGGCTGGTGATCGTGGCGGGTTACCGGGGTTGTCACGCTTCAACGCTCCGAACCAACAAACCCTCTTAATCCCTACCAGCTTTCAAGGGGTGAAAATTTATACCTCCTTCAGACTTGGCCGGGCTCCAACTTAAGGCCACTGAAAGAGGACCATTAATCAGCTATAGATCTAGATATTGTCTGTTTGTATTGTAGTCTTTGTAAGTAAGCGGCACTTGATTGAATACCAAATCGGCGCGTTAGTGGGCAATTGTACAGGTTTGGCCCCGGATAGCTCAAGGCTCCACACGTGGTTAGATAGTCCGTCAGCCCTTCGGGTGAACGGTTTACCTATTTATGTTCGTTAAAACTGACGGTACGCACAGACAACAAAGGCAAAAGCGGTAAGGACCTCTAGACGGCAATGAAACCTTTCAGGAACAAATGCATGTTAAGGAGAGCAAACGCGCTGGCTTAAATATGAATGAAGAATGTGCAGCCTGCATGCATGTACTAACTAGATCTACAATTCATTTCTTGACCTGGTTTACATTTGCCAGTTGAGGCGATCTGATCTTGCTCAAATTTGCTCCAGATAAAATAAAGGTATATACAACACGGCTCTGTAGATTTGGCTTTGAAGAATAAGAAGCGTGGTACGTTTATGGGGAGGTATGTTACAATTGGTGACCGAGTGTAAGACGTACCATACACAACTTAACATAATAATGAGCCTTTTTGGTTCTGGTTCCATCGTATAGATGTATAAAGATCTATGGTTCCTTATAGAACCACAAGAGAAAAGCCTAACAGGCAGAAAATGTCATTATCTGCTTCATTGTGTTTCGGAATGCCAAAACCAGAACGTAATTTCCAATCTTCTGTCCTTCCAATGGCATCTGAAGCGCTCAAAGAGATCGACCTACTTATTCTTCACTCTAAACATTCCGCATAAAGTGATCTTGATCGATAGCACTTTGATGGCAAACAGAATATGTTTAAATGCAATATAATTGCTTTTGTCGTCTTTGCAAAGTTATATCTCTGAATATCAGTTTCAGTGCCGATTGTTAGTCTTTCAGACAATGCCATTGTCACGAGGTAAACGGACCTGTACAGAGCCCCCAACCCTTTGTTCCCGTAGACTTTGGTGCATTTGTAAGGGGTTGAAAATCAACATCATCGCCGTGCGACAACTTATTGCTTTACTCCAATTAACGAAATCACTGTCAAAACTGTCATGATCGTTTCAAACCACTTCATGAATATAGCTTTTGGATTGGCATAATTTGCATATATCTGAGATCCATAAAAAATAAGCCTTAAGATTTTCGGAAGAAAAACAAAGAATCATCGCATTTGTTTAAGTTTAGCTACTATTCAAATGTGATATTTGAATATCATTCAAATATGATATTACCGGGAAGCTTCTGTGGGGGTAATAACAGAACATGTTCAAAGCGCAGCAAGCAGGGTCCTTTTATTTGTTAAAGTTTAGCGCCAACTCTATCTACAGGCATTCTTGACTCAAAAATTGCAAACGTTAACCTAAAAAAAAACAACAACAAAAACGGTAAACTTAAAAAAAAAGACGGATCCATGATGGTGGTATAAAACTTAAATGGACACAGTGACCAGGTATAAAGAGTGGTTAAATCGCTTCATAAGAGTTCATTCTTCGCTGAATAGCTTATAGAATAAACAAAGCAAGGTTAATGTTATTGCATCGTGCACAGAGGCTGCAAGACGTGCTGAACTGGCAATGCTGTTTGCTTGGTACTGTATAGGGTTGTTGATGGCGTTTAATCACAGGAAAGTGTGTGATCTATGGCCCTGAGCATGCACGTCTGTAATTCTAACCCAGAGTCGCTCTGCAGAACAACGACCAGACTCCTTCATGCTGGCTGTCGTTGTTGAAGCAAGTCAAAAACACATAAGTCACTTTGGGAAATCAACAACTAGTACAAATCAAATTAACCTGGCCACTGGTTTCCGTGCAGTGAAGAGTTGATGAAGAAACTGATCCAGTGCGAATGATTCAGAGGCCTGACTCTAAATCACTGGTCTAACTTGATAATCTGGAATGTTTGCTCCTAGCATTATATATTCTATAAATATCACATTTCACTTACATAAATAAAGACATGAACATCAAAACAATTAAGACAAAACAATGTAGACTAAGTCGTGACAAGAAAAACAAAAAGCGTTGATTTATAAAGGATTGTAGTCATGTAACTGGATGCGAAAATAAAAAGAAAACAGTCAATCTTAGTGGATCGTATGTAGGCTAATATATAGGTCTACATTTAATCATGCATGGAGGACCAGTTCTGCTTATGAACAGATTACCTGGTGGTTTTCCATATTCACACCTATAAAATTACGTTTTTAACTGTCAAGTCTGGAAGCTTCTGCCGACACTAACCACAGGTTCCATGTAAATTCATTAACAACAAAGGGGAACACTGGGACAGGTGTGTTAATTACCTTACACACCGGTGTAACCTGTCAGAGTAACTCACGGGAGTGGAGAACCACTTACAACAACGGAAAAGACAAAATTCCGTAACAATGCGCGTTGAGGCTTTTTAGCTCACCCGGGACCATCCCGTCATTTAGTAACATTTGCTTAACTCGTGAGAGCTGCCTCAAGACAAACCTTCATCGTCCGTAGCTCAATCCAGCCAAGAGACAGAAAAAGAGAGAGAGAAAAAAAACCCTTTTGTTTCACTTCATTTTCTATTCCCGTCGAGTAATATTTATATCAGCTAATAGAGGATAAACCAAGTTGAATATACCCTGTGGATAGATAACGGGCTAGGCTATAAAGAACTGACGAGGTTGTTTTCTCTTGTGAACTTCACTGATTTGTCAATTATTGATCAAGAGATTGAATGAATTATGCAGGAGTTCTTCCTCCTCAGCAGTATTTCGTTCTTCTGTTTTTTTTTACATATAAAAAAAGATAAGTGATGAGAAAATTGAAGAAATGCCTATAATCCGTCGTTGTGCTTGTATACTTTACAGCCAGAAATGAATATCTATTTACCCTCGACAGAGCGTAGAAACGAGGACAGCTGGACAGCGGTCCGCTTCCGTATTTTAATGTTTCATACATGTCATCAGGTGGATTCGGTTTCTGTCTTTCATCGCATCGCTGATGAATTACGTATCTAATGGCGGGTAGAATTCCAGGCAATAATCCGTGGTTTTATTTTCAAACGAAAAGCTCACAGGAATTTTCCTTCAACCTAATCTGCTCTAAACGGATATTAGACACAATAGGTTTCAACGTACCGGTATATACTACAAATAAGTTGTTAATCTTTAACTTCGGTTAAACCTGAAAATATCTCCTGACCAAGACCAAGACCAAGACCAAGACCAGTAATGCAGACAAACACATATTGCAATTACAATCAGTTTCTCAAGACTACAACACGTACCAAAATCCGTTTTCATTTTAACTGGGACTGGGATCAGCTATCTATCATATAATATCATTAAAGACGTACGACATAGAGAGAAAATAATAGAGCAGCGACAACAGTGTGATAACTGGCAAATAGTCACACGTAACCGGTGAAATGTGGCTTCTATTCAATTTACCTAGATAAGTGGATAAGTAGATAAATGAAACTTAATTTTATATTCTTAATCATTTAAGGTGGGTCATTAACTTAACGTGAGGACTAGGTGCAAGGTGCGGTGGTCTTTTTCCTGCATATACCCGTTATTGCCAATTTGCGCATGTTTACTTCCAGCTGAGTAAGACAAAATTCCTCTCCCTTAATTGTTAAGGCACTAAATGGCATTTCGTCCGACGAGTGTGAGAATAGAGCCGATGTGGGACAGTTAACATTTACTGCCACTGTATATAGGTTAGTCGTGCAACCTTTAACAACCAGGCCTACTAAAGATCGTGAAACTTGAGACTGTTGGGGATAGAAAAAAGACACATTCCGGTATGACACATAGACTTCTGGAAAACACCGTGAAAGGGTAGGTTATTTTTTTTTCTTACAGGACGTAACCCTCCGGAAGGGTAGAAACTTCTCTCCCTAGAGACAATGTATATAGTGTGAATTCCAACCGTCCATGTCACCCTTATTTAGACAAGAATGTCTTCCCTTTTACGCCCCCCCCCCACCCACCCCCATCCCCACACCCAAGACCCGGGCCAAAAAAGGCTATTACCTATATACTCGTGTAAAGGCAGCCATGCAGCAGTCGACCCTATCACCCAACTGTGCAATTTACACAAATGAAACACAACGAGAAAAACCGAGTTAACAAACACATACAATTCACTGGGAGCGGTTATCCGTCGTGTAATAAACGATTGAGTGTGCTCAAGTTGTTATCGGTGTAGCCTATTAGCATGATAAAATCATATCTTGTAGATTATTCTTACTGATACTGGCAGATGCAGGGGATATACCACAAAACATGTGCATAGCTGGAAGGCTTCTTTGAACCACTCCAGAGGTGGTTTTTAACCATCACATATAGTACAGACCTTTAATTTTCACCTTCCAGCTATATACGGCGCCCAGAGAGATGTATGTTAAGCACGTGGAAGGACATGATTCAGTTGATTTCACACAGACATAGAGTAGCACATCAAAGTGTGACAGGAATTGATAATGTGTTTTCAAACCGCCTCCGGACATGCGCATACGTATATACAGTATATCTCTTACGGATTGTCGGCTGTACGTAAAAAAAATACGTTCCTATCACCTGTCTCTTCCACCTGCCCAAGTAATTAAAGAACCATACTAAAGGAAAAAGATGAAAATGCAGCTGAACAACTTGTTCTTACGCTGTTCTCTAGTGCATTATCTCCAGTGCATTATCTGGTGGAACGTGGTGACAGTCAGAAAGGCCATAGTCATCCAGCTCACTCAGTCAAGGTGGATTATTCAAGTTCACAATGCGAATGGTATTGAAGGTGAAGTCAACATGTTTTATTAGGATTTTATCTTTAACGGTAAAACAACGTGGCTGAAACATTGCATTGGTCTGCTTGTAAATCGATACAGATCTGCATAGTTCACGACCGCAAAACATAACACATTCAGGCGATTTGAAAAAAAATAAATAAATGCAATCAGCATATTGGACAAACTAAAGCGATGTAACGCGAAGAAGAAGAAAAAACCAACATCTCGATACATGGCTTAGAGAGTAGCGTGCCGACAATCTTCTTCGCTACTTGTGTGACCGTGCTTTTGGATGAAAAGAAAACAATAACAAAGCGCGCCTTCTTGAAACATTTCAAAAGACGTTTAATTTTAAACCCGAAACACAATATAGCCGGCCCATGAATGGGCCTGAAATCATAGTGTGCGGGTAAACACAAAGATGGATCTATGCGCGAAAGAAGGTGTTTTACTGGGTCTGGTTTAAAATACTATAACTGATAGTTCGGTAACGACAGATGGTTCCTATGTTGCTCAGTTTCTTTGTAGCGCACAAGTAATCTGGACAAAGACTAATTGCTTACCCGTTTGTCGAGTTCCCGCCGTAACAGATCATTATGGCGGCGCGCGCATGAAGACAGGTGCTTAGTGAACTATTGGCGGGACGTGCTGCAGTGTGTTACAGAATTCCGGCTAATAACGCAGCACGCTTCTGTATCGGTATCTCTTTTGTGCTGTGTACCCAAAAGAGGGCTCGAGAAAAAAGGCAAATCTAACCGCCCATTCAAACCCCGTTCAATAGAGGGTCGCGGGGACTTTCACGCACTTTTATGTGCATTAAGAAAAGCTCAGTTAGATGGTACACTTTTCATTTGTTCGCTAACGGCGCCTTGTTACGGATGACAGGTGGTACGATGTCTATCGAAATCCTTTCCCTCAGGGCGAGGGTGAGGGGAATTGGAAGTACTGGACTGCACGTGCGAGTTATGCATTTATCTGAAGTCAGTGAGATATTGAGTTGTAAGCCCCTATAGCCGAGGGGCAGCCGGAATAACAAGGCCTTGGAAAAGCGCGGGAAAAGTGCACAGTGAACAGCACTTGGCGGGAAGACGAAATCTCCGTATGACTGTGAATCTGTTTTCCTCTTTAGTTAATTAATACGAGCTGCAGATGGTATCTGAGTTTTATTAGTGTGTGTCTGTAGTTGTACAGTTCCTCATTCATATACAGACAGCTGATTCCTATCGTCTTTATATGAGGTTTCTTTTTATCTCTTTATCCGCATATATCTCTATCTAAAACGTTTGCAACCATTATGGTATATAATAAATGATTTAAAGTATGTACACTTTTAGTCAACCATGAAAACATTGCCAAATGTCCTTCGTTGACATTGAACTACATTCAGCAAGAGCTCCTGAAGGATTTAAACACGATTCTATAAAATTAATACTTATTCCTGGGGTTACAAATAACTGTCTGCACAAAACAGAAAGATTTAAGTGGAATATATTTTACGGTATGAAAATGTTTTCGTGACTCAGCATGAAGTAGTTGGCTTTCGAAAGCGTTTCTCTTCCATGGCTACAACGAAACCCACGTTTCCTTTGTGCTTTCTCAACGGCTTGGCTTATCTCTCCGAAAGTGTCGTTGGGTAACATGATATGGAAGTCCCCAGTGTGTTTGTCCCATTGCCATCCACGCGATACAGTTCTCTCCTATCTCTGCTTGGAAATCCCGCCTTCGTTGATTGCCCGTTCTGCAATTCAATTACTGCAAAATATCTACCAATTTGGCCAGTTTGAGCACAGTGTGGTAGAAAAGTGGCCTCACCGAGGTAGTAAGGCGCTCGAGGGTGTGCGTTGATAACAAAAACACACAGCCCTCGATTGAATGGCCTTCATTTAAAGTCACCATTTTACGGGGTTTTTATATCGCTTTTACCAGCCAATGGCCAATTGAGCGAACTCGATTGTCCAAGGGATGGCGTGGTAAGATATTATTCCTGAGAACAAATTCCACCTGGTAGGCGAACCAACGGGTTTTTTGCGTCTCATTCAATTTGCATCCAACCGGTATCGACTTGTGCAAGAGGATTCGTGATACGCACAACAAAGCGATACAGTTTGAGTATTTCTGTCGGTTGGATGACTGGTATTGGAGGAATGATCCTAAGCGAGTTCAACGACTTCGGTAGTTTATCGCACAATCATGTTGTAGACGTCTTGCCTGGGAATGTAGCTTTATCGGGACTCTTTAAATTCCATGCAGTTATACCAAGAAAGACAACATTTAATAAGCAGAGTGTTTTTAGGTTAATCGAAAGGATAAGGCAAAGTATGAACTTTATATACCGATCCTCGGTCCTCTAAATATGATGTTTTACGCTCAAAATCGTAAGACTATATACTGTCTCAAAACAACAGTTGGACTTCAACACCTTATCCGTGACTTTGCCTTAGGGTTTACGGACTGAAATGTCAGTAAGTTGTAATTCTGACGATAAATATATCCGCCGATCTGTCAAGAATACAATTGAATCAAAACGTTAAAAAATCAGTACCTGAATGGTTTACCTGAATTACTACGGGCATCATGGTTTGCAAAAGTAACATGGACACTTACGTAACGTTGATTCTGTGATTAAGGGACAGATATGAGAAATGGTTCTGTGTTATTAATGGCATCGACTGAAATTCAGGCATATACTGACACAAAGCTTTTTCATCCAGAATTGTTTGATAACCTCCTGCTTGTACATTCAAATTCTTAAGTGACCATCAAAAACACCAGAAATACGCTTTTCACATTCGTAAATTGTTTCACTAACCATACTCCACATGACATTTCAATGTAATACGATTTATCCTGAAACACATGGAAACACATTATGAACGAATGTTCCTGTAGCTACATTATATTGTGAAAGACGTTGATCACAGTTTATGACGTATATATATAATGAACGTCACGTCCAACCCGTTTATGCCGCGATCCCACGTTTATACCGTGATCCCACGACAACACTCCATTAAAAGCCTGCGAATATGCTTTTACCAACGAATAGCAAGAATAAATCTGGCTCTCTTTCGGCGAACAATTGCAAATATTATACATCAGGCTAAAATGATCCGTGGACATATAAAGGGAATGCTATATACATTACAGCATGTCGCGTGAAAGCAAGACAATGGGGTTCTGATGATATATGTTGTTGTTGTAATTTTAGTCCTCGAGTGTAACCTACACTGTATACACTGCACGGGCCAAGGAGGATTAATTGTTATTTATTAGCGATATTGTTTGTAAATATATGTCCGCGCAAGAGATCAGTTTGCTTGAACAGTCAAAGGATGAAAAGATAACGAATGTGTATCGAACATATATAATGGAATCATCGTGGAAATGAAATATATCAAGAAAGAGATACCGTTCATATAACAAATCACCCCTAAATATAACAAAGTGCATTTAATCATGAAAGGGGCTAAACTACAGATGTATGCATGTATTCTTGAAATCGGCCTTAATAAAGTTTATCCCTATACACATTCTGATACAAATATCGTGAAGGCATCCTAATTATGTAAAAGAGATTGGTAGGGTTCGTTTGAAGTAGACGGCCACTCTGGTTTCCCCTGTCCATAAACCACACTGTCGAATGTCGAGAGCCAAAAATTATTGAGCACAGCGTTAAACACCAATTAAATAAATCATTCATAGAAGAAAATAAAATACAGAATGATAAATACGCATGCGTCACGTAGGTATCCTGACAAATGACGTGGAAATACGCGCGAATCTGGTGTGTTGCGGAGGTTTCACATGTTCTCTGTCCTGTTTCCTCCAGGCCCAATCCGGTTTACTTCAACTTACATAAACTCCGCCGATAGTCATAACAAAAGTGGAATATTCTCAAGTGCGTCATACAATAAAAACCAAATATTTAAATAATATAGCTTCGTGGTATCGCCAGACAAATAAAAAGGGATGACTTAGCTTTTACATGTTTCCAACGCATTTATCTTCCGTTACGACTTGTGGAATCTGGTTGCGTGTGGTTAGTAATTGGTAGTCCCAAATACGTAACTAGATTTTACCCTTTAACCTGAGCATGTATACGGTATTCCTCGCTCGGTGACTCTGGAGAAGTCGCGTAACGTGAGTGGCTAGAGAGAAGCAAGGATCAGATTTCCCCGGTATGTAATCATGTTTCAGGGCGTTAGAATAACGTTGATGTGAAAGAGAAGCGATCTGCAATGAGCTAGCGGTGCACTCTGACGAGAACCCCCTGGCCATTTTTGCTTAAATAAATGTCATCTGACAATTCGGTTATATTTATTTTATGATTGTGAAAAGAAGGGATATAGCCGTTGGACAAACGTGTGCATGGAGAACTCTGGCACGCAACCTGGAATATGTTGGTTTTTTTGATGCACTGAGCGGTGGAAGATGGCTGTAAGGCGAATGTTCATCGGGTATACCCTGTGAATGGTGTATACACACCATTTCGAAGCAATACGCCACTCCGTCTAACTCCCAACTGCGGTATTGCAACAGTTCTGCTATGCATAATCATTTCAACAATACGGGATTAATGCATTTGTTCCACAATGAGCCTGGCGACATGCTATTAACGTGAGGGTCTGAGTACTAGTGGCAAAGGGTAAAACTGGCCATGTTTGGAACACAATTTGCCAGTAACTTGGGTGTGGATTCGTCCGTTATAGTGGCACCCAGTGTTAGCAGGGATGTCTGCTGGTGGCGGGGGAGGGGGAGGGGGAGAGATGGCCACTCGGAATAACAATGGCGCACTCACGCACCGCGATCTGGCACACGAAAACAAGAATCAACGTAATTAAAGGAATTTACGCAATTGTCGTAATTCTGTATGCTCCACTGAGTAATTGTTCTTAATTACGTATTCTTTCGTGTATCGATTCCTGACAAGCCGCTACTGGATGTCCGCCTACCAGTAGTGCAGCTATATAGACAGATGAACCATTACAAAACCCACTACTCTTCTCCATAAAATGTGATTAAAAATAAACTCGGTATTATCCCCTACCGTAGAGCAAAAGCAATACGTTATCTATGCGCGATAAACATGCCGTGTTTGTTGATATATATTAGTCTCATGTATAAGAGATGGAGAACAGGAGTTTATAGATACCCTCTTACTACCGATGTTCTCTTGTGTCATGCACGGGCTTTACATACCGAATCACTCAGCTATACTCCCCAATGATTACATATGGCAATGAATAATAAATTTTGACGGATGGCATATTTACTAAGGTCTAATATCATTATAACCTAGTGCAGCCATCTGTCATACACACCGTCCCACTGCATTAGGTGGGGCGGGTAAGTGATGGGAGGCCAGTCTTATACCCACCGTTCTTGCTGACAGGCGTGGTAGTAACTGGGAAGCAAGGTAAGGGTTCAATTCCCGCCGGCGGCACTTTATGAGCTGTCCTTAAAAATAAACTGTTCTAGGTTAATTTTTGATGGGTGTTTTTGCTTGTGAAAGCCTGGTAGGCCTTTGTATGACGTACAGCAAGTCTATCTGTCTTACATGATTTGTATATTCCTATCTCTGTATCTATTATACATGTAAAATATCGTTGCTGACAGTAAATACGAATAATCCACAGAACGACAGCATTAACGAATGTATCCCGTACACGTTGGTATATGATGGAAAAACCAACACTAATCGATTCAGTTTATCACACTAAAACAAGAAAAAATGACAAATGTGAAAAGCTGCGACTCACACATGTGTATTTCAATTAAGAACATCGTCCCAACAACAACAAGCCGTCCACCTGTAGAACAGCTTTTAAGAAATTATTTATTAGGAGCTCTTTACTTTGCACACTAATTAAGCTGCTGAAGGACGCAGTGTTATTGACACTTCGTAAAGTGTATCGAAAGTGTAAGAGAAGCGATGGTGTGAGGATTATGATTTCGATCTGAGCCTCGATCGCATAGGGACACACAGCATCAACTAGTGACTACAAATGAGTTCGTGCCGTGGACAAGAGTGTTCCGAATAGTGCTGAATCAAGCTCCGTGCGTCTTATCTCAGGGACTTATATCCCGTTCTGTTTATCCCGTGTCGCCTTGAGGTCAATTCGCCCATGACGAAAGAATTTAATGAAGGCTTTAGAAAGCTCCCGCTACAGCGCGAGTGGCAAACAAAGCGCGCTCGACATTTAGGCTTGACGGCGAACAGCCTTCTCCACCCTGTCATCGCTTGTATGGAAGAACCGCCTGGTAAATAAGGCCCGAACATTCCAGTACAAAAACGAAAAGTCGCCAACATTTACTCGGAGTATCTCGGGCTTGAGCTAACGTTCCCTTCAGTCCAATAAAGACACCTTTTTCATTCTGTCGAGTGTTGTCAAGTCCAATTTCGTTTACCGCCTTTTTCGTCTTTAATTCTCCGAGAAGGAAGACAATCACAGAAACAAGTGACAGAAAGCGACATGAACATGGGGAACAAGAAAAAGAGGATGGCGCTTCGGTTTTTCAGTTTTGGGCTTTGGGACGGTAGGGGGAGGGGGCATGGGGTAACGCCGCCACTACGCCTGCGGGCATTGGCAGCGGGATGAGGACGTTATGTACAGGAGACAAAAAAAAGGCGATGTATTTATAAGTGAACTTAAGTCCACTTCGGACGAATCAAATAATAAGCCCAATTCTCGCCTCAGACGGAGTGGAATGACACAAAGCATAGAGTCCCCGTGTTGCAACAAAAGATATATGTAAACATGACATGACAATAGATAACAAAGGATCATGATATCGTTGTACATGCACACAAAAAAGAACTATGCTGATTGTATACAGCACATATCCTAATCAACAATGTTGAGAGATAAATAATGTCATAGGCCAATCTGTTCTATATGATTAGCGAGTGAGTGAGTGCTTGGGGTTTAACGTCGTACTCAACAATTTTTCAGTCATATGACGACGAAGGAATCATTAGGGTGCATGTACGTGTAATGTGCCTCCTTGATGCAGGACGGATTTCCACCGCTCTTTTATTTAGTGCTGCTTCACTGAGACGACTTATCGAAGGCAAGTAAGCCGCCCCGCCCGAGCCATTATACTGATACGGGTTAACCAGTCGTTGCACTATCCCCTTCATGCTGAACGCCAAGCGAGGAAGTTACAACTTCCTCTTTTAAAGTCTTAGGTGTGACTCGATCAAGGATTGATCCTGGATCTACCGGTCCCGAAGCGGACGCTCTACCAACTGTGCTATCCGGGCCGGTACTATATGATTACAAGTATTACGTAAACTTATACCGTGTAAAGTTATTAATATCATATGATATCATTTTTTTAAACTAAGATCAGGATTCACGTTGTAACTAGTGATTAAAATGTACGATTCATTAGGCAGCTATTTATCCTGTTTTCCCACAGATCTTGTTCAAATACAACATGAATGAAACAATGTCATTAAGTCTAAACGAATCAATGGTATCATGTAAGAGCACGTACATGGTGTACACTGGACAACGGTATTATGTGAGAACAGGTATATGGTATACTGGAGACAATAGTGTCACGTGGGAGAACAGGCAAATGGTATATACGAACCAATACACGACACAATGGTACAATGTGAGAACAGGTATATGGTATACACGAGACAATGATATTATGAACGAACAGGTATATGGTATGCACGAGACAATGGTACTATGTGAGATGATATTATGAACGAACAAGTATATGTTATACACTAGACAATGGTATTATGAAAGAACAGGTATATGGTATACATGAGACAATGGTAATACGTAAGAACAGGTATATGATATACAGGAGACAATGGTATTATGTGAGAACAGGTATATGATATACACGAGACAATGGTTATATGTAAGAAAATGTGTATGTTGGAAGACTGATTTGAAGCATTATATTGGTAAACCAGGCCATTGTTTTAGACTAATTATAGACGAAAAGGGAACTTAATGAAAAGGCTGATCAACTGAGTGTCCGAAAGTCTCTAGCTCCTGTGAATGGACTAGATGACCACGTGGGGAAAGTACGTAACAGGACAGTAATCATGGCCATTGTGGCGCCGAAGAAGGTTTCAATTAGCTCTCTATTTCAATCAGAGCCAAATAGAGGTGTATCCAGCGAGTCAAGGTCCCATCTGTCAGCCTGTCACTCGCCTTGTAAATCTACGCCATGTCAGCTGGGAGGTTTGCTAGATTTGGCGCGATTTGCACACGACCCATTGTTAGCTATATCCTGGGCAGGCAGTATCTCCTGATCTGGCCAAACTGTTCCTAACCGCAAACCCCTTCCTTTTGTAGGTAAATATGTCACAGAGCTGGACACTTTCAACATGAATCCTTTGAGACTAGCCAGAGTTTCACTTTCCAACTAACGCGTTCTGGAAATAGAATTCAGGGTACCCCGTACTCTGACTGAACTGTAGTTATAAACTCATGTTAACAAGGAAGGAGGAGAGGGTGGATGCTTAATCCACCCGTTAAATTATGAATGTTATGCCATCTGAGTGCGTAGTATGTTGAGGGTTTTTTTCGGACAGAGTAAAACGAGCAGGAATTAAATATACCTTATAAGACACGCCGTCCCAAGTCTATTAACATCATCGTACATCAAGGAGGTCGGAAGTTCGAATCCATCTGGTGCAAGTTTTTTTCTACAACGAGGAAACGACGGGATTTCTAGCCGAGACGTAACTACCTCCTGTGATAAACATCAATTCATCGAGATATCTGAGTGATCTAACTGCAGCATAGTCTCAACAAGCCAGGTTGATGACACGTGCAATTCGAAACCACAGAGTCATTCGACTGAGTTAGGACCGACTCTCGTGAAAGTCTCTCGCATAGCAAGGCAATATGTCATGCAAACGCCCCTCTTGTTTCCTTTTTCACATTTCCTTGTCAACAAGGTGTGTAAACTCTGCGAAGAAGAGATAAAAACGCTCTCCTGATGTCTTTTGGGTTTTTTTTTCTAGCTTTGAAACATGGCTGTCTCCCTATAAGTGTCGGCATTTCGATTTCATTTCCAGCCAGCGCCGTACAAGAGAAATATGCTCTTAATTAACATAAAATAAAATGCAGCTTGCCATCCATGTGGTCAGGTAGTACCTATACGTTCTAATAATGCTATAGGCAACGTAATAATCACGCCAGCATGCGAACTTGTAATTTAGTCAACACGCGAATACATCTGTCTGCAGACATTGCCAATTAAAAATAAACTGAGATGGGAACGCTGAAACCATTCCGCTGAATTATTAATAGTCAGGTTGGAAGGAAGGCTGGATAGTTCGACCGCGTCCGTCTTTGTTATAGATTAGAGAGCCAGTTAACCATCGGCCAAATCCCCCCTCTGGATCTAACACGGCGTTTATTATTGCCTGGACGGAAACATCTAATTCACTTAGAAAGACTTCTAACTGAATAACCAGTCTACCTTACGTCGACACATCATATTTAATAATTCATTCCCATCAAGCCCCCTAACATAATTTGCTAAAAAGGTCAACTGGATCGTAGCCTGGTGGGGGTATCACGTAAAAACCAATCATATGTTTTATATCTCTTATTTCTGAGACAAGCCACCTACGTAATGATGCTTGTGTCCACCCATGGATGCTCATCCATCGTAAGTTCTGAACTAGCAGCGACTGATGGGCACATGAACAATGAGGTCGCAGGTTCGAATCTCGCTCTCGTCACCTCGGTTGGAGCTTTTAGTCAGGGGTATCGTCAGGTACCTGGGTGGATTCTCGTCCCATTCTGGTTTCGCTTACACAGAATTTCTTTCACACGACGTTTTATTTAGCTTTGGCTTGAGTTCAAAGCGTCATCTGCAAGAATCGTTATAGGAGAAAGAATAAGAATGTCCTGGTCAATAGCCTGCTTGTCAGTTGTCCTTGTGGTTATCAGAAGTTACGCGTACTTTATTGCGCCTTAAGTACATATGCAGTTAATACAAAATTAGACTATACTTGTCCTTGACAAAATCTCGCTTCGTAACCCAGAGGGAAATGTCGTTATTCCCATGGTGTGCTGTGGTTTAAAGGTTGGGCGTCATCCAGCAACTTTTTCACCAATGGTTTTGGCCACAATCCGGGTGGTTTAAAGACTAAGCCAAGATTCTGATCAAAGCATTAAGCACAATTATCTGATATCTAAAGCAGAGCCAAAGGTTCTGTACAGCTTGACTACAATGATGGACACACATTGATGACCCTTATCTGTGAACCAATCCACTATAAGTTGCGATATTACATTACACTGTCATATCTTCGAGCAGGATCTCCAGATCTGTTTTAACAAAGGTCATTGCCTTATTATGTACAACCTGTGGTCCCACGATCACGACGTTGTCTAAGACTGAAGTCAGACATATATATATGTATTTAACTTGTGGTAACAAGCCTATTCCTGAATTTAAACTTCAGTTTAATCAAGAATATACTAGTATTAGAGAAAAAATACGGAAGGTAAACTTTAAACAGTAAACTACTTTGAAGTTAACACTAAATTTTACCTTCTAAAATAGCTTCAGTGCAATCCTGCAAGGGTCATAATTTAAAATATATGCACATCATACGTTCTTTTGTTGTGGTGTGTTCGGCTATATTATACAGAAAAGGGTCTGGTTTAGCCGTTTGTCTAGGTAGTGTCAGTTTTAGCTCTTTGTATATGTTCTGCTAGGTAGGGTCATTTTTACTCACTGTGCTGTGAACGTGTTGTTCCATAGATTATGGTCCTTGTTTTAGCTATACTATATACATGATATAGTGTAGAATTTAATATTCCCCTTGAGGGTGTCGGTTATAGTGCCTGGTCATTTTGTACATTTAACAAGTAGCTTTAGAAAGTCATTAGCTCATTGCTTTAAGGAGACGAAGAGGATCCGAGGAAGGGGCGCAAAGATACAACTGATGGGCTGATGAGTGACTTTGTCTCTACTGGGACTCCAAGTAAAGGGCAAAAGCGCACTAGTAATAAAGATGTACGATCACACGAGTTTAATAATGAGGTCTGTTTCCACCATAGCCGTTTACATCGTCTACATTAAAACGTAAGTAAGTGAAAATTTGTCCTTGATCAATAAGTGCAGTTTCCCTTTGATTGCAACTGTCCATTTATCAAAACGTCACGGCTTGGGAACATACGTGGTCTTGACTTAACTTGAGAGTGTAATCAAAACCAGCAGATAGATGTTCAGTCCATGGAAAAGACAAGGAGCTGCAAAACCTGCATATACTAGTATATGCCGTTAGGTGCAATGGCTTGGGGGCTATATATGACGGTTTCCTACGGTACTTACTGGATCCACTTGTGTTTGACGTATTGGCGTTTATCGTGTGACAGGAGATAAAAGAGAATTGCTTAGATATTACACGAGATGGTCGTCTGATGTGGTCAACGAGCGACCAGGCGTGTGATGATTTCCTCACTGAGCGATATGGCAAACATAACGGTGTAACAGTTTATGTCAAACCATATCATATTGACTAACTACTGGGGCTGTGAGCCAGATAATGTCTGAGTATCGTGAGACAATCTAAACGGATTCCCACCGGCCATAGAAGGATACACAGTATGGGCCTATTCGTACATGGTCTTAGATAGCCCTCATAAGGTGATGGTAGGAAAAGCGAGTAGGGTAAACAAATTCAATACCAGAGCTTGCCGCCATAAACGTTTGGTTCATGTTAACAAAGAATGCATCATTTGATGGTTTTATCTCAGCCGGGGCGATAAGGTTAAGTCTCTCGAAGGGTCCAGACGTGCTGGTCAATTTGTGTTCGCAATTCAAATCGTGTCAAGTCCCGGCTCTAAAGCCTCAAACGCTGGCCTAGTTAAATGGCCCAACATTTCCTTTAGCAAATTACAAAATTTTTCACGCGTGATCGTCCGTAAAGAAGCGTGAAAAACGACTGCTTAAACAACTCTTGTCCCATGGTGTCTTACACGAAACCTGTTTGTTGGTACGAACGTTAATTCCCCAAGCAAGAAGGACTACTGCCACACACCGACACGTACATGACGATACGCTTGGGCCATCCCAGGGACTGTAATTGACCAAATATACTATAATCACCCTATGTCTAGACGGTAAATTTGCCAAACGTGGGTCGAAGCCCGCCCCAAAAGTGTCAGTATACATAGATTGGAGCCAGTCGGATTCCCTGCAAGTCCCATCGGCTCTGGTCACTTTGTTCGGACAAGCTCACTTTGGGCCGTATGCGTTTGGACCACGGCTATTGAGGGACGTTTGTACCCCTCGTTAGTGATTGACTCCTCAAAAGCCTGGTTCCAGACGAAAACAATAGAGCGTGGAATCTCTGCTTGGATAAGGATGCGCCTGGAGCTCTAATATGTAACTCTCCAAGTCCGGGGTAGGTTAAGTGATCCACCGAACCACCGCTTAACAGACTCGATTGTTCTCTGATCTTTCAGAAATCGGATTGACATTGGGCATGATAGACTGAATGTCCCCCACCTCCGCAATTCAGGATAAACAACGACGAGCAAGTTACCATTGCGTCCTGGCAATGAGTCAGACTTCGTGCGGAGAACTATGAGCTGGTATTGTGGCAAAACATCGTCCCGATTCAAGTCTCATTTGGCTCCAACAACGAGTATGGAACATGCTTTTTTAACGCCAAAACTTTGGACTTGGTACTAGTGCTTGGTGTAACTACATTAGGATTTAATGACACGGGATGATAAGGGCACAATTAAATCAAGATAACAAAACTTCCTAAGTTTCTTATCTGATCTGGGGCGTACACAGATAATCATATTTACCCAGCCAGAGCTGGGTCCGAAACTCACGACCTTAATGGCTAGTATTCTGCAGAGACCTTACCGGATAAGTGTGTCTGGCTACCAAATGTCTTTCAATCTATACATGTATTCTGTACATGTTTTCTGTATTTGAATGCCTATAAGACATATCAAGAAGGCAAATCACTCTGTCATTCAGATCACAGAATAAAGTTGGTTATTGCCAAAAACAAAGCAAACGGGCTTCTAAAGCCATCCAGATCTGAAATGAGGGCTGAAACAACCAGATAAGCATCGCAAACAAGAACTCACTTTCGTTCAGCAAATGATAGATACAAGCACCGTACTTCATATAAGGTTTGGGATCTGTACCAGAAAACACCTAGGTAGAATGGCTACATTTGGAAAACTCAAAATTAAGAGTGCTTATTTTTGAAGACCTAAAAGATCAGTAATCCCTAGTTTGAATTCCATTGGCCACAAGTAAATTTTTTGGGTCCACTTTGAAACTAGAAATGAAGGAATGAATTTCGCTAGGAGGGTCACTCAACCTACAGCATTCTTCTAAGGACGTGCGCAAGAAAATTCGAAACAACATGAATATTCAAATAATGTGAAGATATCATTTTCAGTTGATTCAGAATGTATGTTTGTTCCTGATTTCTTCACACCAGCTCGTATAATATAACACAATCTTGGTGCACACACGAGAAACAACGTCCACCCTAAGTCGTCTTAGCATTGCCTTAAATTCGTAAATTTAAATTTAGTGTTTAGCTGTAGGTATTTGCGCTAGAGGGAGTCTGGTCGGATGAGTTCTGTCTGCTCTTAACTATCAGCTAGCCCGACCGTCCGGTTAATGTTAGCCATTTGTAAGGATGAAAAAAGCCATTTGCCAAAAGACAAGACGAGTGCGATCGACTGGAGTGGCTTTTTCTTGAATTCGACTTCAAATCCACCTTGCGAGTTTGGGCCGATATACAGAGAACATCGAAGATTGCGAAAGAGGAAAAAAGTGCCTTCTCTGAAATTTGGAAAAATGAACGGCTCTCGAGATCAGACACGATATCCTAGGCATTGTATCAATCTGTGAACCTATGACGTACGGGCTGATCGAAGCCCGCCCGCTTGTCGCTATTTGAGCTACCCTAGTTATAAAGGGCCTACACTGAAAGGCGAGTGTATCTATCTGGGCTCTACATCTCTTATCCCTCTACCGGGCCATCACTGCTATACGGAGATTGCCAGTGATGGCAATCGCTTCACTCACTGACATAACTTGCACTTTATCCAGAAATATAACATCACAACAGAGCAGCAGATTTAAAGCGAACAAGAGAACACCATTGCAGGCAGCCAACAACAATCATGCAAGTCTACAGACCACCAACTATTACAGCCACTTTATGTAGTCGCCAAGCCCGGACAGGCCGTCTTTGATTGCGTTCCAGCACAGCCTTTAACATGAAAGAGGCCAAGGTTTTACACACATATATCACTTAAGTCGATACTGCTGGAGGAGATTTAGCTTCTCAAATAATCTTCTCTCCAGTGAAAAATCTGTGAGCTGTGAAGAGGACGGCTGAGTAACATTACACGGTCTGCAGTTGTACAGTTCAAACTCATTTCACAGTAAATAACCGACAACTGTGTTAAAAAGTGCAAAATAAATCCACTTGACTTTCATATAAATGTAACATCTTAACGTGTGTCAGATGGCTAAGAAGAAAGCAAATATTTTCCCTTTCGCCGAAGAGGTCTCCGAGCGAGAAAAAAATGAATAACATTGATAGATATTGATTTGGGCTTAACTTAAACAGATTATGTTCATTCTCCTGTTGCAGAATTTAACCACGGCCGAAGGTTTACAGATTGCTCCGCACCGTAACCTGTAACGGAGGTGTTTTTTCCCAGTTATACAACCGGCATACAAACTGAACAGCTCTTTCGAATATCTTCCCTAGGCGAAGCTTTTGCAGTGGAATTCCACAGAAAGCCGCCTGATTTCTCCAGCTAACTTTCCTTTTCTAACGCTCCTTTCCAAAATGCTACATGCTGACAACTATAATTTGTTCATACACATCAAATGGGTTTTGCAGATTGCGCCAGTCCCTTGGCAGTACGTAATTGACGTGCATAAAAATGACGTGTCAGTACACGATAACGCAGATTTGATTCCCCGAGGCAGGGTGAAAGTTTTATCAAGATCCATACGGAAAGGTAAAAATAGTGCAAAGACAAATGTTAACTGTAATGTCCACATGCCAAACAGTTACACGTAAAGCTTCGGAGCTACCTCATCATCTTCAATTTGCTCGTCTGAGAGTGTGAATATGTCGTTTTTTTCTCCCTTTCGATTAGAAATTGGTATAGAGGATAAAGGAAATTAGATGTGATTATTACTGAGTTTTCTCATTAGCTTTGATTACCACAAGAAACCTCGACCAATTCCTGACTAATTGGTATTTGTTAAAATGTTAGATATTTCAGGCGATTTCAAAAAGAATAGAAGAAATAGTTTGGGGCAATTTTGTACGGACTAAACAATTGGTCATTAGCACTGCTACCTTAATATACGTCAGGGGCCGGAGAGATGGGGTAGTGCATGGTGGGGAGTGACAGCATGGTGCATGAATACCAATCGATCGAGGTATCACAGCCACACACATGCACACTACACGATAGTAGAGCAAAGGGGGCTTATTAAAAGCGTGTTCTATTGTTACGTCAATAACTCGACTAGATTTTTCCATCAGGCCGTTTTCAACTGAACCTCGGAGCACTCTGAGCATTGCTCGAAACTCCTTCCAAAGTCCTTTCATTTAACGGAGTCGTTCGCTAAAATTAAGTCTCCCGGGCTTGTTAAGTCAAAAACAGAAGCATTCAACTCAAGTGCATAACACGGCAATAAAAGCTGGGATTTGTGATGAAAAATGCCAGTTTTCTAGCTCCAATCGATTCTGCCCAATTCACTTGTAAACAGAGTTAATAACATCATTGTGTTGCTTAACGACTCGCTACACAATCTAACTTACCAAGACTTCGTTTGCAGTTTTTGTCTTGGGACTTCGATTACAGACCATGTACAAGATGGGGAAATGTGCGCGACTGGCAGTTTTGACAGATTTCTTTTCCAGTGCAAGCAAATGATGCCGTTTGTACCCCAAAATCCTCCGCGACATTATTAAATCTGATAAAACGTGTCAGCTGAAAAAGGAATAATTCCTCAGACGAAGGCAACTACTTAACCACTATTTGATTTGGAAGCCAAGTTAATTTTTGCCCTTCTTAATCTATTATATAATGCTGTAGTTCTGTTCGCCGTTTTCAAAGGACTTTTCTTGGAAGGCAAATATGTTTAAAGTTCGGCCCGTTGGTTGATCATGTTCCACCGCTAGTCTTAATACACAACATGTTTTATTACAGTTAATTAAACGGCATCCGTTCACTGAATCAATGTGTATTCCCGGAGTCCGCCTGCTTCATTTAACACGCCCAAGTAAACAGCGCCAGTACCCTCACATACATGTACAGTAGGTTAGGACAAGAAAAGAGGTGAATGTTACATGTCTAACCGGTTTCTTTGAATTGTTCCGTCTTTGGCTCGATCGTTCCAAATTTGCCGTGGAACTCTCAGATCGTCGACCTTTTTGAAAAGGAGTAGGTTTCCCATATATGAGGTCGCTCTATTGATCACTTCTTCTGTTGGAATCCGCAATTGTTCTAAAGAATGTGGCTCTTCGCCAGTAATCACTGACGTTGTCTTAAATTCCTGTTTGTCTCCGTCTATGCACGAGTACGTGACAACTTATAAAGAACTGCGCAGATGCGTAAATGTTACACCATTATCAAACTGCCAGGACGTAACAAAGAGCGCTTTATGCGGACATATGTAGGAACGACTTTCATCAGTGACCCAAGTGTGCTTTTTGAAATCAAGACCTGTGATTAAGAACTTTGCCACACTAATCTTGGGTATTTGCTTTACAATCAAAACGAGATACTCGGTGGAAATTTAATCAGAAACATATCTGGCGTGCGCAACCATTATAGTAAACTCGTAGTTAGTTTCCATTCACCATACATCAATAAACAGTTTGTGTTTGCTTCACCGCTTAATTTCATTTATATGCCAAGGATCGAGTTGTGGAAAACTTGGGTAACTGAAAAAGCCCCTGATTTCAGGCCACAAACGAGATAGTACGAATATAATATAAGATACTACAGCCGAGAGAGTGAGTGACACCAGAGCAGCGACGACAAATTGTCACACGTAACCGGTGAAATTCGGATTCTTGTCACGTTACCTCAGTCAGGATTTTCTTCTAATGGTGAATGGCCAAACAGTAGCCCCTAGAACCGTGGCTTAAGCAAAATTAGCAGTATTATTTGCAATATATTTGCCGTCACTGGTCTTAAATTACTCAAAATATGTCATCACACATTAAAACAGTACAAAGGAGCCAGGCCTCAGGCATGTTTTGTCTAGCAGCAGAATCCTGGTTTAAACCCCATTTGTCATCAAGCTTTGACAAATCTAACATTTATATAACAATTTAAGGCCAACCAGTCTTAGTTATGCTCTAGCAGTATCTAGATGGTTGGAAACCAAGAAGCCAGCTGACGTGTTCGGCTGCAACACATCTTGCCTATACCTACAATATTGTTAAAACATCAACCTATAACTCTAAATTTAAAGTCCTCCTACACATCAAAGGGAATCTGATAATTGTTTCTTCAAGATAAGGGCTTACATTATCCACAGTGGCTAGTCGTAGGATTCCTGGCCATAGCAGTCCTCATCATTTGTAATGTTGTGGAGAATAACTGACACAAAGTAATGCCTCGGACAAAGAGACCCTTGAAAGCGGACCAAAGGAGACTTATGGGGTCTTTCAATGACTCGTGTGACCGAGTAATAGAAGTTAGTCCTCATAACCGAATTATACTTGGCAATTACTGTCTACCCGCCAACATGCTGACCACTGTATACGGACTATATCGATCTGAACCCGAACTGTTCCTGCGGATATTCCCCTAAACACAGCATTCCAGCAGACGGCCAGATGTCCCGAGTTCTCAACTCCGGCCAGCCAGCCCAGTTCCCCAGACTGATCAGGGAAATGAATGGTGACTTAAACGCAGGGCCAAGATCGGGGGGCCGAGGAAACATTACCAGCTGTGGCAGTGAGGACTGGGTAATAAGACTTGATAGCAGTCTCTCTGTAACTCCTAATAATGATTGATAAAACAATGGCTATCCGCGAGAAACGCTTTCTATCTGCTTTAAAGTTATCGAATTACACGGTACGGTTGACATTTGCCAATCAAGATATTGGATTAATGTCAGCTTGGCACAGACTACTTCTCTGTTTCTACCCAACTATATACGTTGCAAAGCTCATGCGACCGTGAGGGTTTCCTCCACACGAGATATGTACGTAAATCTAGAATGATAATGTACTTCTGTCGTGTTTATAAACCGGGACATATATCTCTCTTTGAGGTGAGTTAACAATTGACACGAAAATCGGACCAGGGAGTGTAAAACATCTTCGGGCTAACTGGATCGAGTCACTTGACAACGGCCCGATTATATGAAGGGTGCAATCTAGCCATACAAATAGAACCAGGAAAGAAAGTCAGTTTATCTCATGTCGATGTGCAGAATAGTTGAAATCGCGCGACCCTAAGATTTCGACGCGACACGGACACAATGACTAAGGAACACTCCCATTGGCTGATAGTCACGCCTGACTGCTGGTTTCCTAGCCACCTGGGATACTTGTTGGGCGACACCTAGCGGGTGGAAAGGTGCTGGAGTTAAACTAAGTAATTCTTTTTCTCCATCATATAACACTTGAATAATGTAAATGTATGCAGAGAATTTGAATAATGGATGCCAGCGGAATCCTTTAACCTGAGGTGATTTATACGCGAAGAAATTACTCCTGAAACTCGACCGAAATTTATTATTGTTCTCATAATGGCCTCAGCATCCCTTTGGAACAGGCCTCTCAAAAGCTTGTCTCACAGACAAGAAACCTTCTAGAGCAAGCAGATCACAAGGGACATTACCTTTTACCACAATCTTATCACAGCGGACGTAAACTCTTGGCGTACCATCTCTCCTGACACACCGTTCGATTAAACATGCAGACAAAGCCACCCACTGAACCATTTCTAAATTATATAACTCTAAAACAGCCAAACAAGGGAAATCCTGGGCTAAATTGAAACCTTCCAGAAACACAAAGCGGCATACCAGAGCCAGACATAAATATTTGCCGCATCGTGTCCTGTCATTCCTGAAGTCGTAAAGAACCTGCGGTGACATCTAGTTCTCTGATATAAACAGGCTTAATGTGTAGATGGCGAAGGTAAACAGTAAAAGGAACGTTACTGACAGTCTGAACCTAATATTGCCATGTACTCATTATAGTCAGTCAGCTACCCCAAAACGTATATAAAGAAACCATTGACGAAGGACAGCATTCGCTAACCCTTGGAGTATAACTATAATAGATAAATCATGATGCGACAATCTTGATCTACGCAAAAACTCTCTGATGTTTCTATCATTAAGTATAGTGTGTATTACATGCGTTTACCACACATCTGCAATTATAAGAGATTGTAATAATCCCCAAAGATCTTCTGGGGGGAATACACGGTGACTATGGATTATTCAACATGTATTTAAAATAGCACGGTACACATAAATGCACGGTTTATGGCTATGACCATAAGTAGATTCTATTGAAAAAGCATATCATGTAGTTTATCCTTTTAAGACGCCTTTTTCTGTCCGATCACGATAATGTATCGATTTAGAAGACCCTTTCCAGTGCCATTATATTTAGAGTGCTGCCTCATTGAAAGACATTGCAAAAGACACACGACATTCATGACGCTCCCTCCCCTAACCACCTGTCCCGAGCCTCAGTTTATCGATCCATACTTGGCTTGTCCGTCATGTTGAATGTCAAGTTTGGGAAGTACCATCGGAGCCAATTTTGAAGTCCCTGGCCCGGGTCTTTCGCATGAACTACACATACTTAATAAAGCGGAATTGAGAGTGATATTATATGCATACGGATCAGAATAACTTTATGCATGGAAGAAAGCCTCGGCTATTATAGCGTACATGCAGATCATGCGCCGGGTCCCAGCTGCCACTGGTCTCCAGAGATTGTTCAACACACGTATCCATGGCTGCTGAAAGGACTAAAAGGCCGTTTGTAGCGGGATGTTTTTAGGCGTATTAACCGACGCAGTAGCCTTGTTATGGCAGCGATTCGTTTGTGACTCTCCCGGTGTTTTGGCTGGCAAGGGAATACAATTTCAGCGCTATCTACAGATGCTGGGATCATCCATCAAATATGGAACAGACATCTGATGAATTAAAACATCACGAATCAGTCACGCACTGCGCGCATCTGGAATAATGAAACGGCTTCGACACTGAGAAAAAAAAAAACAAACAAAAAAAAAAAAACACTAGTAACACCGAAAGCAACTTCAGGCTTACTTTATTAGTTCTTACCTGCTTTGTACTCAGGTCTGTGTTTCGAATTCGGCACTTCTTTCAGCGATTTTGTTTATATAACATTCTACTCAATGTTTAAGAAAAAACGTTTATGGTATAATAGTTTGAACTGAACAATTTTACGAATGTGATAATCTGTAAATTTTTTCTCAATTTACAATCTTAAACAAATTCGACAAGAAAAGCGCAAAAAATGTCCTTCATCATTGGCTGGCATGACCTGATTCGTTCAGACGAACAAATCTGAACGCCAGTCGTGTTCGTTTCATGGAGGGAAAAAAATATGGCGTCATTTCTGGTCAGCTAAAAATAGTCAATTGTCTCAGAGATTTCAATGTCATGTCACTTGATTAATATGGCGAAAATTATGTTTTTTCATTGTTCCGTCGGTCAGAAATTCCAGTCCTTTGCTTGTGCAGTATTGAGTGGGTATAGTCACGTAGCTTAAAGGAGAAGAAAATGTAAATATCAATCAAATACCATTGAAAAGTGTATGCATTTCCTCGCAGGTGCATGCCATAAAAATTCTAATATGTACCGCAAGTGAAAAATTATAAATAAAGTCAGCGCCAACACCCGCTGTGGGCGACTCCATTTTGCCTAAGAATTAGTCCTGAAGTCTTCTGTGTTAGGAGGAGAATTGCCGTCGGAAACCGCCAAAGTGCAGTTCGTATATTTCCGGTAGAACTCTTCTTCTCAGAAGGTAGCGAACAGTACAGTTCGTTTTCCGCTTGACGACCGGGAAACCTGAATGTTGGACGTAGGTTCCGAGTTTACACGAACAAGACGGCAGTCTTAACGACTATCAATGGCTGAGAGGCAACACACCCCCGGCAAAAATTACCGGGTGTTAAAGATGGAGGACGCGATGAACTCAGAGATTTATGCCAGCTTTGCCGTTTTTAGGCTTTTCGTGTATGGCGAGGAAAAATCGCAAGATTTTGCAGCAGGCACCACCAGATAGAAAAAAATGCGCCCTTTTCATCTTATAGAGTCATGTTTTTAAGTTATCTTCTCCTTTAATAAATTCACAGCCTTGAACGTAGTGTATAAAGAGACCAGCTATAATAAGTGCACGTCTTCATCACTTGTTCAGCTGGAATTGCCAACGTCAGCATTCTGTTCTGTTTTCGAAAACGGTGTAGTGCAAAAGACAATAGCATATAGAGTAAAACCAGAACAGTGACGAATGTGTGAAATAGTGGGCAAATTGTCACACGAAATGCTGTCATCTTACATTTTCCTGGGTTTTATTTCGACTGTTCATGTATAATATTTTTTTCGCGGTCGATGGCGAGGGGGAGGGGGCGACAAATAAAGACATAAAAGACGCCGAACGTTGTAACAGATTTGGTAGAGTTAAACAAATATGCCATTTCGCGTTATCCTTGTTCTGTACAGCGCCTGAACCATTTTATAATCACTCAAAACCTCAAATAAAAGTCACAACGCAGCGCACTGAAAGCTATAAACACGCTTAGTTTCCCTATACATCTGCGGCTGGAGCATCGTGGAACCTCTGAAAAAATATAGTCCCTATAATTTTGCAAACTGTTTAAAAAGTCATAAACGACTAACAAAATGCAACTTATAAAACAGTGCTTGTCAACATTGCTTTCGTGCTGTTGTTAATAATTTACAAGACAGAAGTGTTTGCCAATTGCGTAGGAACGACTAATCTCTAATAAATATATATCTTCAGGTGCTGTATCGCGTGTAGCAATAGCAATGTTGTCAATAAGCAATTTACTTTACGACACCCAGATCTGACAGGTGCTCTCCTAAGCGTATTTGCATAAGCACCCCAAGGGTGTGATTTTTCTCCCGCCAAGCACGACATACGCTGACAAAGCCAAAAGCCAGCGGAATCTTACCCCCAAACCGTCCACTGTAGGCAATCCTGAGTACTGCGTCCCTCGCCAACTTACTGCCGACATACATTCTGCGTTATGCTTACACAGGAAAATCGCAGTCGAGCCGAAAAGCATCGTCACCGTTATGTGTAATCTTTGGAAGATTACACGGACACGCTCTAAAGGAGTTAAAACATATCTCGGCACAAGCCACTGACTTACGCTTATCATTTACTGTTCGAACATACTATTGATGAGAACACTTTTATCTTATCGGAGTACTGATGAAACTTGTATCTCTGTTACGTAATGTAATGTCGAGGGACAAACCTATTGTCAACCTGAATACACACCAGAACGCGAAGATGCCATCTATAATGTAAGCGTTAACATGGTCTTGTGGGAAATTAAGCCAACGTAGCTCTCATTGTTTGCATGATCGAATGATTGATTGGCATAGTCGTACATTCTTAACACTCACACTCCGATAAAGTCAAGCCTATCTGAATGACTTCATGCCTGGTTAGTTGACTGAAAGAATGACTGGTTGTTAACTCGAGCACTGTGATAAAATCGGCTCAATCAGTTCTAAAACCTAAATCATAGGTCGACAGACAAGCTGTGTTTGTTTTGTTTTGCTTAACTCGCATACTAAGAAAACAACCGACCTTACGTCTTACTGCATGCATTCTTGGTTGACTGGCAGACAGGTTTACTGTAACACTTATTCAGCGATAAAATATACCTTATATACACCCAAACGGCTCGTTGATTAACAAAATGTTTTTCAGTAACTCTCAAACAACGATAAAATCGAGGTTACAGATTCCTGCTTGAAAAATAGGTTTATTCATAGACTGGTTTATTGTACTGAAATTCTCACTGGGGGATATAAAACACAAGTTTGCGCTCATTCTCTGAATGATTGCTTGATTTAAGGTTATCGCTCATTGCTTTTTTGAAACGAAAAATCGGTTTCATGTAAACAATCATAATGCGATAAACTTGAGCGTGGATGATGGGTAGACTGATTTAACTATTTCAAGGTGTTGCTCACACTGTTGTGCCAACAAGTTTATCACCCATTATTTGTATGATTGGTTGATTAATAGACCGGTGTATTGGTAACGCTTACAACGCAGTAACGGTAAATAAAGTAGACGAATCAAATAGATTTTACCTCAATTAAGAGGGTCATTAATGCTGTGTGTCTACGGACGCCGTTAGCAATATAATACCAACTGGGCATTAATTACCAATTGGCTCTAAATACCTACCATATATGACCCGCAGGCTGCCAATTGCCACATCAAAGTCTTAGTGAATATATACACTTGCCTGTTTCCCAGAGAAATAAAAAATAAACTACATTCATAATCCATTAGTGCTGGATTTCTCAAATTAGAACCGTATTATCGATAGGCTACTTATACGAGATGCTCTTCACACATATGGAAATGCCATATAGGAACATGAAAGGTTATAGCCCGAAGGTCAACGCCGTATGCTTTATCCACTGGAATGCCAGAATGCAAAACCCCGTTAACCTTCTGCTTGGATGCCATTGCTACTAAAGGTATACAAGAGTTAGTTCCACTTCTACTTTGACTCACACAATTAAGAGGAGTCAAAGCGGTCTATTTTCATGGAAAAATAACATGATGAGTCAGGATTCCATTTTCAGATGGAAAAATAACATGACTCAAAGCACTGATAGGAGACGTTTTCAGATCGTAAAATAACACGATTATACACATGCGCTTTTAATGAGTAAAAATCCTCAGAATTCGACCAAAAAGGGCGACATTGCTTAGAGGTTTGGCTTCAGGCGATTGCAAAGAAAAACATTCGAAATCCATAACTTCACATGCAGTACAAAAGAATTTTCTCACAAAGGATGTTAAAATTTGAGCGCGGGTCAGGAGAACGGGTCAACCAAAAACTGCGACAGTAAGCAGAAGGTTTGGCATCAGCTGAAATACGAGAAAGAACATTCCAAGTCAATAAACTATGCCAAAGAACTCTAAAAAGGATTTAAAGTTTTGAATGGGTCGGTAGGTTACATGGTCGCAGTGCCTTTACTCTGGAAATAACCACACAAGTGGTTGCCAATTCAATTTTAAAATTGCTTTCGGTTTATTGTAAGAATCGCCTTTCTTGGTCATCGATAGAAAGCGCCCTCAGTAAGACGTGTGGTGCCAATCTTCATGACCTGGTCATGATATGAACTCGGTCAGGACCATGTGTCGTGGTGGACGCAGTCTTTAATAAGAAGTAGCCATCCTTCAGCACGTCAAACGTGGAGGCAGCTTGCCTGCTTAATTCAGCGATACCAAAGATGGGGTTATTGGCTAGCCAGGGTTTGCCAAGACACCTCAACGTGCAATTACAATGGATTGGTTTGTCTAGCCGGCACCGGCCTGGCGACATAATATATATTTATTCTTCAGTGTAACCAGACCAACGCAGATAGATCGCACCTCTCCGAATTTCCGAAAGTTCCATCGGTTAGATCCGATTTCATCTGCTGTTTAAATAATGGCCAGCAGTCCCTAACTATCCACAGCTATCCGGTCGCCACCACCGACCTCTCCCGATACCCTCTTTATACCCAACACAGCAATCAGTATGCATCAAAAACTGGCAGATGGCTAACTGATTGCTACAAGGGATAGTTCCAGAGCCAGGCGATTGGCTTGTCTTGTGTAATGCCTGTACCCGTTCACAGACACCGCTTCATCACTTTTCTACCCAATCAACAATAGCTTGGAATAAACACTATTTTGCCTCAGACCGAAAATAAACACTGGCTACTTTCTGAACATTTGCTCCAACTATTTGTTGGATTGTTATAACGCCTGACAATCGGTTAAAATTTTTCACTGTGAAGTGCTTTATTACGTGGAATAAAGACTATTTTGCTAACATTTTCTCAGGCATGTTCCTTTTTTTTTTTTTTTTGGAGAGGTGGGGGGGGGGGGTTAAGGAGATGTTCGGATGGTAATTACACGTAGTAATGTCATTGTGACGTGGAATAAAACACTGTTTTGTTCAACGCCTTTCCGAAGTATTTAGATGACAATGAGTAAAAATTTAAGTCCTTTGTTACTTGGAATAAACAACTATATTTTCTCGATATTATTTGTTGTTGTTTTAGCCCCTTCCTGAGATGTTTCGATAATACAAAGTAAAAAATCCAACTGTCGGGTGCTTTATTACCTACCTGGAAAAAGGTAAAATAGCAATAAACGTTGAATACCGGATACACTTAAACCAAATGATGGCAAAAAAAATCCCCACGTAGTTCAGAACTGTTTGATATGGCTCATGTATTGGACACTCACTAGGAAGGAAACAAAGGGAAAACGTGTTACTGGCCGTAAACAATTTAAAAGCGTTGGCTCTAATTTGCCAGCTGGGACGATCCTGTCTGGTCTGTTACTGAAAAAATGGTCAGAGTTATAGTCCATGGTGAATTTTGATGTTGCGGCTGCCATCAAGAGAGGCATTAAGTGTCATATTGATTCCATGTGGCCGCTTCAACCAACAGGATATGACCAGCAAATCTCAAAGGGAAATCCGCGGTCAGAATTCTACGGGGAAAAGAGGCATAAAGCGATCAAGGTTGTATGAAGATGTCGGTGGTCTGGGTATAATTTGTAAGAGGAGCACCTCGCGATTAACCAGCCGTGGGTTTATGTGAAACAATAGAATACCATAAAGTTAACCTCGATGAAAGTAACGTCAAATATTATCACACTCCTCAGGGACACGCGGACCCAAAGATATCGCGTCCACAGCTGCATGCACCGATCTGTGGACATCAATTTAACTCGAGCAACTGGAGGAGGTCAGTTGAAAAAGTTGGTCGTTGAAACGCCACTCGCTTCGTGCTATTCCTGATCTACGAACGAACCAGAGGAACGATTCGCCAGACCTAAAATCAGTTATTTCACGATACTGTCGTTCGTTTTATTGGCGGTAGTGTGATTTAAAAATGCTTGTGAAAGAATGCGTTATTGAGCAGCTAGAACCGTTAGAAAAAAGGACCCCCACTAGCAATTTAAAGCAGATCGCCATTGTGCGGCTGTTATTGCTTCAGCTAAAATTTAAAAACACTCCGATGAGTGAGCGTCATTAAAGTGGAATTTTATTAAAATTTTGCTCTCTGCAATTGCGGATATTGCTACCTTACATTTTCAGGAGTATAACCAATTGAGTTAAAAAAAACTTATTCTAAATATTAAAAAATGAAACATATTCTATTGAACAGAGTGATACGTATTCTCCTGAACATTTTCTGCCCGGCTGTTCAGCAGCGGAATGTCTTTACCTGCACATTTTGTCCGGTTGTTCAGCAGAGTAACGTATTCACCTGAACATTTTGCCCGGTTTTTCAGCAGCGGAACGAATTCACATGAACATTTTGACCGGCTGTTCAGCAGCGGAATGTCTTCACTTGCACATTTTGTGCGGTTGTTCAACAGCGGAACGTATTCGCGTGAACATTTTGCCCGGCTGTTCAGCATAGTAAGGTATTCGCCTGCACATTTTGTCCGGTTGTTTAGCAGCGGAACGTATTCGCTTGAACATTTTTCCCGGTTGTTCGGCTGCAGAACATATTCACATGAACATTTTACCCGCAATAGCAGAATGTCTTCACCTGCACATTTTGCCCGGCTGTTCAGCATAGTAACGTATTCACCTGCACATTTTGTCCGGTTGTTCAGCAGCGGGACGTATTCACCTGAACAGTTTCCCCGGCTTTTCAGCATAGGAACGTATTCACCTGCACATTTTGTCCGGTTGTTCAGCAGCGGAACGTAGTCACCTAAACATTTTAACCCGGTTGTTCAGCAGAGTAACATATTCGCATGAACCATTTATCTGAGTGTTAAATAATATAATACATTCCTCTGTGGTATTTACATAAAGGTTCAGGAATGCAATATATTAATCTCAGTAATTTACGGGAATGTTCCTGAAAGTCTAACGCACCATAACCGTTAATCCTTGTATTCAGGCATGTGTAACATGTTCAGCCGAATACTTTATCTGAGTGTTGTGTGTTCAGGAATGTAACACATTTACCATATAATAGTACATCCCAGTATTTAGGAATGTATTTACCGTATTAACAGATCCCAGTGTTTAGGAATGTCACATATTTACTGTATATAATAGTACATGTACATCCCAGTGTTTAGGAATGTAACACATTTACCGTTATAGTACATTCTAGTGTTTAGCAATGTATGACATTTACCATTATAGTACATTGTAGTGATTTGGAATGCAACACGTTTACCGTTATAGTACATCCTAGTGTTTAGCAATGTATGACATTTACCATTGTAGTACATTGTAGTGATTAGGAATGCAACACGTTTACCGTTATAGCACATCCTAGTGTTTAGCAATGTAACATTTACTTTCACATAAACCTTTCATCCGCTATGTTATTTACACAGTATATCAATCACCTTCGCAGCCATTCCGAGGAGTGATTCAGGGATCTTTTGGCGGGAGGACAACTATAAGAACTGACCATTACTTCATGGGTAAACTTTTTGGTATAATTGTTGCAGCCATTTTCTGGAAAACACTTGAAATGTACAATAAATGTCAACATTCCACGAAAACTGTTCACTGAATGTCATCGTTTTGTATGCTGTGATGTGATTACCTTATTGCCAATTTTCGCCTGACTAACTTGCTCACTCTAGTGTTGACGGCCCAAGAAGCGGCTGTAATATTTCTTGTAATGAAAAGATGGTTATACTGGGAAAAGAGGTTCCAAACTTCTTTGGTGTATCCTCAATAGCTTAACATACACTCCATCAATGTATTTATTTTAGTTATTTCTTGTTGCTTAATGTCGTACTCAAGAATATTTCACTCACACGATGGTGCTCAGCGTCATGGGTGCAGGAACCCAGGATAAGCCACCTATCTTTGGCCTTACACTAACAAACTTTCTTACATGATATGTGCATATATGAAAGCCATATTGGTGAAAGTGGCCTTCAACAAACGTTGCTGGTTAGCGCGCTAGCGCAGCGTAATGACCTAGGAGTCTCTCACCAATGCGGTCGCTGTGAGTTCAAGTCCAGCTCATGATGGCTTCCTCTCCGGCCGTACGTGGGAAGGTCTGCCAGCAACCGGCGGATGGTCGTGGGTTTCCCCCGGGCTCTGCCCGGTTTCCGCCCACCATAATGCTGGCCGCCGTCGTATAAGTGAAATATTCTTGAGTACGGCGTAAAACACCAATCAAAAAAAAAAAAATCAACAAACGTTAAACTGCGCAAACGGCTCCGCTGACGCCGTTGACGGTTTATTGTCACCAAGGCAGCACCAAGATTGAGACCGAAGGGATCCACCACATCCATGTTAAAGGCTTGAACTGAATCCGGATCTTCGGAATGCAACCAACTGAACTTTGTGCTACGTTCGAAATGACCTTAAACTGGATACTCATTAAACAATACACGGTAAATACGCGACACTGACATCGGAATACAGCCTACATATGAGGTACGTCTGCCTGTTAACGATACGGTCCTGTTGATTTTGTCATTGAACACATCACACGATATGACGCCTGTGCTCGTAAACTCGGTATTAGTCTGTCAAGGCGGGTTTGTCTGACTCAGGTGCCGCTATCATCATCACGGCCGATGGTCTGTGTCAACAGAGCCACCTCCAACACCGATGACCTTTTCCTATCTGGTTCTGGTTCAGGGCTTTCGGTCTGGATCAAGCGACAGTACCCAGTGCCGTGTTAACGACAGGCCAGTGCTGGTTTTATCAGGAGATAATAGCGGTGTATTACCCCGATAAAATGGACTAAGTAGGGATTATGGTAGCACTTTTCTCAGGTACGTCAATAAAAGCGTCGATCGCTGTAAGTGGTCCCCATGACGCATGGGCCTTTGTGACCAGACAGGCTTGAAATGGCGTGCAGGAAACCCGCAGCTAATATCAGCATATTTACCTGTGTCATAAGTGATTAACCCCTGTGGACATTTCCTCGAGAAGTCTACCATTTCACTTATACCTGTAGGGCTTACCTGGCTTGAATTAAACATAATTAGACATGGGTCATATCATGTATCATAAAGGGGACGGTGTTCAATACTCGGCTTACTACATTAACGCGGTATTGCCTGAATTATCGATATCATCAGGTTATAGCCAGCAACTAACCGGCTGGATCCTGAAGATGTTAATTTATACACGTGGCTGATCTGATTAGTTGATATCGTAAACATTTCGTCATGAGCATTAACACACGTCATGAGCAATTGATGAAAGCAGGAACCAGCATGTTGTCGTGCGAGTAGATACACGTGGTTCTGAAGAGCTAACCAAGATTATTGCTTCATTATAACAGTAAACGTAGCTGTCATAATAAACACAGGCATTTCGCCATAAGTAAGCGTGGCTGAAGAAGTGATACGAACGCAAGCATTTCGTCGTATACTAAGCGTGGCAATTAATATTCTGGGTGCAGAGGTGACATTTTGTCCTAATTTTCAGTAAACGTAGCTGCAGCAGTCATGACAACACAAGCCTTTCGTCACTGCAGTAACCGTGGCTGCAGAAGAAATAAGGACACAAGCTTTTCTCATAACGGTAAATGTAGCTGCAGAAATGGTAAGAACAAAATCATTTCGTCATAACACTAAACGTGGTTGCAGAAATGATCCAGAATACAAGGTTTTCGTCATAACACTATACCTGGCTGTAGAAATGATACTGAACACACGGATTTTGTCATAACAGGAAACGTGGCTGTTGAGAAGAGTAACATATGATAAGAACACAAGCATTCAGATGAACACCTAGTAAGCCAGGACAAAAACTTCATTCCCTCATAACACTCAGCAAACATGGCTGTAGAAGTCATGAGAATACACACACTTCGTCATAACACTTGGTAAACATACCTGCAGAGGTAATGAGAAAACACGCATTTCTTCATAGCACTTGTTAAACAAACCTGCAGAATTAATGAGAATACACGCATTTCCTCAAAACACTTGGTAAACATACCTACAAAAGTAATGACAATACACGCATTTCGTCATAACACTTGTTAAACATACCTACAGAAGTAATGACAATACACGCATTTCGTCATAACACTTGGTAAACATACCTGCAGAGGTAATGAGAAAACACACATTTCTTCATAGCACTTGTTAAACAAACCTGCAGAATTAATGAGAATACACGCATTTCCTCAAAACACTTGGTAAACATACCTACAAAAGTAATGACAATACACGCATTTCGTCATAACACTTGTTAAACATACCTACAGAAGTAATGACAATACACGTATTTCGTCATAACACTTGTTAAACATACCTGCAGAAGTAATGAGAAAACACACATTTCTTCATAGCACGTGTTAAACAAACCTGCAGAATTAATGAGAATACACGCATTTCCTCAAAACACTTGGTAAACATACCTACAAAAGTAATGACAATACACGCATTTCGTCATAACACTTGTTAAACATACCTACAGAAGTAATGACAATACACGCATTTCGTCATAACACTTGTTAAACATACCTGCAGAAGTAATGAGAAAACACACATTTCTTCATAGCACGTGTTAAACAAACCTGCAGAATTAATGAGAATACACGCATTTCCTCAAAACACTTGGTAAACATACCTACAAAAGTAATGACAATACACGCATTTCGTCATAACACTTGTTAAACATACCTGCAGAGGTAATGACAATACACGCATTTCGTCATAACACTTGTTAAACATACCTACAGAAGTAATGACAATACACGCATTTCGTCATAACACTTGGTAAACATACCTGCAGAAGTAATGAGAAAACACACATTTCTTCATAGCACTTGTTAAACAAACCTGCAGAATTAATGAGAATACACGCATTTCCTCAAAACACTTGGTAAACATACCTACAAAAGTAATGACAATACACGCATTTCGTCATAACACTTGTTAAACATACCTACAGAAGTAATGACAATACACGCATTTCGTCATAACACTTGTTAAACATACCTGCAGAAGTAATGAGAAAACACACATTTCTTCATAGCACTTGTTAAACAAACCTGCAGAATTAATGAGAATACACGCATTTCCTCAAAACACTTGGTAAACATACCTACAAAAGTAATGACAATACACGCATTTCGTCATAACACTTGTTAAACATACCTACAGAAGTAATGACAATACACGCATTTCGTCATAACACTTGTTAAACATACCTGCAGAAGTAATGAGAAAACACACATTTCTTCATAGCACTTGTTAAACAAACCTGCAGAATTAATAAGAATACACGCATTTCCTCAAAACACTTGGTAAACATACCTACAAAAGTAATGACAATACACGCATTTCGTCATAACACTTGGCAAACATACCTATAAAAGTAATGACAGTACACGCATTTCGTCATAACACTTGTTAAACATACCTGCAGAAGTAATGAGAGAAGTAATTATTACACGCATTTCGTCTTAACACTTTGTAGACATGGCTGCATTACCGGCGTTAACAAATACCATTTTGATCCCAGCTGGGTCTTCCGCCAATCAAGGGGACAGACGCTTTAACCATTAGTTCACCGAAACGGTTGAAGCTTTTCGGCACGGCGATCACTATAGCATAAAACGGGTTTCTCGGCAGGGTTTCTTCCACCACAAATATTTCCTCACAGCAGGGACTATTTCTCTGTAGAACCTATCCCAACTTGAACATTTTGTTCTCATAGTTGGTCCACCACGCCTTGCTATATGACACACGACACAACGACGCACTCCAGGTTCATGAAATAACAAATTACAAATTTCTTTCTCATCATTAGAAACAGTTTAGATTGCACGATTGCACATGCAAAATACTTAGGGTATACTGGAGCTGTAAAATGTGAATTGCTGTATGCAATAGACATATACATTTGTGCAAGCGTGCACGTTTGAAAGATCGAACAACATGCGTGCGTACATACGTTCGATACGAGAATTTATTTATTTATTTATTTGATTGGTGATTTACGCCGTACCCAAGAATATTTCACTTATACGACGGCGGCCAGCATGGTGGTGGGAGGAAACCGGGCAGAGTCAGGGGGAAACCCACGAACATCCGCAGGTTGCTGAGGACCTTCCCACGTACGGCACATTTTTAACATTTCACAAGAATAGTTAGTACTGCAAAAAATATTGGTGGTATTTCCTGTAAAAGGCCACACACCAAAACATATTTCAACCTTAAAAAAAAGCAAACAAACACAAGTCCATGATTTAAACATGTTAAATGCTATTGTGCCCTCTGAGGTACGCGAGTCGAGAACTGAATGGTTTAACCTCTATACTTGTGGTTTATGCCTACTACGCATGTTTCTGAAAGCCACTAGCTCTATATACTGTAATAAAGTGTATAATTTGAGACGCACTAAGGTTTGCGTGGGTGGCAGTTTTACAAAGCAGCCTCGAGAGTGGCTATAAATCCACTGTACATTGCTCTGGCTCACGGTGTTGCCTGTTTTTCGTGTACCGGTATTATAACGCGTAATTTATTTGGCAACGGTATGATTTGGGAGATCCGGTTATGACGTATTATAGGACTATCCCGCGCCCACTTTTTTGAAAGTGTATTAGTTAATACTCGTATTAGTATACAATTAAATTTTTAGCCTAACTCTGCAACCTATGCAGTTCTCCATAGTCAAAGTATATAACAGCTGCAGTATTTGTTCATATTTAATATAATTTTACACAATTTTTGTTAGGCTTATTGCAAAATTGAACACTTGCCTTATAGATAAATCCAATACTAAGTCTTAAACCAGTTTTGAACAACTGGGCTCAGGACTAGAGACATATGTAGTGCCTCAGCTACTGGTCAGCGCGGTATATATACAGTACAGTTCGTATGTAGTAACACGTAGCACTGTGGTGGGTGAGTTTAAAATGAAGAAATAAGGTGATGGAATGTTCGGGAAACCTGTCCGGATGTGAGATCGGTCTCCCCGTATAAGAGGTTACTCGGTGTATCAGTTTGTGGTTTTCCTTCGGGTTATTTATTAACTTCCGGTGAGACTGGTCTAATACAGCTTTTCATTGAAAGACACCCGCCTGTTAAAACCATCTGATTTTCAGCATGAGCCAGCTAAACGTAAAAAAGCAGGCAGGTTTCTTGTTAAAACTGCAAGCAGAAGAGGAGCATTTTACAACAGTTACCATTAACGTACAGTGCATATACAAGAGCGTATAGATGAGCACACAATTAGTTACATGGTTACTCAGTCACTGGATACGCCGGAAATATAAATGAGCGAGGCGTCATTCGTAGTAAAGAACAAACACTGTTGAATTCATATACATGTACGTCGCAGCAATAACTGACGTTAAAATGATATTTACCACTGATTTGGCTATTTTACCTTTTTTGTGTTTCAAGTACTCAACTAAGTATTGATACGTTATGGTGTAAGTAAACTGTGACAGACTGGCTTGTCACGTCTGGTATTTTCGACACGGAGTTCCCCGAGTATCGCAGAACAAAAAAAAAAACAGATATGATTTAATACCATACACAAGGAGATGTCACCTCGATATGAATATAATTTTGAAAATAAATCATAAGCAAGCAAACTAAATAAAAGTTACATCAGTTCTACATGAAACATTAGACGGACTTTGGTCTGCTATGTAATTCGCAGACTACTTCCAGAGATATCCACTGACTGTTGTCAATAAGGCTGTTATAGTGATTTGTGTGAATACACGCAGCATAGTCCATGGATGGCCTACGGTTTGAAACAGATACGATCAATGACCTAAACTTTGGCCCATAAAAGTGTAAAAAAAATAAATATTACGTTTATTACTGAAAAATACATATTTGAGAGGGATGTCATCTCCCCTTACAAACAAACCTTACATGAAAAATCAGGCAAACAAAGGCTTGGTCCTCGTTATGGTTTAGATAGAACTGTATTCAGTAAGCAACCTAAAATGGTAAATTTTTAAACAGATCCTGCAACACGTCATAGAAGCCGTATTTGTTGACATTGAAACTGTAAAGTGAACTGTTTCTGTAAGGGGCGAACGAACATGTAAACTTCAGTGTAAAGTAAGGGTATAACGTGTTTTCCGGTCATCTTCCAGTTTCATCAGTTTCCATGGTTTCCTTCCATAAGCCCTCCCTATACATGAAACTGTTTACTTCGAAATTGGGTGAAAATTAAGGCGACCGAAAATACCAATTTTCTTAAAACAAATCCTACATCTCGTCAAAGCCATATATTAACATTAAACCACAGTGAACAGTTTCTGAGAGTCAGAATGAATGTTGTCAACTTCAGTGTAAAAGGGATTTTTCGGATCTTCTGCCAGTTTACCAATTTCCAAGGTTTCCTTCCACACGCCCAATACATGAGACTATTCCCTGGAATTTTTCCGTTTTCGTCCCCAACTCGACTCAGGCATCTATAGTTAATTATTCATACCGGAAGACTGACAAAGCCATAAACTCGGAGAAACGGCCATTTGGCAGGACGTAGACCTTGCCTTCTATCTGGCCGGCATATACGCAAGCTCGGCTATATCTCAGATCAGATGTCTCCCTCTGCGTAATTAATACATGTCTATATGGATATGTGATCACTGGTCCAAACGACTGTCACTACATATTTATCTAAAAGCCATCTTTCTTTACTCGCGTTCACCGGGCTAGGTCGTTCAGCCGTATTCGGTTTCACTAACAACAATCTACGGTTACAATTGTCCAGAAGCTTTGCGCAACTGAAGGGTTTCTATGCACCCAAGCCATCCCTTTGATACACCAAAACAATCTGATACATTATTATGCTGAAATACCACATGTAAATGCATTTTCATCATTAGACGGACTTTGGTCTGCTATGTAATTCGCAGGCTACTTCCAGAGATATCCACTGATTGTTGTCAATGAGGCTGCTATAGTGATTTGTGTGAATACACGCAGCATAGTCCATGGATGGCCTACGGTTTGAAACAGATACGATCAATGACCTATATTACACGTTTATTACTGAAAAACACATACTTGAGAGGGGTGTCATCCCCCCTTACAAACAAACCTTACATGAAAAATCAGGCAAGATGTGCAACATAGTCGATGGCGAAATTTTGGGTCATTTACCGTCGGTATATGATTACTGTTTTGTTTATGGTACACCTTCAGAAAGCTGTATAAAGTAAATGATGGCAATTTTTATGTTGTGTTGTCATTTTCTGCAAGTTTCACAAAATTCCAAAGTTCTCGAAACAACAGAGTCCAGACCTTACATTCCTAACCATACACGAATATGTAACTCATGATTGTTGAAGCTTGAATGAATAGTGAAGTAATAAATAAATTCCACCTTTTGTTTATTTATTTGATTTTTTTATTTATTTACTTATTTATTTGACTTCGACCATACGTGGGAAGGTCTGACAGCAATCTGCCGATGGTCGTGGGTTTCCCTCGGGCTCTGTCCGGTTTCCACCCACTATAATGCTGGCCGCCGTCGTATAGGTGAAATTTTCTTGAGTACAGCGTAAAACACCAATCTTATAAATAAATAAATAAATAAATAACTTACTTATTTGACTGATGTTTTATGTCTTCCTAAAGAATATTTCATTTGTAAGACGGCGGCCAGCATTATGGTAGGTTCCGCCAGGGTGAAACCCACGACCATCCGCAGGTTGCTGTCAGACCTTCCCACGCACTGCAGGAGAGGAAGCCAGCATGAGCTAGACTCCACATTTAATAAAACAGCTTGTGGAACAACTAAACCGTTACATAGAAATGTAACCAAACTGATACCGTATACCCACGATCGCATTCTTTTGCAGTGATGTACAATTTTTTTAAAATCTTAACCATGTAAATGTATGTATAACTTTTTGTAGCGTGTGTGCGATACTTTATCATTTCTCTATACATTCTTAAACTATTCTCGTCTCCTATCAGGCTGAAGTCATCAAGTTCTTAACCTACGGGGATAGTGCAACAATCAATTTGACAAGTGTCATAAAAGGAATTGAATAAATTATTTCAAATCCTGCAGCAATTGAGTTCAGTGTATTGTACGCATAATTAAATATGTACTGACAAAAAAGTTTGTGTAGCGTAACACGAAGAATTAGACGTGTACCGTTTGAACAAGCGAGACAGCTGTTTTGAGTGCGCATAACCGGGATTTCTGCTCTGCGGGGCAAACAAACCTACGTGGATACATTCAAGCATTGTAAGCGACTACTGGCTGAATCTTATAGGAAAATAATTTGTAATGTTGTACAATAGTTGCACTTTTGTTCGTCTCACATATGACAAGTTCTGTGTATACCTACAGACGCAACACTCAAAACAACTATCTGGCTTATTGGCTCTTATATACAGAATATTTATTCATCAAAAATCGCTCACGTTATGTGGATTTGCCGTTATCTACTTTCTGAGGAATAACGGGGATTTTCCATAATCGCGATGAAAATACCCAGGGATACAGAGATCTTGCGACCTGTAATCGAGTTCGTATATAATAATAAGTAGAACACACAGCGGATGTTGTACACAATAAGCCGCATTACGGTTTTCTTGGAAGATAAAGGCTTCAGCAGGGGACATTAGCTCAGTCATGCAAAGTTATCACACCGGCGTACGCATGCGCGGCGATGGGCTGATGTGTTACACGTCTTTAATGTGGTGGGGGGGGGGGGGGGGATTATGAAAGGCTGTATAAGTACGTTGCCTAGGATAAGCTCACACCGGAAAATATCCCCTTCGATGTCCGACCAATAAACAGCTATCTAAACCTAGGCTACGTTGACTGATCGGTTTAAAGCCAATAACGCCAAGGCACCAGCTCATCGTCGACAGAGCCGATTTTTTTTGATGTCCAGAATAACTGATATCATATCCTACCTGTACATGACGAAGACGACGATACAAAATTTGTGTATGCTTGCGGATATGCTTTACACTGCCCCTGTTACAGTTGTTTATATCAAATTCCTTACAGCCATTGTAATATACCAGATACTTATAAACGAGGCTCTTAATCAAAGACTGGGCGATTGGTTCTAATTCATGCACTAATCATATATGACCGATTAAATGCTTTTCATTTTCCAAAGGTACAGAATTAATTTGCTAGCAAGGAAATGTATGTGCATGTCAATGAATAATTATGGTCTAAAAGAAAACAGAATGCCAGACATATATCCATCGATAAGGAATCCCACACCTTTCTTATTTTTGTGATGTTGTATAACCGAAATACCGGGGTTCAAAAATAGCAAAATCCCGCACATTGAGAAAATCCAAAGCGCCGCCATGTTATTAATTTCAACCAATCAGTAGCACGTTGTTTCTATAACCTCAGAAGGCGGCTGTAACCGCTGACGTCATCAAACCATGTTTTGCCATGTGAGAGTGGCGTTTGATTATTGTGACATCGTTATCCCGTTTACTTTAACATGGCGTACCCCATGGTTTGGAAAGAATTCCAGATTAAAAAGTTGATTTATAGTTACTTAGCATGTCAGACTATGCCCGTTTATGTCTGTTTCTATTCATCCTCTGAAACAACAAAGTTTCTATAAAGCCATACTGCAACCACATCGCGGACATGGATCAAAATGATATATAGTATGGCTTGCTTTATGTGCAGAAAAGCGAATTAATGAATAAAACATGAATTTACCTGCATTTACCCTAAAGAACCTCGTCATTGGTTCGAACCCACCTCTTGTCTATTAGTCTTCTTGCACACGGTTAAATAAGACCATCAAAGGTAGTTCAAACGGTCACAAGTGCTCTGCATATTTCTTTATCGGCTTTTAATTGGCGTTCGTTATGAAGAGGGGAAGAATACTGGGAGCCCAATATAGGTGTTCGGCAAACCTTCGAAAATATTTGATCATATATGTACAGGCATGCAAGTGGTGGATTCGAACATCTGGCCGCATAATGCGAAGCCGCACTAGTCTGACCAGTAGGACTTAACACGAGAAAGGGTTCCTTAATTACCACGATCGGAAACCTAACACCGGATGTCAGACAATTACGCATGAGTGAAACATTTCAGTTCTTTTCCCTGAACATCTGAATGGCGATGTACTGGTCAAGATATATACCTTTTGGATAAATACAAAAGAGAGTAAGTATATAATAGCGTAGTGTCAACCACGGTAATTTACACTCAATGGCGTAGGACATAGACCTATAATTACGTGCTGAATTGTTCACCATTGTCTCTTGTTGTCATCCATTTCCGCTCTGCCGTGGACAGGCGTGGCGGACGCATACCATCCGAGGCGCAATGTTACGTCATTTGGAGGAATTCCATTCATCGTTAATTGGCGCGCGACGTTGACGAGTAATCAGAAGTAAAACCAGGGAGCCATAAAAGAAATGGTGAAGATGGCATGCATGTTATACGTGAACATACGTAATCAGTGGTGTAAAGGTTTGACCTCGTCCTTATAGCTAGCAGCCCCTATATATCTGACATCACGTCAGGTTTCACACTGATGACTGTGCGCTAAGGAGCTGTGTGACAGTCGAAGTCATTTGTCAACTATAGTGGACTATCTGTAGTGGCTAACCTGACAACTTCCGCCGGAAATCTACTACTCGTGGTATTACCTTATCGACCTCGTCTGATCAACGCTGAGTCTACTATACACGCGCGGATGACAGCCGTCGTTGTCGTTGAATAAACACAGACGTTTCCACCGTCACCTCTTATATGCCACCTATCCAATGTTACCTTTGTTCGTTTTTAGCTCAGCGATATAATTTAATTTGATGGCGAATTAATTATATCCCACTGAACTGGCAGAGCCCTTCACAGTCCAGTGACCGCATCGCCACAACATTTTCATGGAGAGAATAGAACACGCGTACACCGTGTTTGGTTTTCTCGTCGTGTTTTTAAATAGGGACATGCGTAGACCTTAAAGACGTTAATTTCTCTCCTTTCTTCATCCATGTCAGTTGTTGCAAGAAAAAAAGTACATGGAACACTGTATGCTTTCGGCATGTCATTTGCCGAACGTGGAAATTACGAAAAAAAATACCATAAATTGCTTTGCTTACGATCACCTGACAATTATCTCTCTTATCAGCAGATTACTACTAAATAGTAAGCATCTCGGCCTTAATAGGTATGTATATGTACATATATGTGTATATAGGCTTGCAGAAAGAGATATTGGGTAAGCAGTTTGTAGGACATATAGTTATAACTTATAATATATATAACAAATGGGATAAACACGAGTGGGTAATCTTTTGTTTATGTTATGACATGACGAAAAGACATCGTCCTGATTATATTGTTTAGAACATCGTTTATTGGGGTGGACAAATCGATGGTGGCATTGCAGGCTGCGCGATTCGGCCAGTCCATTCTTCAGACAGACGCACGTATGGCTGCGGAAAAGCATTGTCACTGTGTACATGTGGGTGTTATCAAAATCTCCACCAGGGAATGTTTGCTCTTTGCTTCACTAAAGAAAGTGCCTGGGGAACAAAAGGTCAGTCGGATTCAACAGTAGTTGTCAGGTCCCCAGGAAGAAACCGGCGGGCAGTCCCCCCCTCCCACCCCACTAACAAGAAGTATAAGCCAGCCAGACTCTGGTATGAACACTGGGAGGTTCCTCATCCGACTGACCCTTGGGAACTTGTAACCCAAAAGGGAGTAGCTGGGCAACAAGGGTGGGGGTTTGGACTCCGGGGGTTGAACGACCTGGGGTAGTAGGGCATGGCTGGTCAATGTTATACTGACCTTCAGTTTGTTTGATTTCCGCTGCTTTCTTTACACAGATGGTCAAGTTTGACCTATCGAATGGCCAGTCTTCTGCACGCGTTTTAACAAAGCCACAAAGACGTAGGGTAGACGGGGTTAGACTCAAATTTTCCACTTGAGATTCTGTTTACAAGCTTCGGTGACAAAGTGCGGCGTTTTACTCGCGCATTTCTCAAAGAATTTAATGACAACATCCTATCGCCGTGTACACATGGGGTTAGCATTCTGCGTCCGATTCCAACTGGCGAGTAAAAAAAAAAAAATTAGAGTCTTTTCCCAGCTTCAAATATGTGCACGAAAATCGGTTTAAGCCCACTTTAAGATTTATTTCTCAAGATAAGAGGAAAAGATGTAAATAGACAATAAATTCTGAGGCTTTGCGATCTCTGCCGGAGGTGATAAGCTATCAGAAGTGAGTAAGCGTTGACCTCTAGGTTTCGGCCAGTGAAGGGGGTGTTTGCGGAGCAGACTGGTCACAGGTAGATCATATTTACACCGGCGTGAACTGTCAAGATAGGAGATAATTGAGACAGAATCAATCAGGTTGTTACCCAGGACACATCCGGTCTGCCAGAGGGTTGCAGCCTCAAGGACACTCATATGTCGGTATAGTTCTCGAAACTAACAAACACACCATGCGGACTCAGGGGTGTAAGTACCACGATTATCAGAGGGAAATCGAGATTACAGAATAGATGTAAACTGCCATTAAAGGCATAATGTCAGATAGTTTGATTGAATGAATGAATGATTAATGCCTTACACTAAACGTATACAGACTGACATATTTATGTACAAATAATGAAGCTGTTTAAAATGGGGAATTTTCAAAGATTCGTTTTTTTTTTATATTTTGTAATATTATCATCATATATATTGTCTCATATTGAGGTTTAAAATAGTTTTATTAAAATAAAAGAATTATTATCAAAAGCCTACATCCAATTAAAACACGTTGTTCTTCGTGCTCTGTGGTTACATACATAGCAGAGCAATAATACAAGCGCGAAAGTTCTCTTACGTGAAATAAATCGATTCACGTATACGAGCGAAGCTTGTAGAAAGATCATTGGGTGTTTATGGCTTAAAACGCTGTCTAGTTAGTTGAAAATTAATAATGGTTTGAGCTGAGCTATCACCAATAGGATGTTACGTTCCCTGTCGGTCAGATCTATTCATTTTGTTTATTGGTTTCTGAGATACCAATAGTTCGTGTTACAGTGTAAGAGGTGGCTGGGTGTTATGTGTACTATAGAACCGCAGCGCCGATACCAGTCCATTACCAGCTTTGGCCATGCCAGCCTGGGCGGTACGGGTCAATATTTGACTGTTTGACAGTAATCAACAGGACCAGATAACCATGCTGGGAAAAATCCAACAGAGAATCGGAACCGGGACGGTGTGCTTCCTGAAATCTTCTCGCCGTTGATATTGTAAACGGGGGGCATGCTGGAAATGTTCAATCGACCGAACGAACCCATCCCTGTCAGTTTGATGAAATGCTTGTGTTTGGAGTCTCACATCTTGCCCCACAAAACAAGCCACTTCAGGGTTTCCCCCTTCCAACAATAATCCGAATTCAGCCAGTCCCCAGGCTTGTATGGCAAAATGCAACGCAGGTAGAAAACAGACAGTGGCTTTTACTTGGGAAGTGTTTGCTGTTTGATTTTTACGGCTTAACATCTTCTCCGCCTTAGCGGAACTAAACGAAGAATCAGCGCATGTCAACAAGAACTTGCCGACTTTGTTCAGCGTGTTCTTCAGTGTCTACATATTCACTTTCGGGCTCGCGCTGAGACTCTCTCCACTTTGATGCGAAGCTTACAGGGGGACGCCTCAATCAACGAAATGCGTTCAACTCATTTGGCCTGCCTTCCCTTTGTATTATGCAGGAAGCAAGACTTAAATCCACCAATTTACCATTGTTTTCTGGCGAAGACGTATTATAGCGTCGATAAAACGGACAATTTCATGACTAATTCAGACGGAAAATTCAGAAATAGCACTGTGGAATAACGAAGGCGAAAAGACAGTTGTCTTTCAAACAAGGGTTTATTCATTTATTCGGCGTTATATGTGATATTTGTGATAATTTAGAGACGGTCTTTTCCAATACATAATTCAACACGCAGCTGTGTAAAATGACATAATTCGTTTCGCGGCGTTCAAGAACTCCTGCTATCTGCAACAGGGGACGAGGGTGGAGAGGGGGCTATCGTGAAGTCACGGGAGTGGGGGGATACGGCTATTGAGAAGGAGTGGGGTGGGTCTTGATTTACCAATCTCTCATACACTAAAGCGTTGAATGAAACGTGGAAGTAGCTGTTGTGGGTGCATGTGAGCTTCTCACAGGAAACGATCAAGACTCAGTTACGCAACAAAACGAGGGGCATAAAACGGAGAATCTAAGCCGGGGTTTATACCACCAGATAAAACAGGGTCCCGTCAAACTGTATCGCCTGCGACTGTCGAAATCATAAACCCATTAACTTGATCGTGCCATCAGTCATGTTAATACAGGAGCGAAATTACGGAAGAGTTTATGATTTATTCAATGAGTTTTTCACGTCATCTATCAAGTGTGGTTCTTATCTCACTGAATAGTATCTTTATCGCTTCTAGGGGGGATTAGAACATTCCAACCCCTTTCCCCCGAACCCCTGTATTATCTTCCTTTTATTTGCATCCAATTTTCTGCGACCGGAACATGAATATTGATATAAGAAAGAGATGGTAATGAGCTCGAGCATAATGTGAATAATGGGTGCCGGAGGCAAATATTCATACACCTATTAGCAAAAATGGAGACAAACAAAACCCGTCTCACTAAGTCAATTTGTCCTCGGTGGATTTTAACGTCTGTACAGGTGTGCCTACAATCACACGGCTGAAACAAAACATAAAACAAGTGAACAGTAATATACGCGCCGAATTAGCGCGTCATCTTTTCCTGCATTCTATTTAAAACAAGTTCACTCGACCATCATAGAGAATGTCATTTTAAAGTACAATGTACATGTCACGGGTGGTTTTGTCGTAAAATGCGTCAAACAGTCGTTTTTTGCCTGGGAGAAAATACATGTCTCGCGTAGGTGTACATGCATATACAATGATAAAGAATCACCATAATAACTGATACAGTTAATTACTGTACCTATTATCTTATGTAATATGCGTATTGCTTCGTTGTTGTTGTACGCGGCACATAATCCTTACAGTGATGTGCATGGGATACTGACCGGCCTATTGTCATACAAAGCGATGATCTAGCCTTTGTTCTCAGCCCCTGTCATATGAGGTCAATCGAAGGCTGGATCCAACTCTCACAGATTTTGCTGCGGCTTTAACTCAGAAATTTTGCAATGTAATGTGCATGCAGCGGGTGAGCACTCTGGTTTCCATAAACGTAAGTACAATTTTGCTCATCAGTTAAATAATTTGATTAAATGGTTTACTTGATCATGATTTAAGGCCAAGGTTATGGCTCTTATACATACGATGACAGTCATCTCATTGCTTTACCAAGATAATGACTCACCTTCCCATGTACAGGCTTGTAAACAAGTGGTTTTCCTCGAAAGCAAGACTGCTCAGATGGTCGATTGAACGCTGTCGACAGATTATTTTCATCAAGAACCACGAAAAGTTAGAGTGGAAAACCAGTGCGATTTACAGATAATCTAGTCTAACCTAAAGAACATTTTTTATTGCTCCGCGGGGCATCATTTGCATTGCGGGACATAATTTGCATTGAGGGGCATCATTTGCACTGCGGGACATCATTTGCACCAAAACAGAAAGTGCCTTAAATGATATACTTATGTAGGCTATAATTTTAAACAGATTTCTTTTGAATCAGATAAATATTTCACATATAGGCCAGCATTATGGTGGGAGGAAGCCGTGTAGAATCCAGAAGAAGCCCTAGAATGATTTGAAGCCGAGGTTCTTAATAGTTGTATATAGTCAGTGTCCCGTTTGGTAGGGCCAAGCAACATGGCCTTGCTGTTGGCCTCGTGTAAGCTTTGAAGCTTGAAGTATAAAATAAAGTCATGGTATTTAGTCCACGACAGACCAAAAAATGCAGGCATCTGTGACCATCATGTCAAAACGATCAGATGAAATGTTGGGGCGTACGGAAGTGTATGTACGTAGTCCAAACAATGATAACACCCGCTTAGCAAGGACGGCCAGACATTTAATGACAGTGGGACAGCCTGATCCTCTCCGGGGCCAAATTCATATACGCATCATGTAAACAAAGCACCCACATATTATCTCACGACTTGTTGTGGGACTAGAGAAAGTATCTAATTCCACTGCACTCAACAACCTTTGGGTACATTTGATTTATTTATTTAGTTCATGCCATACTCAAGAATATTTCACTTATACGAAGGCTGTCCGCGTTGTGGTGGGAGGAAACTGAACTGGGGAAACCCATGACCATTCCATTTCAAATAGCATTTTATACATGACTGACTTATCGCAGGGTCAATCTCAGTTCTGATCTTTCCCAAGAAATCAGAATTGTCAGGCGCCTTACAGTTGCCTATGTGATGATGATTTGTGGGCAGACTGATGACGTAGTGCTTACACGTGCATTACCAGAAAACAATTTACGGTCAAATACAGCTTGGATTGCTACTGCGTGAAACATGGTACAACATTTGGGAATCTTGTTGCTCAATGTTAACTCATATGACAAGTACTGCTTGCCTGGCTTTCAGGATACGCTGAATGTGTGGTGTCGTATTTAGAGCTGAATGTTTTAGTGAGTCAGCACATTCAGATGTGTCGACAATGAGACAGATTTACTACAAGACCACAACCTCGTGACACAGTTCCCAGCCATATTTTTATTCTTTATTTTCACATATTTTACCAGAAGTGAAAAGTCCCAGACCCTTTCGTTGAAAGATAAAATCATATAAGGATTTATCTTTAAAGTTTTGGTCTAAAACTCTTAAATGTCACCTCAATACTTCATTACAAAATAGATGATTTGCCACGCTTTTCTTACTGTACTGTTGGCTGTAAGTGCAATCGCATTGAAACCATGCAATTAAAGTATTAGTGTTGAGGTGTGCGTCTAATTGGAAAATTGATATGTGTCTAATGTCGTTGTCAACAGTATAGTTAACCCCTGTACCCCCGGGCCGAGGGTGGAGCAGGTCTTTAGCCTCGGGGAAGAGCTACAATGATGGCGGGAAATCAAACTCTAAACTATCCCTTTTTCTCACCTTACGAAGAAATACAGCGACAGCATGTGATCGCCAAAGCATTGAGAACATACAGTTAAGTACCAGTGTACGGTAAAACCAATGTGCCAATGTTAGGGCTTATCAGAAAAAATGTCAGCGTGTCAAAAAACAGGCCGAACCTATAATCACGTAAACATTGCAATTAAAATATGACGAAAACTTCTCAGCTTGATGTTCTACTTAGATGGTGCCATGGGTTTTGGATACAGTAGTTGTGTCAGAGTATATTTGAATGTAGGCAATTCAAATTACATTCAGAATTCTTTAATCTAAAAGCAGGTTATTGGGAAAACTATTTCTAACTAAAAAGCAAAAATGCTAGTATGGTGTTATGCTTCATAAAGCCCACCACAGAATACAAACATCTGACAGATTTAAAAAAATATTCAACAAACAAACGAAAGTAACTTGATGCACAGTTTTCTGGTTTTTCTATGCTGAACCGTACTTCCACTGTAAGGTCACTCTCGCACTGTATGACCGTGATTAATACCAAAGTTCAGAGACCTCGATGTCACGTGACTTTTCCAATCCAACTTTTACATAATCAGCCGGTCAACTAAAACGATAAGTTATTGTTTGCTTTTCCAGTATAACCTTACATAAAATGATGAATTGTAACATAAAAATATCCCCCATTTTGTCGGGTCGCTTTTATCTTCAAAACAAAAGAAGAACCAATCCATTACGCGTCTTAAACAATATACGATGTTCAAATCTGCAAAACCTACCAGTTTTCAGTCAATTGGCTTGTTACATCATGCATGCAGTCACCTTGAAAACACTCTGGGTTTCCTTTCACATTGCAACAATAAGATGGTGGGCGGGACCCATTTAGAAATTGAACTTTCTTGATTACTCGGTGAGTTTCGTAGCCACAGGTCTTCTTAAATGAAACCAGTTTTTCTTCTCCCGCTTACATAATAAGCTGATTAATTCCACGTCTGTGAAACCCCATGTTTCAAGCACCCCTGCTTCGATCCCACCAGTCATTGTTCCCTATAAATTAAGACTAGATACAAGTGACCCTTTGTTTATGGGGACTCCCTTGGCATCACACCCAAATCTGGTAATAACCGGCTCTGGGACAAAGTGCCTATGAAGTTATATGTCAGTGTAACTAATAGAAAATATTTGCATGTCAACGAGGCGTACTGAGTGACTCGTTTTGACCAATTTTCTCTCAATGACAGCTCAGGTGATGTCTAATTAAGCCTTGATGGTAGTCGTCACTAATTCTCCAGGCGTTGGTCAGCTGCCAGCTTCGGACACTCTGCTATAAAGGCGGTAATTTCTCACTTACGCCAGGTCTTGTGGCGCCCTTAGACGCGCCAGCGCTCTATAACGGAAACTCAACGTTTTACGCGGATAACCCAATTTAGACAGCACATAAGTAAAATAGATTTGACGACGAACCACAGACGTTTACTTGGCAAACGGTGTATATTATTCAGAATTATTACACAGCAGTTTAGTGGATATAACAAATGCATATGCAACCTTAACCTTTAAAGAAAGGCTTAGTATAGCCACTCGAGGATATATCTGCTATAATATAGCCCCAAATTCGGCTTCTAGCCCAATAATACAGTAAGTTCTAATATAGATCAAACGTCAGTGTTTGAATTGAATGCAGTGTGATTGTTTTACTTTGTGCAGGGAGTACACTCTAACCAATTGTATACCGTGGAGACTTACTATCATACTCTGACAGTGTCACGAAATATGACTGACCATAAAGTTTGTTTTAAAAGCATATATGTATGCTATGCAATGCCTCTTAAGGGGATTTATGTTTCATGAAATTGCACGGTATCTTCATTCAGTCTTCCGACAACTTACTCGGTTAAGGGTTGAGATACAAATGTTGGTTACATCACCTGGTTATTTAAAGTTTCTCTCTTAAAAAGAGAGTTTGTTGTTCTTTCACGACGTACGGCGTAATCAATTTGTCTTTTATGCCTTAATAAATTCTGGCCAGATTTAACAGTTGCGATAAAGCGGTCAATATTTCCTAACAACAAATTCCAAAGTACTTACAACGTCTTTAGCTCGTATCGGACACATAAGCAGTAACAATCAAATAAAAGTGACCATTTTAATAAAGTACCGCCACATAATGTTGTTGTATTTATTTATTATTTGATTGGTGTTTCACGCTGTACTCAAGAATATTTCACTTATATGACGGCAACAAGCATCATGGTAGAGGAAACCGGATAGAGCCCAGGAAAATGTTGTTGTGCTGTGATTTGTCCATTATAATCATAACATGTAAGATATCAGATTGGCTTTCGCTTTCGAATCCATAAACACGTACGCGAATTATACATAGCATTATAAATCCGCTCATACCCAACAAGCTGAATTCCTATTTGGGCCCCACATTCATACATTCATTCATTTCCTACTTACGCCGAAAGGCGAGAACTGTCATCCAGCTAATGAGCATTTCCCGTTTCTCTGTAATTAGAGCGAAATCTTAAACAGTGGTTTGGTCATTTCCACGCTGACGTCGCTCATGGAACATGGTAAAATATGCAAATTGCATGCCGCTTGAAAACGGTATGTGTTTTTGACGTAAAAGTGTATCACAGAGGTGCACAGCTTAGGGTGCTAATACAATTCGGCCACTAATTACGCCATGTTCCCGAATACGCCGATATATGGGCACTGACATTTCCCAAAAGAGTTGATTTCCATCTCCTCTTGTCATAAATTTGGCCAAATTCGGTATTCCCCGAGCCCATGCGTTATGAATTGAATAGCGGCTTATTAGCTGGATTAATATGGGAAATGAACACAACTGGAGAAAGTAAGGTCTGGGGTTGGGGGAAATCGGGTGACATTCGTTTATTTCTCTAGTCTGTGATGAGTGCACACCTGACCACCCCATCCCCACCCATGCAGTATACATCTGGTTAGCACCATGATGCAGTGTGTATATATATGATGCACAATAAACACAGGCCGTGAACGGAGTGGTATAGTTACTATGCACGCACCTGTTTGTGAATGTCAGGAAAGTTGAAACCAGGAGGTCACTCATGTGACAATACGAATACGCCAGCCACACTATGCCATGCCAGTCACAGTAGGTATATATGACGCTTGCAGATAAAGCCTTCGCTTCCTGAATGATGTGTATTCTGCACAGTCGCTGCGTGTATTTTAACTATTTAAAGCAAAGTAGGCCTACTAATAAAACCCGAACAACAAGTGTGGACCAGACAGTTGTTCGAAGCTATAACAGCAGATGATCCTTAATTAGCTTTCACTAATCAAGCGATGGCGGCGTGAAATTTCGCTGGGGTGTGGCGATGGGTGAGCTAAGGCGGGGTTGTAGTGTGGGGGTGGGTTATTGTATTGGAGGTTTGAATCACTGCGGACAATAGAAAGAGAAAGTGAAGCAGGAAAGGGGGTTGGGGGTGGTAGTGGTGGGCTGTATCACTTGGCTTACGCACCACCCCTGCACATTCACGGCAGATGTTCCGTTCAGTCCGGATGTGCGCTTACAAATTTAAGTACACATGTCTTTACTTTCTTTTCTCCATACTATGAACAGGTCATTTTTATGGCAATGATTTGTGTCAACAAACAAACAAGAAATAAAACTCACCATACGTGAAAACTGACATCCCAACATTTTGCACGTGAACGGTATGGGGTTGTGCTAAATAACAATAGATCGCCAGGAAACCACACATATGCACTTACTACAGATTTGAGTCCTATCACTCCCAGTCTAGTGTAATCATACATATAATTACAGATTTAAATCCATATTTTGGTGTTTACTTGATACGGTGAAATACACTAATAATCACTATCTTTTTCGCTCCTGCCTATATAAACAATGCAAGACGGCGTAGAATAAAATTAATATATTGTCATATTGTTTTGTTCTAGCCTATAGTAAGTAACCATAACGAAAAGTAAACTTGGGCTACTGAATTTCGTATGATGAAATTTTTGTAAGTATATTAGATACGAGGTGACTTTAGACGAATTTATTTGGGTAATAAGTGCCGTGAAATCTATTATAATAGGACTCGTTATCGTAAATTAGCACCATTTATACATAACTGGCCAGACCGGAGTTGCTGCTCGTGCACATGGAGTTTTCCGTACTACAGCCGCACTGAAGCGTTCCCTTGTGTATTTATTTATTTGATTGACTGGTGTTTTCCGCCGTATTCAAGAGTATTTCGTCATGCATTATGGTGGGAGCAAACCGCGCTCGGGGAAACCCACGACCATCCTCAGGTTGCTGCCAGAACTTCCCAGGTAGGGGTAAGTTGACGCCTGCAAAACAATACCATTCTTATATATCTGTGTTATATGTATATTAAAAAAAACGCCAAAATGAAAACAGTGATAGACTTTTAGTGAGAGCAATACAGAGATTCGGAAGAATGGTGAGTATATTGATATGGAATCGCCGGATGCCTCTTGCAAAGAGAGCCTGAATGCCTGATATGATAGTGCAAACTGCCGCCTTGAGCTAGACCCCTCCGCCGAGCCAGATCAGTGACGGCAAATACGGTCGCATTATCTGCCCAGACAATGATCCTCGTTAAACGCTGGCAGTACGAACCCGTTCTCTATCACCCAACCTTGATTTTCTCCCCGTCTTCTTTGTCATGCAAATCAAGTGGACGTGAAATATAAACGAGTTAATCTCTTAAATACAAAAACTTACATAATGTCTCCAGCGGCTAAACATTTACTGATGTTCTGTTTACTGGGGCAATTGCTCATTCGTTTGCACAAGTCAAGGAACAAACAAGACTGCAACGTACATCATTACGAAGCTGGCGGCCGTCAAGTAAACGCTACACACAGACCGTAAGACTGTAAAGGGCCTATATAGACGTAGTCAGTTGTAATTTGCATGTGTATATATTCACCACTAAGAATACTATCACACGGTCCCATCAAAGACCATAAGAAAAACGCTTTTAGAGCAAACGAATTCAACTAATTCCGAGGCCATAAAAACAAGAAAAAGAACTTACGTGATCATTTAATGCATGGATTTCATTTAAGATGAATATCATTTATAATATCAAATTACAACATAATTAATGCAATTTTGACATCTCAGTCAGCGAGATACATGCGTAAGCAAGGTATTAATCGCATATAATCACACAAGCATCGTTCCCAGAGTCCGCAGATATGAAACTGCTTTGAGCTATTCGGAATACATGTATATTAATTCCTGACTTTAGTGATGCATGCAGGCTACGCTGTGTCGCCTTCAAAGCTCCCCTGCTGTCCAGGTATGTTTCTCCATTTTCCCGCCACAGCCTTGGATACTCCTTATTTGTGTCATAATCGCACCTGCGCTACAAGTCTACCCTCGCGAAGAAGCTATGCCATGTGCTAACCGTCACATTTAGCCAAGAACTTTGTCAACAAATACCAGTCCATCTCGGTTGTCCTATAACTAAGCCAAGCGTGAATCATCCGCGAACAAAGACTCCCATTTATAGAACGTCTGACACTGAATCGGGTCACACAAAGACATGCTGTTATCTCACAACTGTGCACCACGGAGGGGCATGCGAGCTTCGGCCAGACGCTCGCGACTAATCAATTTTAAGAAACAGGCAATTTCTGCTGGAAAAAATTGAATTCGTAAGGAAAACCCCCTCCCCGTTCCCCCTGTAGGATACAACCGTTAAGGCTTTAGTCTGTCTGTCAGATTAGGTACGGCGAGAGCGATAAAGGTTAACTCCGCCCACATCTGTCAGCGACAGCCAATGGCTGCGAGGCGGCCGAGCCGGATATTTGCATATCACCGAGACTTGTGGGTAAAATGATGTCACCCAGGCCATATTGCTTAGAGCTTTGTGAGAGACGTCAGTCAGATGCAGCATAAACCGCGGCCGAGGCAGACGGGGCCTGGTGACAAAAACTACTTGAAAACGGGGATTCAGACGAAGATATATTTTTGTATTTCATGACTGTCCAAGAGAGAAGGTCCCCGAGTCTGTGATGCCGGCTAGTCTGTTTACGGAAATGAACGCCAATACTGGTGGTTCTCCTTTGGAAGAGCAGCGCGCCCTGCAGTTAGCTCTGGAATTATCCATGCTCGGTCTAAGCGCCGACGATGAAATTCCCCCTGGACTTACCCCCCATGCGCCAAACACCTTTGAGGATGGCGGCCCCCGAAAAAGGAGCGCCAACATGACGGAATGTGTCCCTGTGCCAAGCTCAGAGCACGTCGCCGAAATCGTTGGCCGTCAAGGTAAGCTCATCCTGTATATTACTAGCTTGATATTGACATGTTATGGACATGTCGTGATTGGATACAGAGTGTGTGTATGTGTGTGTATATATATATATATATATACTTTGTATACTATATATGTATTCAGTTATTTCTGTACTACGCAGTATACTAGCAGTCAATAATAGCTCGTCTCTGCTGATTTTCCCAGTAGGCTGATAACTGAAGGCTGTTGATATTTTCCCCCGTTCACAGTTTACTTCGTAATGTGACTAGAAAATTCCTAAACACTAACAAAGACTGAGCACATGTGCTTCGTTCATCAACCGTAACGGAAAACCTTAGTGTCCGGTGTTAAATATACTTCACCTGCCTACATGCTTATTTTTTTTTTCTTTTTTTACAAGTGTAGGGTAGCTACAACATTACTGGTTTAACTGTGTAATTAATTTAGCTATTCTGAAGCCTTCTATAAGCGTTCAGCCACCGGTTTTACTGGTTATCGTCTACCACGTGGTCCGGCAAAAACCTTCCCATTGTATTGTACACAACATTTAGCCATCGCTATCGATGACTTGAGATTCTTAATTTGTATACTAGTTCTATTTTCGCTTTTGCTTTGTCCAGTGTTGTAAAGTATGGTTTCAGTTCTTAACTTCAGTGTCGTAGTACACTTGTTTTTGGTTTCGTTGAATTTAAGTTCGGAATTTTTTTTCAGGTTGCAAAATAAAAGCCTTGCGCGCCAAAACCAACACTTACATCAAAACCCCAGTCAGAGGCGAGGAGCCAGTGTTTGTGGTGACTGGCCGAAAAGAAGACGTAGGTGCTGCGAAAAGGGAAATACTATCAGCGGCTGAACACTTCAGCCAAATACGGGCTTCTCGGCGGAACAACAGCGTGTCGGGCGGGAGTGTGACGGGCACAAGTCCGACCTCTTCCACTCTAACCCCCGGCCCTCCTAGCCCGAACGCTCCGGGCCAGGTTACCAAGCAGGTTCGGGTCCCGTACCGTGTAGTCGGTCTGGTCGTTGGCCCTAAAGGCTCGACTATCAAACGGATTCAGCAACAGACGCACACGTACATCGTCACCCCCAGCAGAGACAAAGAGCCTGTGTTCGAAGTGACGGGACTTCCCGAGAATGTAGAAATGGCGCGAAAAGAAATCGAGTCTCACATCGCCATGCGGACGGGAGGCATGGTGGACAGCGGCGGCAACCACGAAGACTGTCACAACGATTTTCACTCCAACGGAATTGACTCTGGTTTTCACGAACTAAATGGAGATATTATGAGTTCCTTATACAGCAAGCCTCCGCCAAATAACAGCACTAATGGTTCAAACGGATTCTGTACCCCATTCTCTGTAAACAACAGCAATAACTTGGGGTGTAGATCCGCTCGCAACAATCACCTCTCTGAGCCCACCATTTTCAACTTCCCACCAGTGAACGGGTGTTCAACAACGTCAACAGCCAACAAGTTATCCTCTGAATTCAGCCCGTTAACCTCAAATGGATTTACACCTTTTGGGAATGGATTCAGCATTTATGATAATGACGAGGGTATAGGCTCTCCATCGTTTGATCCCATACCGCCTTCCCCATCAGTGTGGGCTGATGTAGGGGACAATCGCAATAACCTGGTCTCACTTTTTGGAACTACCAGTGTGGTGGGCACTCTAAGCGGCTCAACGGTCAACAGCAGTCTTCCACGACGCAGCAGTAGCCTGGGTACGACCTCCACCCCGCGTCTGTCCCCTACCCTGACAGACTCGAATGGATATAGCCCTCCCAGCAATAATGGCAGTACTGCAGCCTCCGATCATGTCATGGTGCGACGCATACGCAGTGACCCTTTGACTAACCATTTGTGCAGTATCTCAAGCTCGTTCACTCCTCTCAACCCCTCAAATGTGTTCTGTACTGTTACAACGGCTCCGCTGTCAAGCGGCATTGGAACCATTTCCAACACCAACGGTTACATAAGCAGTACGTGCAGTGATAGCAGCACGAGCAGCAACGGAGGCTGCAGCCCACCCCCAACTGCCACCCCCCCAAACTGTGTTCAGCCCTTGGGTGTGGCCGCAAGTCCGCCGGACTCTAATGAAGGCTCCCCGACTCGTGTTCGACGCAATTGTCTAATCTGTTCGGACAGTGAGGTGGTAGCAGCACTGGTGCCATGTGGTCACAATTTGTTTTGTATGGAATGTGCTAATGAGATAGTAGAGAAACCCATGGATGAGCGACACTGTCCCGCCTGTACGCTCACCCCAACTCAGGCAATACGCATATTTTCGTGAGAGACCAAAACACAAAGGAATAATGCTACAGAGAAAATATATTAGTACTTTTACTACACAGCCAAGTCATATTATATATATATTATATATATAAGATAATATAATGTTTTGATATTTGAGAAAAAAATCATTATAGTTTGAATGGATTTGAGAAAGTGCAAGAGCGAAAGGACAATTTCATTTGAGCACAAATTACAGGCCTTGATTTATCTCAAGAATGCTGCCAATGATAAAACAGACTTGATAGCCAACCTCTTGAACTGAAAGCTGACAAAGGAAGTCTTTACAAAAAAGAAAATTTGAATCTTTACATCCTTAGATGGTTTTACTTTATTAATTACTGCCATGGTTGGCATTGTTTTTTATTTAGAGTTTTTGGACAAAAAAAAAAAGAAAACCAAGTTTTAGTTTGAGATGTTAGTTGTTGGACGCAGTTTTCTCCAGTATGGATGAAAACTTATTGACGCAAGAGGAGTTTTTGATCAAACGCATTTATTATGGCTGGTATGGTATATACACAAGTATACATGCATGAATGAGTTCACTGGGATACTCGAAAACTTATTGAGATTATTAAAGTTCCAATACCATGCATTATTTAAAATATATAATATATATATATATCTATATATTCACTATTACGAGCCCACACAATTTACTGTACAACTTGATATAACCCATGGTTATCAAGGCAAGTATTATAGTGGACCTTTAAGATATGAGAGTATTTTATTCTTTGAATTATCATTGTATTTCATAAAACTCCTGGTGTTGCGAAGTATGAATCTAATTTAAATTAAGATTATATATTGTGCCGATAAATAACTTCAAGTTAATCGCTCTTTTTAAAGGGTGAGCTATGTATTATAACAGATATAGTAAATGTACGCAAATGCAGGCTTTACCGTGGGGTAATTGTTATGGTTAAAAAAAATTGATTTGCTATTATCGGACTAAAGCTGTAATTTAACAGAGTGCATTTGTCTTACCATTGATCGTATATTGGGCGTGAAAATCAAGTTGAATTTTAAGTTCTGGTAACACAATCAGTCATAAAGAGATTTGGTTTTAAATTATATTTTATCAGGATGGCTATTTTATAGTCACCGATTACATAGACTTTATTTTATTCTATATTGTATGAGGCTCCTTAGGGAGAATTTATATGTAATGTGATGAGCTGACAGACAGGCTTCTGGCTACATGTATATCTTATTTGTATAAATAGCATTTCAAAATGACCATTTTTGTTGTTTCACACTCATAGTTTAGTATTTTCTATTTTAATATGATATTATTTACTACCAGCCGATGTGTATATGTAGAGAAACTCAATACAGATGTTGTAAACAAGTGAAAAGTCTAAAAAAAAAAAAGATATTTTTTATTTTCAAGGCCAATGCAAATGTTGTGGCCAGATACTAATATTATATTTGCTGAACTCAAATATTATAAATGTAAAAGGTTTTATTTTTCTGGCATTAAAAAGTTCAATCGTAAACTAATCAGCTATTAGTCTGCTTGTTTTCTTCTTTCTTCATGATTTACCAGTGTTATGGACAAGCATGCTAAGGATTCACAATGGCCTTGCAAACACTTGAAGGATTAGCTCTCCTAAAACTTGCTCCTGCTTTATGGATGTAGGCATTGGCTTGTAAGCTCTTAACAATAATGCTTTCTTTGCATTTCCTTGAATTCAACTGGAAAAACAGAATGCAGACCAGGTGATATATTTTCACCTGAGGATTCCACAGATTGATCGGATGTAACAAACTATAGGCAATACACACATCTTGCGGAGTGGTAAGTGATGTGGGTGATGAATCATGGGTGTGGCCTGAAGTTGAAACTGTATGCATATACACGTGATACAAAAAGACATGCAAAATGTCAGAAATTCTGATGGTGAAGAAACCCAGAGTGAAGATACTTAGTAGTAATGCCAGACATATCTCTTCAGAAAAGATCCCGACACTTTTGCACTTGGTTCTTTATATAAAACCAAATGAACTTGGTTAGTCTAGACTTCAAGTATGAATGCAACGCAAAGAAACTGAATCTTGATACTAGAGAAGCTAACATGAGAAATTAGAGGGGGTTCGTTCGGACTTAGGGTCCACAAAATCCACGAATCCATGTAACCTCCATGGACAGTGGTGGAAAAGTATTGAGTGGCTTGGACCATGGCTTGATAGGATTTGCACCAACATAGATAGAGAAACGTGACTCTCTCGGATTTTCATGGTGTTGATTATTACCGTTGATTAGGCCTTGGTACATCAGACGAAGGCCCAGAAAACTTGACATTTACAAAAATGAGCAAGGGGGTAGCAGCCGGTGTTATTAATGAATGACTGCTGTATGACCTCTGGCAAGTGTTGTATGACCTAGATAGGTATTCTTGTTCGGCTTCCATATAGCAGTTGTACCACTTCGCCTCGTCTTTATCCCACATATAATCGAGGCATACCATGTAGTGCTTACTGCCGTGACTGACTTGGTATGTCATTCGGTCAGGCATATAGATTTGTCTTCAGTCAACTTGAAGTTGATATACAATATATTTCTACAAATATGTTGGCGGTAAAAACAGGAGCTGATATGTTCTTGCACGTAAAAGTGTATGATTGCTCATATATTAAGGAATGGACACACCAGTGTTTAGGACAAATTTTTGTGTCGCTCAGCTGACTGAAAACTAGGCCAACATGTGCTCTGTGCTCTGTCTGTAATGGCCGATAATTTGTTGCGTGGCGGAGTAATTGTCACAGGCATTCCGCGCTCACATGGGTGTCGGATTTTATTAGGGTGAGTTTCAGGAGACAGCGCTGCAGTTTTATACAGCACCTGTCTGGAACTGTATCTGTTTTGAGCTATACGATCAGATTTTTGACCTTCCCACACCACCTATTTGGTGAAAAGTTCATCAAATATAGCAAGAGATATGTCAATCAGAAAAATTTCCCGCCTGAGAAGTAGAGTCCAAGTCGTGATAAATCACATCAATTTCTAATACGCTGCTGGGTTCGTGAACACTACTACACGTACTGGGCTGTACTATACAGAAACAGTGACGTATAACAGAAAAGAACAGTAGCGTTGCTTGAACTGACATAGATACACACAATGTGCTCCACATTTCTACCCTTTAAATCAATGTTTCAAATCAAAGAAGCAACACTTACTGATTTTGCAAACGTCTCTGAATTTCGTACCGAGCCGGCGATCCCATTAGTGAAGAGATCTGGATCCCGCATCGAAATTTAAGATGAATTCCTCACTTCATAAATTCTTTTGTAGGGGCATATAACAAGATCGTAATAGCCGGAAACACCACAACATGCAGCCAAACAAACACTTTGTTTACTTTGATTACCCTCCGATAATATGCAAAGAATTCTTTTTATAGACGACACGTACTGTTTTTTTTAAGTTTAGAGTAGAATGCAGGGTTACCGGGGTACACTTACACGGCCGTACGCACTAGTATTCATCAAAGCCACCCACGAAATCTTGTTAAATACATGACATTCCAATATTACTACACGTGTGAATAATGACCGACATCAAAAGGGCTTTTTTACCATGCCCAAGGAACATATCACCTTGTATTGTGTTATTGAACTGCTTACGACTACAGCCTTGTTTCTTTAGCAAATCATATTTTTCATTGTCACCTTTTGGTAATAAATATCGGTCTATAAATCACCGGTTTCCTGAGACGCTGAAAACGGATAGGCCTGTTTTCATCTGCAATCCTGTAAGAGATGTATCTCCTGCTTGCCAATTATAGATTCCCTCATTCTCTTAAATTGATGTGAAGTTACTCAATAACACAGCACCTTCATCAACCATCAGAATATTAAAACAAGTCGTTGTATCAACCAGGGGCTTATAGAAGTAAACAGATTAAAGCACACCGCGGTTTAATTCATCTTGATTAAAGCTGAGAACACGGAAAAAAGGTAATTTGATCCTGAAGCCGTTTCAGCATGTGTACATGGAGACCAAGCCAGCTTATTTATGGCGGAAAGGTCTGAACTGGCTTGTCTGGCATTCTCAACGCTCGTGTGTTGATATTATTTTGATTCTGATCTCTGCAGGAACTCTTGTGTCCCCACGGGATTTCGTCTCTGCTTTATATTCTAACACCTTCACCTGACTTGGTTTGCAAGGCGTGTAGGAAGTCCATGCAATATTCATGAAGAATTGTTGAAGACACCTTGGTCGCTTCTAATCCTCCCTGTTTTACCGACAATGGACTCTGCCTGATTAGCAGGCTCCTGGTAAATAATGCAGCAAGCAGAAGCTGCAGCAAATATTGAGCAGGCCCTGAACGAGGAGTTGCAGTTTGCATGGCGGCGTACATGCACGGTGGCGACAGCGGAGATTATCGAAGTTCTACCGAGACGGAGAGACTGGGGCATCTCTCTAGGGTCCGTCCTTTTGGAATCGACTGGCGTGTGTCTGGCAGAACAGATAGGTTGACGTTGTCTGTGCCTGCATTGGACCTCGGCCTGTCATTGACCCAACTGCTTCCAGCTGCCTGGATTCACTGTGGAGCTCACGCACACACACACAAGCGACAGTTGTCTTTGTCTGGCGTGTTGGTCAACATGTGTCGCATCATCACCACGTGAAACATTACACGCGTTCGTCTCTTTTACAAATCGAACAAATTGCATGGTGATGTGTAAATCAAGAGCAAACGATAACAATCAGGTAGAATGCTCCTCCCCTGCCCCCAAAGTCTATGGTGTCATTTTTGTTTTGGTTTCGTGTATCTGGTAGGTCTTAACGTCTTATGTAACAAATTGGTCAGTTTGACTTAAACAGACTGGAGAAGCGGTATTTTATTAGGTGTTTTCTGTTCACAAATGAAAGATTTTATCTTCGCCATGTTTATTCAATTCCTCATGCGCAGCAAGTGTCGTGTGCAATCATCGTGTAGTTGTCCTTTACCAGACTAACGTCGTTTCAAGTAAATGCTACGTTTTCGCCTATATCGCTCTCTCTTCTTTCTCCCCATTCGTCTAAATGGTGTAAGGTAACAGTACACCGGCCTGGGGTCACCCAGCCGCCAATCTCACCCCACATCCCAGATCACATGGACATTTCACGCAGTGATTTATTAGGCTTCCCAAGGCGAATGCGAGTGCCAACCTTACCTATGCCAGCTAATCGCTGTCACCTGCTATGTGTATAGGGATTCTGACCAAGGTGAGAGAATTTATCTGGTCTGCGCAGAAACCAGGCAGCCTTTTACCTGGGCTACACTCGCCTCTTAACGCGCTTATAGCTTGAATCTCGACCTGAACGACACAGGGCTCTGGTTCTCAGGTTCTGTTCAATACTTAGCCGCCTAAGATCTGAGTCTTTGTCTCAGGGTAGCACACAGACACATATTCTGTTCTCCGCGCAGACTTGTAGGGCCATTGCATTGCTATTGCACCCCACCTCCCCCTTCTCACTACAACCCTCTAAGACACCGACTTATCGCCCGCCTTCACATTGTTACAGTAAGCGTATGACCAAGTATGCATCGCACTGTCTGCTTATACGCAAGAGCCCTGAATTCACCCCGATTCCAAACGGAGATATATTCATTACACAGTTTAATTGGATTTCTATGCTGATACGTTTACCAAGCGACCTAACGGCAAAAGAACACAGACAGGGCATATATCAATTTTCTTCTCTAACAGCACTTCATTGGACAACACAGCGTTGGTAACACATGCAGCTTCAAACAGTTCACTGGCTCACTGATATTGCCAGAGAGCACAGGCATTAGCAATCCATACGTTAGTGATAAGACGCCATCGACCATTTCACACTCGTCACGAGTTCGAATCCGGCCACTGGCGATTCGATTTTCGGGTGTTCCCTCGAGAATCCTGTAACTTTTCTTGTTTTCCTTCCAAACATATAGGGTCTACGCTTGACCCGTTCATCTCCAAAGAACCATCCGGTAATGGGAAGCGCAAAACTCCTCAGCACTGCGGTTCAAAACTATGTACACTTTTGTACGTTACACCTCTAAATGAATAAGAGTCACAATACGTAGTACACATTGTAGCGTCAAGGCAGAAGACGATGTATACTGACTGTCATTTGGATCGCAAATCTTCCATTAGTTTAATGTTAAGGGGTTTCTCAGTTATATACGCGTATAGTTTTTTCTTTTCCTACCTCATTCTGTTTTCTCCACTTGGCAGGTATTAACCTGATCGAGACCTCCAGAGTGACATATTATTGTGTACGGCGTAAACAACGAAGTCAGAGAATAAGACAAACCATCATTTCTGTCGTCATCTCAATATAGAAAGTCTAACTAAAGGAAATATTCTTGAGCACTTGGATTAAATATCAATCGGTTACGTAAACATACTTGCACAACCACTGAATAACCTTTCGCGCTTCAGGTAACTTATGCCAAAAAGAAGGGTAATCATGATACCCCCCCCCCCCCAAAAAAAAAAAAAAAAAAAACAACCTACCATCACTTTGCCTTGGATTTGCTCTTACAGCCAATCAGCAATGCGTTTATCTGCCAAGGTGGCAGTCTTAATGAGATTCTCCTTCTATGGAGCTAAATTCCGTTGGAAAAAGTGAATTGGCTGGTAAATATATTAGTCTTTTCACCAGAATGGGCTGTAAAAGTGTCGCTAATATAGACTACTTTACATAAAAGCTAATTCTAATCACATTACCTTTAAGTAACAGTAATAGTGGAGAGTTGCGATGCTAGAATAGGCCTACAATTCGTTTAGGACCATCATCATTAGCTTGAACGCCGCGTGATTGAGGTCTCTCCAGACTTAACTTCTCTGTGGTATATTTAACTCCCCCTCTGTTTCCACAAAGTAATTCCTGGACTACATTCCTTTCTTTGTAACTTATCTCGTAAGTAATGCCCATTGCCTAATCGCGTCATAACGTACGTGTGGATATCCGTTCTGAGAAAAGATACGAAAAATTGGATTTCAGACTTTTTTTGGGTGAAATTGGCATCAGTTTCGGGAGAGCAAAGATAAGGCATGTATATATACAACTCACGTCAGCCCCGACATCTACTGTTTAACCGAACACCGTACCTACGTCATTAACCCGCATTCACACTCTTTCAAGACGCTCGACACGATGCCAATGGAAGATAATACCGATCTAGAAAGGACAATTAACACTGTGGGTGATGTTCTGTTTGAGACACCTGCACTTGTTTCTTCTGCAGATTATAGCAGATATCAGTGTTACTTCGGCTTCATGCCCATGCTGTTCCAATGGGACTTTAAAATTGATGTTCTTGGTTCTTCTTCACATGATCAGCGAAGCAGAACCATAAATGTTGGCAATAAAAGACGCCAGGGGCCTGTTTCATGAAACTCACTCAGCTAAGTTTGCCCTTTAACACCAGTTGGCTTCCTCTCCGGTCGTACGTGGGAAGATTTGTCAGCAACCTGCGGATGGTCGTGGGTTTCCCCCGGGCCCTGCCCGGTTTTCACCCACCATAATACTGGCCGCCGTCGTATAAGTGAAATATTCTTGCGTACGGCGCAAAACACCAATCAAAAAAATAAAATGAACACCATGATGACGTATCTTGTAGAGATATAAAGTGCACTCAGATAAGGGATACTCAAGACTAAGTACGCTTCATGAAAGCGGCCAATAGGACAAGGAAATACCGTAGACATCAAGCAAACATACACATCTCAAATACACACAGTGGTGTGAAGTAAGTCAAGTTAGAAAGTATTTAGAGTTCAGAGCTGGTGAGACGATAGACAAGACGAAGTTGTCCAGTCCAGGATTTAAATAGTCCTGTCTACCATTGATAGCGTCGAGATCAATAGAATGGTTAGTAACAGTGTTAGTCTGCTATAAATTTTACCCACCAATTAAAACCCCAGATATGTGAAGTTTCGTCTTCAGAGACTCGTGGCCCAGGTCTGGACAATGCCTGGGCAATCCTTCAGCCGATGTCCACAAACGGACACTGGTCTGTTAATGAAACTGTCCACTAGAACCTGTGGCGGGACTTGTAGTTCATCAATCAATCTGTGTGTAAAACCAAGCCACCTGAACGCTAAAAACAAGCTCTTCGACTGATTGCCCTGGATTCGTGAAACAAAATGTTGACGGTACAAATTAGATATCTGAAAACCGTCGTTGCTGTTCAGTATAGAGATGCTAGTTGTCGAGAGGTATAGCCCGTCGTCTTGGCGGCAATTTGATAAATTTACTGCATCAGCTTGGAGGCCCAGAGTTGTTTGGGTCAGTCCGGTACTACGGATCCTACACACGAGCTGGGGCCACTGTCGGAGAAAAATCACGGCGACAGTAATGTAAGAAACTACTTAAGCTTGCTGTTTGGACAGCTTGATTCATGGAGGTTTAACTCACCTTGCCGTGTGCGGTGAGAAAACGTGGTACTATTAACAGAGTGGGACTATCTGGTGTAAAGCTCGTCAAGAGATGCATTGGTTCTTCAACATGTAACGGTTTTTTTCTTGACACGGGAAATCGTTTATTACCTAAGTTTAACTTTTCACCGAATACTGATCAAACTGCAATCAATAGCACGACAGTCTAGTCCCCACGGGAGACAAGATGGAATTACTTCAGAATCAGCAATACCCTTTTCACCATATGGTAACACGGTTCTAAAGAAACTTGCTTCTTTACCGTCGACTCATTATATTCAGTCAATATTACCCTTCCCGGACAAGGTTCCGAAAGCATATGCAATTGTCATGGTAACCTTTTACACATATACATACATATACACAGGTTAGATTTGCAAGTACTGTACCTGTATGTTATTTATGTTCACTATACCTCTATAAAACATGCTCTGATCAGCTTTTTTAAAAATCTATTTTTTTTATGTCTGGAATCCAGGGCGCCGTCATACGTCTCACCCATACCGTGTCGGTCAGGTTTATGTTTGAAGGAAACCGGGCTAAACCACTGCCCTTCGCTAGGCACCTGACAAACCTTCTGACTAACAGCTTCAGTAACCACCTAGAGCTGGATTCGAACCTGGTACACACATCATTGATCACGCGTAAGTCGGCTATTGGCGTTTCTTTCAAAAACACACACACACGTAAAAAAACACTTATTTATATATACTGCCCTTGTTAATACAATGTACTTCTTCTAAAGAAGAATCCAAGAAAGTAGATTTAAATCCCAGTGTACTTTAATCCTTTCCCACGTCTTTGTTCAATTTTCAATGTGGATTAGTCATCCTGTAAAACTGAATTGGAAAACAAGTGAACAAAGAGCCTGGCACCAACAACGCAGGGCCATCTGATTCTGCATTCTACAAAGGCCATTATGTCGCTCGGGGACAGGAAGCATGACCCAGTCAAGTCAATGTTTTTCCAGATGAGGACTGTCACTACCAGCATCATCTTTCACCGTAAACATCAACGATGACATTTCACTCGTGTGACATAGTAACTGGCATGTATATGTACTGCTCTAAATTTCGGAAATTCTACAAGTCTTACTACTGAATAGCTGGGTGAAAATGGCAACCGCTCATTCAAGTGGTTCAACTGCCATTTGGAAAAGAAGATGAAGACTGGATTTTAAGTTCCGGGTTAAACATTATAGAAAGACTGTATGGCCGTCTGCAGCTGGGGTCCAACAATATGTAATCTTCTATCAAAAAGTCATTCAGTTTCACATTGTGTTATATATGTAGGCCTATACCGTAAAAACCATCATTACCAGACTTACACCAGTACACCACCATGGTTTTCAAAGCCAAATGCACATATTTAGCAAAGAACGATTGTAAGGAAACACTCAAGACGTTATTATTTGGCTAAAAATCCCTTTATTGAAACTGCACGGTGCGTGAACAAAGAAACATCAGATATACGCTCTGAATACTTCTGACAACAGCGTTGAAGGTCACCCAACTGCCACTCAACCAAAGAAAACCAAAATCATGAAAACATACAAAAGTATCAGAAATCAGTGCCTCCTTTGTAAAACTGAAGCATATCACGGAGAGTACTCGGGCATAAACACAAATAGAAAGTACCCATTCCTGTCTTAAGATCCCTGTCATACTATTTGTACGGTTTGATTGTGTAGCGCTCGTCGCATAATCCACGGATACCTATATAAGTTACCGAGAAATCCAGAGGACCAGAATCCGAATGCCACTTTGGTTTGTTATTTAATGGAGATATGCTATCAAGTCTTGGAATCTTGTCCACGAGTCGCGAATAGAGATTTAAAAGCACCCCCCCCCCCCCCCTCCATGATGTTCTTTTCATGACCTGTTTCAGCAAGAAGTGTTTACTGTTCGTTGAAGGTAAAGAAAGAGTAAAACAAAACACTAACATTAGTAGAAAGACGACCGGAAAACAAATTCTTGTGAACAGTACTCACGTAATGCGTGTCTTTACATGAGACAGCAAATCTGACATTAAATACCCGAGACCCGAGAAAAAGTCACTGTGACGTCATTCTCGACATTCACTGTTATAGCTAGTTTTCAATGGTCTATTTACTCCATTTCCAGTTGCTTTCCATTCAGCAGTGTCCATCTACACTAACTCCTGTTTTCAATCTCCCTACAATTCCACGAATAAAAGTTATTCCCATTATTAACACATGCTTGTTTTCCGCATCAAATTAACAATAGATTACATTCGTGTAAGACGCCTACAGATGTTCCAAGACAGACGCGTTTTACTACTTCTCGTAAGTCATGTATAAACAATACTGAAGATAAAGTGGTGTCATTTTCGTGGCGTGCATGGTTCTTTCGCCAATAAATACTTTTTAATCTGTACAATTCCTGTCTGTTTTAACCCCTTTAAAATGACTAACCAGTAGAACTTGTTACTAATGTTGTGTGACCCACATATTAAACTAGTCCCCCATCTGATCACGAAAGCCTACTGAAGAGGGTACCAGCTTTTCCTGTATTTACCACAGGCATTTCTCCATTTACTATCGCCAGTGCTGCTTGGCCTCGGTTTGATGCCTTACTGAAAACGGAATATTTTTTTTTGGAGAGGAGTGGTATTTGTGCATGCCTGTGCACATTTCTGGCTAATTTATATCGATGCCTTCCCCCAGCTAAGTCACCCGCGGAAAAGGCAAGTAAATGAGTCGCACTAAAAGTGTGGTCACAAACATACTCCACAACGAAAGCGGAGTTCTGTTACGTCAGGGTGAGATGTATGAATACTAAGGTTTAGGGCCTTAGATACTACACCTGCCCAACCGATACTTTGTCCTGGGTCTGAACAAACGACATGGTAAACCAGATAAGAGGAGAAGAAAAACTCAGCAACAATTATGATGTAACAGAGCATATAGAGCAACAGGGACAGTTAAAAATACAGAAATGTATTTCATGTATGGGTTTCTTATTATCACTATGTAGCCACTATCACAATGTACTGTTGGAAAACAGCATTATGTCAAACGATCTAATTGATAACCGTTACAACCCTTTCCATAGAAAGCAGGGCAATATTAAAACACACAGGGCTCAATACAAACATCATTAAATATGAATGTCTAACCTTCTCTCTTGTTTAAGCAAACATTTCCTTTTTGCCACAAAAACACCCTATTTAAGCAAACATCAGATTAACACATCTGAACATTTCGCTTAATGCAAAGGCACAGAACACTATTGGGGTACAAGTAACATTCTGATGCATACATAAAGCTAATGGTGGACTGGTCAAGAAAGAAAAATTGAAATCGCATTTTAATAAATACATGAATAAATGAATGATTGGGTAAGCTCCAATGCACAAGGTAACATACCTGGAAAGCCTTAACCATCAGGTAACTCCTTAATGCTTTGACAGGATATACGGTTGTAAATTTGGATAAATCTGAGGCAATTAAACTTTTGACCATTACTATAGGCTACTCATTTTGTCTGATTCTTGAAAAACATGTTTAGCCGTAAGTGGGAAGGTCTGACAGCAACCTGCGGATGGTCGTGGGTTTCCCCCGGGCTCTGCCCGGTTTCCTCCCACCATAATGCTGGCCGCCGTTGTATAGGTGAAATATTCTTGAGTACAGCATAAAACACCAATCAAATAAATAAATATCAATAAAAAAAATGTTTCAATGCTTTAGGACAGTAGGACGATTTCCTACTAGGAAAACCATCTTAGTTTTACCACTAAAGGTATATATTTCGTGACCTTCATTTGCCTCTAAAAATGTATTTTTGCATGATAATTTTTGGGGCAAATACCACATTTAGTATCCTCTTTATCTCTGCTGCTTCTCTCATCCATCTATTTCTTTCCCCCCTCCAACCCACCCCAACCCCTATTCTGCCTGGTTCAATATCAGCGGCTAGCCAGTTCTGTCACCTAGTCTTCATAAGTGATTTACTGCTGTAGGTCAATGCTGATTTTTGATCTCCTATGATCATATTGGTTGACTCCCACTGGGAGTATTCCCATCAAAGTGTAGTTGTCTTACATTTGATCAATATACCCCTGCTAATTCTTTCTCACTTCACCTCAGTAAGAGGAATGAAAGAGTAAGTGCTTGGCAACTCAGTGAATGAACCAAGTCCATATGCCTACAGTATTACACACTTGGTGATAACTGGTGTAGAAATATAAATCTACAATGCAGACCCTACTGTTGGCAGCAGAAATTACATTGCACCACTGCATAACATATACTACCATGGGCCTACATCTACAATGTATATGTTGGTAATATAATGAGACAACAGCACTTTTTTTTTTTTGGAGGGATGGGGGATGCAATAATATGCCATGAAAGACTTTCTGGCAACATTATTTTCATGTTGCCCCAAAACTATTTCATGGAAAATTATTCTTATTAATATCAGCCTCAGAAAATTAAACATATAGCAATGACAGAACTCAGTGTAACTTTTGGCTTAAGTATCTACAGAACAAGATAAAATGAGCATCAATGCTGCATTGGTGTCTGGAAGAATCTATTATTCATATTAGTTTATACCCACTTCAAAACTGGTTAGCATGCCAAAGAAACCTTGTGTTTCTACAGCTGTTACAATCCCAGACAGTTTTTTTTTTCTTTTGCAAACATTGCGATCAAAGCTTGTGTTTTATTTAGACACTGAAACATAAAGCTGGCTACATACTTAACTATGTTATTCTTTTAGGACAGCCTTTTTCTTTTATGAATGAACCCCAGCAGTCCATAATCTGGACATGAAAATACACTGCCAAGAATGTCAGGACGGACAAAGCCTTAGGTTAGTATAAATCACATTTGTCCTACCCATTGACATGACATTCTACCAAAACACAGGCTTCCCAAGCTAAAAAGAGCAGTGTCTGTACTGTATGGGTAAAAGCATCAGTGTGGATTGAGTCAAATAGCATTAAGCGAGGAAACAGGACTAAATATCGTACCACAGGGCACTGTGATCAAGGAAACCTTACAGATTGTAGGATTTCTCCCTTTTGGCTTCGACTGTGTCCCACTGTTATTGCTCCTGGTACTTAGGAAGAGCCATACAGAGTTTTACAGGCTGTGTTTACTGGCTTCAGCCGAACTGTAGCAGTAGTAGGAACAAGGACATGCCTGGTTATTGGCAATAACGAGGTAGGCACACACAGAGTAATTTGGATCTCGGGAATTAGAGAGAAAATTGCTAAACAAGCCGAGAATGAGTCATGTTCAGCCCTGAGAACAGCACAGTAAAGCTTTGAATATGCAGGAAGATCGCTGGACCTGGCTGGAATCAGCAATGATTACACTCTGTGCGAAAAGAGTTACGATATCATGCAATCAGACATGCACAACTCGTGGTGCAGTGGTGTCTGTGCTAATCGCACAACTATCATCTTGACATAATAATGGATTACTCCGCGGATATCTGCTGTAGATTTAAGAGCAATGGGTCCTTGAGCCTTTGCTGTGCTAACATGCAACTATTTCCACTCATTCACTGTATGTTAGGCCTTTCAGATCTCTTAACCAGGGATTTAAAATTCAATTTATTTAAAACCATTTCAGATAGTACAATAAGAAATTGCTGGGAATATGCCTTGTAAACATTTTGTATACATATATATTAACACCTTAAAAATTGGCATTCAGAGTTTGATTTAGTGAATCAGTGGAGATTCTAGCCACACAATTTTAACCATATTTATGTATGGTGACAAACTACTGCAAACACGATAAATGGTCCTTTATATACTGGCTCGGAGAAAATAGGTACATGCGTTGAAATGTTGTCACTTCTAACCTTGACACTCCTTCCAGTGAAATGATCATTCATAAAAAGAGAAAAAAAAACAGAAATGATATGTATGAATTTCTATTACAATGGATTTTACAATTATATCCCAGCTCCAAAACAAATCAAAATCTTAGAAATAAAATGATAGAGAGGAAAAAAAAAAGAAAATGAGAAAAAAATATATCAGATTTTTAAATGGAGTTTTTCTGTGTCAGTGCTATTTAGGCCTCCCATCTGTGGCCACTTGTACCATCAGGCATGATCCATTCCTTCAATTTGCTTCTGGCATACCAAGCAATTGTAATTGTTTTATGGAAGGCTGGCCAAGTTCTGAAATGCAATAAACTGTCACCAGAGAGGAATGGGCAGGGGAGAACAAGGAGGGTAGTAGCTGGGTTCAGGTGGGCATGTACATGTACATGTGTGAAAGATGCTGGAAGAGGATCTCTGTGGATAGTGTAGGCAGACAGCTGGGGTAATATGGAATACCCATCCGAGGTTGTAAAGACAGGCTTAGCAACAGCCAGTTGTTAGATGAATTACTGGTATATGTAAAGTACAAGTTGAGAATTATACAGTTAATGGGTAGAAAAGCTGGCTTTTGATGAATTTTACTTTTTCAATGCACATGCAAGGATGGAAGGAAAACATGTTACAGGTATTGAAAGAAAAGGTAAATAAAGGTTCAAAATGTCCAGTCCTCAAGATGATACAACAAACTGTATATTCATTCAAATTCAAATATAAAAGAGTGGATTATTTTCAGTTTGAAGCTGGCAATAACGCAGGGACGGGATGTGCGGGCAAGGAAACTGGCATTAATGCAGGATTGGGATGTGAGGGCAAGGAAGCTGCCAATATTGCAGGGACGGGATGTGCGGGCAAGAAAGCTGGCAATAATGCAGGGATGCGATGTGCGGGCAAGGAAGCTGGCAATAATGCAGGGATGCGATGTGCGGGCAAGGAAGCTGGCAATAATGCAGGGACGGGATGTCCTGGCAAGGAAGCTGGCAATAATGCAGGGATGCGATGTGTGGGCAAGGAAGCTGGCAATAATGCAGGGACGGGATGTCCAGGTAATGAAGCTGGCAATAATGCAGGGATGCGCTGTGCGGCCAAGGAAGCTGGCAATAATGCAGGCACGGAATGTCCAGGTAATGAAGCTGGCAATAATGCAGGGATGCCATGTGCGGGCAAGGAAGCTGGCAATAATGCAGGCACGGGATGTCCTGGCAAGGAAGCTGGTAATAATGCAGGGACGGGATGTCCAGGCAAGGAAGCTGGCAATAATGCAGGGATGCGATGTGCGGGCAAGGAAGCTGGCAATAATGCAGGGATGCGATGTGCGGGCAAGGAAGCTGGCAATAATGCAGGGATGCGATGTGCGGGCAAGGAAGCTGGCAATAATGCAGGGAAGGAATGTCCAGGTAATGAAGCTGGCAATAATGCAGGGACGGGATGTCCTGGCAAGGAAGCTGGCAATAATGCAGGGACGGGATGTCCTGGCAAGGAAGCTGGCAATAATGCAGGGACGGGATGTCCAGGTAATAAAGCTGGCAATAATGCAGGGATGCCATGTGCGGGCAAGGAAGCTGGCAATAATGCAGGGATGCGATGTGCGGGCAAGGAAGCTGGCAATAATGCAGGGACGGGATGTCCAGGTAATGAAGCTGGCAATAATGCAGGGATGCGATGTGCGGGCAAGGAAGCTGGCAATAATTCAGGGACGGGATGTCCTGGCAAGGAAGCTGGCAATAATGCAGGGACGGGATGTCCAGGTAATGAAGCTGGCAATAATGCAGGGATGCGATGTCCTGGCAAGGAAGCTGGCAATAATGCAGGTATGCGATGTGCGGGCAAGGAAGCTGGCAATAATGCAGGGATGCGATGTGCGGGCAAGGAAGCTGGCAATAATGCAGGCACGGGATGTCCAGGCAAGGAAGCTGGCAAATCTTTAGTACTAAAAAATGGACAGGTTTAGGTGAACTAAGCATTAAGCACTATATTCATGGCAGTTTTTCAGTCAGGCCATGGAAATAAACAGAATGTTATCTAGGTTTAGACAGATCACCAAAGGTGATGTGCATGTAGGTCTTAGGCAGAATATAAAATTGGACGATTACAAATCACCACTTAGGGTACTTTAATGCCACACACAGGAAGACAACAAAGCTGTTAAATAACATATGCAAGAGGCATGCACAAGTTAAAAAATAATGTGAAAGTGACAGGTATTTACACAACACCTGCATGTAATGTTCTTCCAGAATTAATCAAATCATGAAAACAGTGGTAAAAGCTTGTACCAAATTTGAACAGTATTACTCAATCAGTCTTTCAGATAACTTGCTGACAAGGTTTTGCCCGACAAAAATAAAGCTATGCACCTATCCACAAACAAATCAGTATTACAACATTGCTTTTTTAAGGAGGTATAAAAACAAGCAAACAAACACATCAACAAGGATATTGTAATATTGTAATTTGCATGGCAAGCCAACTGATCATGGCCACCTTCAGCATCGATTTTTCACCTTGAGAAGAACACTGCATTTAATCCAATCAGGAATGATGGCTACAGAATAATTTCTGAAGTAGACTTATGAGCAAAGTGTTGGGAACAACTATTGACTTAACATGCAGATATGTGGAGAGCATGTCTAGCTATGTGCAGTTATCAAAACAAAGCACCAGATGTAGGTTACATACAAAACATGCATGAATACCAGCAAAACAACTACGCCTCATAAAAGCTATAAAAATCTACATTTATCTTTTTAGAAGAGTCACTGTTACATATGTATCCGAAAGCCTAATGCAGCATTCAACCAAGCATAAGAAAGCATTCAGTATTTACTATTATAGTTAATCTATATCGATAAAAGATTTTGTGTGAAACAACAAGTGCATGAATATGAGCAAAATAAAACAACAACAACAAATATTCAAGTTAAGTCCAACATAAAACACCAATCAAAAAAATAAATAAATAGAAACACAATCAAAAGGAAACAGGCAAAGGGAAGCAGGATGGTGATATTGAACTCATTGTACACTTATTAACGAGCAATTAATTACACACGTGCATTACAGTGTGATTACATGTAATTGGAAAACCCATTACCTTAACATACATTTGGTCTTGCATTGGAATATCTGAATGGTTCTCTATTGTCTTGCAAACATCTCTATTGAAGGAGTGACAAGGTAAAGATCATACACATGCATTTAACTATTACACCAAATATTACCACCCAAAAGTAGATGACAATAATCCGTTGATGAAGGCTTTTATGTCCATTTGTGCAGTCTTGAATTTGTTGACGATCATATTATAGTCTTCCAGCAATAAGGTGTGCATATCTATGTGTCACATGTGGGAAAGTACATCAGTAGCTTGCCAATGGTCGGTGGTTTACCCTGAGCACTATGCTATGTTACCCCAGTCACTCTGGTTAACTCCACTCTGAAAAACTGATGGCCATCAAATAAGTGATTAATTCTTGAACATGACCTTGATCAAAGACAATACCTTCAACAAAAGTCAATTACTTATATACCATTTTGAAATTCTTTGTTAAAGACTTAAAATTATTAATTTTTTATTTACAGTGTATGTTATGTTGCCTTTTGTGCACATTACTGTTTTTCACCCTAAGTTTGGTACATGTATGTAAAAATGCACACTCAAAGGCACAGAAAGGCATTAAAATCATGTTTTTGATGCCAACACTTAAATGTGATTCTGATAAGAAATTAATCAATTTTCAAAACCCCTATAAGGTGGATGATTCATTCAGAATCAAGCAAAACATGTAACCAGAGAAATTGTAAAGTTTAGGTGAAATGCAGTGTTTAATTTGGCAGTTTTGTGAGATAGTCAGACGATTAACCGCCGAATAATCTGTAAACATGCAGTGTATGAATTAACCCAGATATATTAATCTAAGAATGGTATGTAATACCACTGATGAGGTTTGTTAATATGATACAAAAGGATTATATACCAAAGTAGATATAAGAAGTACATTAATAAACTGTTATGTACAGTAATTATAACTACTGTACATAGGCAAGATGTATGTATCTTATAAATGTAGCAGTGCATGGTTGAGTAGGTGGTTTACATGGGTGCTTTACAAATTAAAAGGTAAAAAAAATTGTTGTGTATCTAAGTAGTTATAACAATATCAGCAAGATGTACTTACCTCATATACACTATATATTTTGTAGCAGAGCATACATAGTTCAGTAGGTAAGAAGTGCCTTACAAACAAAAAGATACAAAATATTATGTATCAGAGTAGATAAAACTACATAAGGCAATATGTACCTCATAGATACTGAAAGGGTATAAACTATACATTATGTAATAGAGTACAGTTAACTGGGTAAGAGGTGCATTACAAATAAAAAGATACAAAATATTATGTATCAGAGTAGATAAAACTACATAAGGCAAGATGTACCTCATAGACACTGAAAGGGTATAAACTATATAGCATAGTAGCTGCTTAGGTATAAGAGGTGCCTTGCTGACAAAAAGGTACAAAATGTTGTGTATTTGAGTATTTATATACCTACTTTGATGTAGCTTAGATGTACATTAGAGGAAAAAAACAAACAGAATGGTATTACCACAGTAGTCAACCAGGTACTACATGCTTATCAAAGATGTATCTACCAAAGGTGTAATGACACAAGATGTTATGCACCAGAGTGGTTGTGAAGATGTGAGATGTACCTTAGGTACAAAAATATTAAATGTTATGAGCCAGAGTATTTATAAGTACATATATCTATTATATACCTTTATAGGATAAAAAAAATACAAAATGTTGTGTACCAGAGTAGTTAACTATACTAGGATGTAGGTAAGATGTAAATCAGAGATAAAAACAATACAAAAAATGTGGAGTACTAATAAGCATGTACACTATAAGTTATGCCTTGAAGATGAAAAGGAGTAACAATGTGGCGTAACAGAAGTTAACTACATAAGGTGTTCATTGTAAAATGCAAAATGTTACGCAAAACAGCAGTTATATGTATCTAGATAAGATGGTCTTCACAGTAAATATCACCATCACTGAAACTATATGTTCAAATGTGTGTCACATGAAATTGGCACATACATCCTGTATGGCGGTACCATAAACTTCATGTAAAAATGATCTCTATGAGGTTGCTATAAAGATGATGTGGGTGGGGGAGGTGGAGTGGGGAATTAATGTCAGTGCCCTGAACATGTTGTGTAATTAAGTCGCTGAGATGACTGTACACAGGTCATACTGAAGTTCAGTTTTCCTGGCTTTCGGTACATACACCAGCAGAAAGTAAGAAGTCTGTCTGGGTAAGGGGCAGGGTTACTTAGCTGTACTCACAGCTCACACTGTACAAATAGGTATCCTCCACACGCAGATGAGAGCTGGGAGCTGGGCGCTAAGGTCCTGGCATGGGTAAGGAAACCTGGTGCATGGGTTTTGGTGAAACTGTATAGCCAAGTCTCTGTAGCAGCCAGGCACAGGCTGGAATGTGCTGTTGGGGGCTTTATCACTTGTAAACATCCACAGGGGTGCCAGTGGGCAAAGTTCAGGGTCTGTGCGGAGGAGCAAAGAAAGAGCCTAGTTTAGGGGATGCTTCTATAGATAGGTACATAGGCCAGCAATGGTTACTTAATAACATTCTAGCTTTGCTTCCAGCGAAGGACCAGTGCTATAGTGAAATCTCAGAGCCAGTTAAAGTTGAGACTTCAGAGCCTTAGGCTTCCAGCTGGGTGAGATAATCACCTTGGAAACTTCAATCATCTTAACCTTGCCAGCCTCAGGGGTGAGGCATGGGAGGTGAGGAGTGGAGGGGTGGTGGTGGGACTGTGTGGGGTGGTGTGGAGGTAGGGCAGCTGACTAAGATGTAGTGATATGAGCAAAGTGCCTTGACAGATATTTAACTGACTCAACCTTTTTTTTCACTAGGAATGAAGCTGTTGTTATTCACCTATGAGTAACAGACCTACAGAGGCACAAGAGTGACTAAATTGGTACATGCAATTCATAAGGACCATGTTGACTTCAAACACAGAGCTAACCACAAAAATGCCAGAGGGAACAGAAGAAAAGATAATAACATCTAAGGCCGTGTGATATTCCCTCATCACTAAAAAGCCCATGGTAGATCTATAACTAGTATAAATATATGCATGATAATGAATGGTATCAATTAATTGAGTTTACCAGACTATAATTACAAACAAAAAGTAAATGCGTTTCACAGAAAACTGAGTGTTCCCAGCACCAAATTCCATCCAAAACATTATTATTTTTTTATGTCTAATATCAATCCTTCTTGTATCGTAAAGAAACAAGTGTGCTAGTACCATACTTAATATGACATTTTCTTGTTTAGACTCTTTCAGACATACATGTATGTATAGTCAACCCAATGAAATCAAGAGTGGAGAAGCACCTTGTTCCTTTCGAAGCAGTGCTTGTAGGCAGAGAGAAAAGCAAGGTTAACAACACCTTTACAGGCAAGGTTGATGTGATTTCCAGACGTTAACGAGCTTTTCTGCTTCGAACGTTAGACAAGAACTCACAGGCCTGCCATGAGAGTTATCACATCCATTCTTATCCTCACAATAATGTGTGGTACATGTATATGTGTCATATCCAAAACATTTGGATCATTTGGTTAACTGTTTCTAACTTTACTGCATTATTATATCACTTACTGATTTATATGTACTGTGAAGCTTTAAACTGATTCAGTTCAGGAAAACCTTTTTTTTTCAAAACACATCATGTGGATAAATAAATAGCCAAAAAGAAAAGTCTTTCAAAATATGGATTTTTTTCCCCCACACAAACAAGAGTGAAAGGTTTGGGAACAGGTTATAGATTTTTCAATGTCTGATTTTTATTTTGAAATTGTGATTCTCAAAGGATCTGTTTTTTTTTTCTTTCAGGAGAAAATATTCCTATTTTAACTTGTCACATTAATCTTTTTGATTTCAAGAAATGGCCAACTGGCTAAGTTGATTTATGGCTTCAATCGGGTTGAAGGAATAGGGTTTAAATTCAGCCTACAAGGTTTTGAACATGGCTGGTATCTTTGAGCGCGGGCTGGAACATACCTCATGTGAATGGGAAAGTGTGGAGGGTGTGGATTGGTCGGTCTATTTTTAGCAGGCAATTTGATGCAGACCTAGGAAAGTGGGGGCGGCTGAGTTTAAAGCCAGCTTTCTCTAATCCATCAGACAACATTAAATAAATAGAATCTTACCCTGAATGTCCTTTACTTACTTATTCACAGCAACGTTGTACAAACTAGTGCAGGCCTAAAACACAAGACTGTAAATAGGTTAGATTGGTGTAAAATAAACAGGCACACTGTTAATTGGTAAACAGTTTGGCAACACTCCAAGATGAAGGGGGAGGGTATGGGGGTGGGAACAGACAGAATGTAAATACTTTGGTTAACACTATATTGTGTCATGACCGGTTTAGAATGAGTGCTTTACCTGTGTCCTACAGCACACAGACTTGACAGACTAAAAACTGTTCAGTTTTAACCAATTAATTAGATCTTTTCAAGTTTCTTGTCTCTGTGTTTTAAAGTATAATTGTTAAGAAACATTTTCTTTCTTTTTTTCTTCTTTAGTATAAAGTAAATTAATTCATACCATTCGTGCATATTAGCTGAGAAAAAGCATGTAGACTTGCCAACCTGGGCATGGATCTACCTGATGAACTGTTCGTCTGCTTCCAGTGAAACTTTTTATGACCATATTTGGAGAGGTAGCACCAAAAAGGTGGGCTTGTAGACTGTCAGTCATTTGGCTTGTTCTGTGACAGCTTCCTGGGTTAGTTGAAGGCTGGTAGTTTACTGTAGTCTAGATGGATGAACTGTGGAAAGTTTGACCCTGCCTGAGGAATAGCTTAACTGTCTGCCTCAATTTCACCAGATGTGAACAGAAGTGCAAGGATTCAGTTACACCTCAAACCCTCTGGCAACTATAAGTTGATGAGGAGGCCCCAGAATGGGGGACTTGAGACAAAACATTTTGTTTCAGATTCATAGTAGCTCTATGTCATGAATGAATGATACATTACATGCAATCTTGGTATTGGTCACCAAGGTCATGGTCAGACAGGATCATGTTTTCATTTTTATCGTCAGTATGACTGACAAAATTAGGATACACACCACCTGTGTATTATATATAGTTTAGGCCTGTTGGATCCCATATAATATTTCTCCCTTGTCATCCAAGTTGATATATTCCACCTGATTTTATATTATTAAATATAAACACTTCAAACAACACTTTTACACCTGCTGGATTTAATGAGATGAATAATTAGGTACGTGTACTTTTCAATGACAAACTCTCAAACCATTGACAATTTATGTATACTTTCATGTTCTTGACATTAAAAAAAGTGAGGAATAAAAAACATAACACTATTACCTTTACAAGCGAGAGTTTGTAACACCAAAGGCAATATATCCGGGTTACATGTAACAAAACACAAAGCTACAGGGTGTTAGACTACATGTACCCATGGGTTGAAATGTAAACTTGAGGCACAGATAACCTCCATACCCCAGGCTGGCTAAGGTCTTCTTGAGTCGACACCCTCCCAGTGTGAGCCTCCAGGTTTGGCATTTAACATCTGACACCTTCTTTAAACTGAGGAGCTGAGATTTTTTGTTGCCTCACAGCAGCCCCTGCAGTCATCACTATGTAGCTGTAACACAGAAGCTACCTCTAGCCAGACATAGCACCCAGCATTCCTTCTCAACCATTTAAAAAAATTGAAGACAGAGGGTGAGCCTCGGAGGACATATCTGTATGGAGGCCATGATCGAGGTAGAGTTAATTCTTGCTGCCAAACCATGACTAAAGATGTAAAAAAAAAAAAAAGACTGAAAACAGCAGATCAAATTTCAGACTGAGTGTGGAAAAGTCATTGGAGAGTATTTGTATAACCCATTAAAACAGAAAGGGGGACCAGGTTGAGTGAAAATGGCAGAAGTTTTAATGATGATGACTGCAAGCAACATTTGGTTGCATGATGCATATTTAAATAATATGTGGCAAAAATTTCCATTATGAAAAGGATTAAGGAATGACGGAATGATTATGGGTTAATGCTACCTCGAATTATGATGTGACACGGGTCAATAACAAAGTTAGCTCTGATCATACTGACACAGGTACATGTATGTGCAATTATTGGGTTTGGTTAGAACACCCACAAACAAATACAAGTATAAAAGGTGTCATATATTAAACAGGAAAGGAAATGATACTATTATTATTATTATTATAAGGTATTACTTGATTTTGATGAATGTTCAGACATTACGCGTAGTTCTGAAGCTAGCGTTATTAGTACCTGGCCTCTAGGGTGTTTAAGCATGAAACAGCAGTCAATGGGTGATCTCTGCTGCCCACTACCAATGACCCTGCCTCGAGTACAGATGACTGAAAAACCATAGAGAGCAGGTCAGACAATGCTTGTCAATTAGTGTCGTTAGCCTGGATTATTTCCCCTTTGTCTGTCCTAAGTGTTAGTCTCACGAGGCTTATGTCTGCAATTTTTAACCGATCAATACACGAGCACCAAGCATATTTTCAGTTGGATCTATAACAAGCAGCTATAGCTTGAAGCAATCACGGATTACTCTCAAACAGGCACAATCAATCTCGGAGAACCGGTCCTTCGTCCAGCCACAAGCAGTAATTACCTGCTTCCTTCATTAGACTTTCTCCAATTAAGCTTTTTGATAAATACACTGTTCTGGTCGTACTTGCAGTCGAAGCAGTCTCTTTTCTAACTGCATGTAGTAAGTCCGCCCTCTAGCCTACGTAGCTAGCTGTTACACAAAAAAGTCACGCAACAACTGTATAACTTACATGACAACTGTCCACCCATTTCTGTGCCAGCGTATGATATAATCTACCTTACTTTTTTAACCCAGGAGGTACAGGATGTTTGCAATATTTACATATACTCCAAAGTGGCAAATTATCTTATTTCCTTCCAGAGGCAAATCATTAAATGCATTTGCTTATTTATAAGTGTCCTATTAACTGTTTTTATGTTCAACTTACATTGGTGCCTAATCACATACTAAAGGCACGAATCTATAGCTTAATAGCTGATCATTACTTTTCATCGGCAGTAAATATAGAGAAGTAAAACGGCTAATCAGATCATCAAAAAGTGGTCTGTACCTGTAGTTTACATTAGACAAAAAGATACCAGCTCGTGCACTGATTCATACTGCAGTATAGGTTCCGATTTAGAAGTTACCTTGAAGTTTATCCCGGACAATCATTTCTGAGTGTGCCATCTTATTTTTAGGACCTAATCAATTGTCTGCCGTCATTTCTGCAATGACATATGCATGTATTTATTTAATTATTTATTGCAATTTGTTTAAAAGTGTAATCAAGAATTTTTCCCTTACACGGTAGTGGATAGTTTTAGTGGATCAAGAAAACTGGGGTAAACCACCTACCTTTGGTAGGCTACTGGCAAACTCGCTTGGGTGTGACATACATGTATGTCATATTGATAGAAGAAAGTGGTCTCCCTCAGACTTCATGCCAGACCACACAAGAGAACACTGCTGATCCTTATCAGGTCACCAATGTCCAAAGAACAAAAAGTGGAATCCTGAAAATCCAGATCAGTGAAATGAAACAGCAATTACCCACTAGGCCACAGTTCACTGTCACGAGTACGTATGAGTATTTTTATCTCAACAAACTGTTTTAAAGCGTATTTGTACACAAGAGATAGAAAGTTGTACGTTTATACTGGGTCTTTTTGATCTTCCTATCTAATTTTCAACAGAAAGATCAATTTAAATGAGAACCACATTCAGTTATATTTCTTATTTCATGTGAGCTCTTTTTAGGTATCCACAGGCCATATTTTTTTGATTGAAACATGCTTATCCACCTCTTCTGCCCACTCTTACATAATCGTCTTCAAACTTATTACAGTTTCCCAACTGAGTGACACATACAATAGAAAACTAGAGTATGAAATACCCACCAAAAGGCTGACATGTTATACACGCCGGTCAAAGTGGAAATGAATCAGTGCACTTACAGTAAACTTCTAGTCTGTGCTTGAAGAGCACTGCAGCACATCACTGCTGCACTCCACTTGAAAGCAGACTGATGTTCTTGCTATGCTCCCAATAAATTGAGAATAAATCAGATAGAGGCAGATCAATTAACTGAGATTAACCTGTGGCGACTTGCCCTTAACCTTCATTAAGATCAATAGCGGACGATTCCGTCCTGCGACTGTTATAATTGCGCTCTGAGTGTTGACAGCGTGGCCTTAAAATGCGCCTGCAAATTCCAGCCATGGAAATCAAATGTCAGAGTACGTCCAAGGTAGTATTATTATGAGTATTATTATCAGGACTTGGACTGCACCTAGACATATGACACAGCAGAAGTGCAGTCTATACATAGTTTATCTACACTCAGTCGTGCTTGGAGGCATTGTGACTGTGTGCCGTATCTGACAATAAGGATCAGTATCCTTTATATACTCATCCACATTTACAATCTGCATATAATGACAACTTTAAAACTGTACACACTTCAAAAGTAAAAATCACATCCCAGCAATCACAATTTATATTTTTTATTTTTTTCGCTTGAGAATTTTGCACTTTAATATACAGTTACGACCAACATATTAGAAGAGGAGGAAACTGAAGTGCCCAGTGTAAACCACCTAGAGTCTTTGACAAGTTTCTCTGCATGGCAAACTTTCCCCAATGTAGTGTAAATGTTTTTATGACTTCAAAACTGCAAGTGCTTTCCGGTGTACTTCGTGTAAGACTACACCAGAGATAGGCCTCATACCCCCATTAATTTTCCATAAGCGACAATGTTAATGTTTAGTGCTGTAACTCAGTCCCATTCATTCCATGGCAAATAAGCTTTGGCACAGACCTGGCCCAGCCTGTGAGAAAGAAGCCATAAAAGCCCTGACATAGGTTCACTGTCAAAATCTGGACCTTTCTAATATGCCAGAAGCTGAGAGAGGTGCCTGGCAACACCAAGGGGACGTCACTCGCAGCCTCATCCCCACCGGTCTCCTTGAATCCTCTCACCCAGAATTTCAAACTTTCATCATTAAAACTCACACCTGACCAAAGTCTAGACAATTTGCTTCATTTTGATACCAAGCATGTACCTGTACATGAAAAATGGAAGGCTGGCAGCGAAAACAGCGAAATTTTACACCCCAGAATACACAGAATTACATTCCAGATCATCCTTGACTGCTAATTTCTCCTGAAGCCCCCAAAACGTTGGCAGCCGATCTGAACCGATCTGAAGTCATACAAAAAATTGGTATATAATATTCCACACTAATGCCACCTATGACCATAGGTCTTGTTTCCTGTAAAAATATTTTGACTCTAAACTATAATATATGTTACACTTGAACTGTTTAGGCCTCTATGTTTATCTGTGTGCATGTGAGTGGCTATGCTCTGTTTGTTACATACATGCATCTAACATGTACATGATGCACTTAAAAAATATGTTGGACAAAAAAAAATGTTATGTACATTATCCAGGAATAAAACATAAATAGTTCACTCTGAAGATGAATGGAACTCAAATTCACACAGGCTTAATTACTTACCTCTGTTGTTATCTTCAGCAAACACAGTCTGATTATACCAAGTGAGAACAGATACACATGAAAGTACTTGAGGCTATATTTATGAAACTCTAATTCTCACTCCATTTACTCCCCCCCCCTCCCACCGCCACCTAAATATCGATGACATAGATATAATATTGTTGAGTATTAAATACCTTCTCTTACATGCATCTGGTATGTACATTCTTTGTGAACGAAAACATCTTTTTTTTCTTCTCATGTAGCAGCTGAAGATTGTTAAACAGGAAAACTATTTTGTTCAGTATTAAATATTCATTTTTATATAAATGTGATATGTAAATTAAGTGTGAACAAATTCATCTTTATTTTTTCTTTGCATATATGGAGCATATATGGAAAGAATATAAAACGGGGAAATAATTTTGTTCAGCATTAAATATCCAATCTTCTGCACACCTGATATGTAAATTAATTGTGAATGAATTCATCTTTTTTTTTTTTTCCACATGGGGCACCTGAAGATTATTAAAAGGAGTGATTAATTGCTATTCACATTTCACCTGTGTGATCAACAACCATTAAATCATCACTGATGTGTACAGCGGCCTGGGAAGACTGTCTAATTAGGAGGCCTTTAGGCTGGGCTAGCATTAACTCAGCCAGCAGTCTCAGCTGGGTAAGTATAAGGGGTCAGTCCAGCCTGGCCTGCGGGGAATAACCTGCTGGAAGGTCGCAGACAACAGCTGCACATCTCTCCGGGCAATATACACACATGTATTTGCATAGACTTGAA